>NW_020951391.1:6596315-6632349 GCF_900497805.2 Vombatus ursinus | reverse complement strand
CTCTCTCTCTCTCTCTCTCTCTCTCTCTCTCTCTCTCTCTCTCTCTCTCTCTCCCTCTCTCCCCTCCCTGTGTGTGTGTGTGTGTGTGTTAAGGATGGGGGGGAGTGAAATTGTTCTTATTTGGACATGTTGAGTGTGATATTTCTATAGGGAATCCACTCAAAATATCCAGTAGTTGGTGATATAGGACTAGAGGGAAAGTGAAAGAATAAATATAATGATTTAGGAGGCATCAGCCTAGAGAAGATAATTAAATTTACAGGACCAGACAAGTCATCAAATAAAAGAGCGTAAAGAGAGAAGAGAAAAGGCCTTAGTACAGATCCTTAGGGCATAGCCACAGCTAAAGGGAGATGATGTCCAGGATGAGAAAGGAGAAACTAGGAAAAAGGAACCAGACAAATAGAAGGAGAGAAAATGGTGTGATAAAACAGAAATAAAGAGGTAAGTCAACAATATCAAGTGATTAAAGCAGGTCAAAAAGGATGAATTATGGTGAAATAGCCTTCAGATTTGCAATTTAGAGATCATTTGGGACTTTGGAGTATGGACTATTTGAGTTTAGTGATAACTATATCATATGGAATTATTAGATTCCTCACAATTTACATTGAGTCGCTGATTATGAATTTGTTTCCACAAGACTCAGTTTACAAACATTTCCCTTCTTAGTGGGAAGCTGGAATGAAATCCACTAAACTCATAAGATACTTACAGTGTAACATGCAAATGAAATAAGGGGGGAAATACTAGATGAAGTATGGAGAGTGAGCATTCCTGCTTTGGTTTCATATATCTTCAAACAACTACAGATTTAGAGCCCTTGTTACTACAAAATAATTCCTTTCCAAGTAGAACATGTACCTCACATATTAATCTAGCCCTGGGCTTTAGTATTTATGGCATGGGTAGTGAAGGTATTTCCCATGGAAAGAATAATCAATAGTCAATTAATAATCAGTAAGTAACAAACATTTAAGTATTTACTTTATGCCACACACTGTGCTAATCTAAGAATAAACAGCCAATTCCATACAATTTACAATCAGCTTCTATAACTCCATCTTCTTTCTGGAGTAATTTTCAAACCCACTCCTATTGAGAAGAAAATCCTATCTGGAGACTTAAGCACATGTTTTATACTTTAGGAGCCACTGTGAAATGGCAAATAACTTTAAAAGAAGGAGAGGAAAGAAAAGGAATCCTCCCAAATGATCCTCAAAGTGGAATTTTATGAAACAAACTAACTAGGCAGACTCCATTATTTACCAAT
Source organism: Vombatus ursinus (assembly GCF_900497805.2). Classification (NCBI taxonomy): domain Eukaryota; kingdom Metazoa; phylum Chordata; class Mammalia; order Diprotodontia; family Vombatidae; genus Vombatus; species Vombatus ursinus. The sequence continues at coordinate 6,631,076 of NW_020951391.1, read as the reverse complement.
TGCTTTACAAATTCTAAATGACAATGGGCAAATGAACCATCAACTCATTTGAGATTGCTAAGGTTAAACTAAATACCATTTCTCTGAATGCTCTAAACAATATCATCTCTTATGCTTTTCTGTTGATTTTAATGCTGCCCATACAGCAGAATGACTTTAAACCTGCAGTAAAAATAACACTTCACTATATTGTCAGTTTTGTCAAATCAACATTTACTAAGTGGATAGTGCAATTAAATCTCTAGGCATCTGTTTATATTATCTTGCAATCCGGCAAAGACACAGAGATTGTTTCATATACATATGAATATATGTATATATATATATGAATATATATGTGTGTACATTTATGTATGTGTATGTATGTGTGTACATATATACAAACACCAAACACATACACACATACATATATACACGCATATATATACCCACACAAATATATATATATATATACTCACATATATAAGTATACATGCATGCATACATACACATATTGACATATGCATATACTACATACATTTTGAGTTAATTGAAAACTTGTTCATTCAGAAGGGCATTTGCTTATTTTCTAATAATTCTTTTGCAAAACAATTTTGCAAAATATGTTGTATGCATATTGTGCATATTAAATGTTATTAATCTTAAATGCTTTTACCTTGTTTTCTTCCTACAAGCAAAAGGATGGAAAATTAGACTCATTACATCCATAAGTAAATTTATTTTTGTGAATAAATTTTATTGATAAAAATATCTCATAGTAAACTGTAATAAAAATAGCTCTTGTATCATATAAATATTTTGGTCACCAAACAAAGTAGTTAGAAGGAATGTGATTTTGACTTTTGCAATTGCTGTATCAAATGACTTAATTTTCAATAACCTTCTTGTTAAGGCAAGGCAAATAATTAAATTATTAATTAGGTGACAATGGAACTGCAAATTCTTTCATTGTCTCTGTGTCCAAGACAAATTATAGTAATATTTATTTAAATAAACATTTCAAAGAATCTTACCTTTGAGTCTATTAGAGTTTACCTAGCTTCTTTTTTAAAATAATATTTTATTTTTCCAATCACATGTAAAGATAGTTTTCAATATATGTTTTTATAAGATTTTGAGTTTCAAATTTTCTCCATCCCTCCTTCCTCTTCAAGATAGCAAGCAATCTGATATAGGTTATATGGTGCAATCATATTAAACATATTTCCACATTAGTCATGTTGTGAAAGAAGAAACAAAACAAAAGGGAAAAACACAAAAAAAGCTAAAATAGTATGCTTTCAGCCGCATTCAGACTCCATAGTTTCTTCTCTAGATGTGGATAGCATCTCCTGTCATGAGTCTTTTTTGGAATTGTCTTGGCTCATCATGGTGCTGAGATGACCTAATTCTGTCATAGTTAATCATCACACAATGTTGCTGTTACTGTGAACTATGTTCCCCTGGTTCTGCTCACTTTACTCAGCATCCATCCATTCATTCATTCAACTCTTTTCAGTTTTTTTTCTGAAATTTGCCTGCTCATGATTTCTTATATCACAATAGTATTCAGTTACATTCATACACCATAACATGTTCAGTCAGTTAATAGATAGGCTGGAGAATGAGCAAACAACAGCAAAAAATTCTGAAAATAAAAAATTAATATGGTGATGAGATCAAAATGCACTCAGAAAAAGACAACAAAATCAAAATTCCTGTATCCAAAGCCTCAAAGAAAAATACAAATTGGTCTCAGGCCATGAAAGAACTAAAAAATGATTTTTAAAATCAAGCAATAGAGGTAGAAGAAAAATTGGGAAGACAAATGAGAGTGATGCAAGAAAAGTACAAAAAAAAAGAGTCAAGATATTGATAAAGGAGGCACAAAAATACTGAAGGAAATAACACCTTAAAACAGACTAGACCAAATGGTAAATGAAGATAAGAATGCCTTGAAAAGCAGAATTGGCCAAATGGAAAAAGATATACAATAATTCAATGAAGCAAAGAATCCCTTTAAAAGTAGAATTGGTCAAGTGGAAAAGAAGATACAAAAGCTCACTGAAGAAAATAATTACTTAAAAGTTAGAATGGGCAAGTGGAAACATTCTTTTTGAGATATCAGGAAACAATGAAATAAAACCAGAAGAATAAAAAAAATAGAAGACTGTATGAAATAATTCATTGTAAAAAAAACACAAAAAACAAAACAAAACAAAACAAAAAAAAACCAATTCACTTAGAAAAAGATCCAGGAGAGATAATTTAAGAATTGTTAGACTACCAGAAAGTTATAATAAAAAGAAAGACCCTAGACATCATCTTTCAAGTAAGTATCAAGGATAACTGCCCTTATATTCTAGAACCAGAAGGTAAAATAGGAATTGAAAGAATTCACCAATCACCTCTTGAAAGAGATACTAAAATAAAAACTCCCAGGAATATTATGCCAAATTCCAGACCTCCCAGATAATGGAGAAAATATTGCAATCAGCCAAAAAGAAATAATTCAAATATTGTTGTCAGGACAACACAAGATTTAGCAGATTATACATTAAAGGATCTGAGGGTTCAGAATATGATATTCCAGAGGGCAAAACAGTTAGTATTACAACCAAGAATCACCTCTCAGCAAAATTGAACATAATGCATTAGGGGGAAAATGGACATTCAATGAAACAGAGGACTTTCAAGCATTCCTGATGAAAAGACCAGAGCAAAAAAGAAAATTTGACTTTCAAATACAAGATGCAAAAGAAGCCTAAAAAGGTAAACAGGAAAGAGAAATCATAAGGGATTTGATAAGGTTAAACTGTTAATATTACTATATGGGAAAATTATATTTATAACTCCTAAAAACTTTCTCATTAATACGGCAATTAGAAGGAGTATATATAGACAAAGCAGAGGTGTGAGTTGAATGTGATGGTATGATTATCTAAAAAAATTAGATCAAAGGATGAAAAAGAAGAATGCATTCTGAGAAGGGGAAAGGGAGAAGTAGAATGGGATAAATTATCTGACATGAAAGAAGTCTGAAAGATATTATAGTGGAGGGGGAAATGGGAAAAGAGGAGGGGAGCACATGAAACTTACTTTTATCATAATTGGTTCAAAGAGGGAATAATTACACACTCAGTTGGGTATATAAATTTATCTTACTGTACAGGAAAGTAGGAAGGGAAGGGGAATAAGAGAAGGGGGATGATAGAAGGGAGGGCAAGTTTAGGGTGGTAACAGTCAAATCAATACAAGTTTGAGAATGGATAGAGTAAATGAGTAAATGGAGAGTCAGAGTCAGAGACAGAGACAGAGATGGGGGAGATAAGCGGGGAAAACAGGATGAAGGGAAATACATGGTAATTATTACTGTAAAAAAATTACAATGAATTTCTCTGATAAAGACTTCATTTTTCAAATGCATAGAAAACTGAGTCAAATTTATAGAAATGAGCCATTCCTCAATTGATAAATGGTCAAAGGGTACAAATAGGCAGTTTTCAGATAAAGCAGTCAAAGTTATCTGTAGTCATATGAAAAAAATGCTCTAAATCACTATTGATCAGAGAAATGCAAATTAAAACAATTCTGAGCTGCTACCTCACACCTGTCAGATTGGCTAATATGACAGAAAAGGAAAATGACAAGTGTTGGAGGAGATGAAGGAAAATTAAAACATGAATGTACTATTGGGGGTTGTAAAATGATTCAAATATTCTGGAGAGAAGTTTGGAACTATAGCCAAAGGGCTATAAAACCTTTGACCAAGCAATACCACTACAAGTTTTGTATCCTAAGGAGATAAAAAAGGGGGAAAGGACATATGTATATTTTTTTTATGACAGCTCTTTTAGAGATGGCAAAGAATTGGAATTTGAGGGGATGTCCATCAATTGGGGAATGACTGAACAAATTGTTATATATAATTGTGATGAAATGATAATGTGCTTTAAGAAAAGATGAGCAAGATGCTCTCTGAAAAACCATGGAAAAACTTACATGAACTGATGTGAAGGGAAATGAGCAGAATCAGGAGAACATTGTACGTGGTAACAACAATATTGTACAATGATCCACTATGAATGACTTAGCAATTCTCAGCGATACAATGCTCCAAAGCACTTCTGTAAGGCTTATGATGAAAAGTGCAGTCCATCTCCAGTGAAAAAACTGGTAAGGCTTGGATACACATCATAGATACTTTTTCTTTACATTACTTTTCTTCTTGTTGTTTTTACTGTTTTCTGTGTTTTCTTTCACAGAATGACTTACAGAGAAATGTATTTTGCATGATTACACATATATAAACTATCTCAAATTGCTTTCCTTCTCAATGTGGAGGAGAAAAGGAGAGAATTTGGAACTCAAAAATGTGAATAAAAAGAATGTTAAAATTGTTGTACATGTAATTGGGAAAAGTAAAATATTAAATTAGATTAAAAAATAAATTCCAGATATGGACAAAGATATGGAAAGATATGAGATACAAAGATACAATTGACAAATGTGAATAAAGTGTTGGTTTCTTTACTTTGTTATACTTCTTTGTTGTAATGGATTGTTCAGGGAGGACACTAAGAAGTAGCTATGATATAAATGGTATTTTAAAATTGACTATTAAAGTTAGAGTAATTTATAAAAAGAGTTTTTAAGGGAGCTGGGACCTCTGCTTCTGGGAGCCAAGATGGCAGAGTAAAAAGGTAGTCGCTACAACCCTCCCCTATCAAACTCTGAAAACCAAGAAAATATCACCCCAGAAAAAACTCTGGAACAGCTGAACCAGAAAAAAGATGGGGTGCAACAGTATAGTAACCTAGGTAGCTAGAGGGATTAACAGAAGGCCCCTCTTACCCTGGGGGAAGGGAAGCAATATGAAACAGGAGTCACCCAGCCAGCTAGTGGAAAGACCCACATTAGCACACCAAGGGGAGATTCTGGTGCCTCAGCATTACACAGCAAATGGGTCTCCCAGTGTCTCAGCAAAAATAAGGGAAGCAGCACTACCAAGGGCCCCAGGTGGATAAGCATCCAGCAGCATTCGTCTGAAAGGAGCTGAAGAAAGCAACCTAGGGTTGGCTCAAAGTTCCAGCCTTGTTGATTCCAGCCCAAAACCAGGTAAGCAGTCAGAACCCCACTCCCTCCAAATGACAACCAGGAGGAGATCCCGAAACCCAGGGGGCTGAGCAAGCAAACACCAACAACTGTACCTCTGAGTGTCTCAGTGAGGTTGGGGTGACTGGTGGAAACCAGCTCAGAAAACCACCAGGTGCCTTGGCATTCTACAGCAAAGAAGTCTCCCAGTACCTCAACAGAAATAAGGGAGGCAGCACTGCAAGGGGCCCCAGGCAGATAAGCACCTGGCAACACCCATCTGAAAGGAGCTAAACAAAGCTAAAGGAAAGGAAAATCAAACAACCTAGATTTGCCTGAAAGTCCAAGCTTCCCTGATTCCTGCCCAACACTACATAAGCTGCCAGAAACCTACAGCCTCCAATTGCCAACATAAGAGGCCCCAGCACAAAAAGCCAGTGACCAAGACCTAGGCTTCCAACACAAGAAGCTTGGGTCAGTGCCCTTGGCTCCCCAGCAGGAGAGTTTAATATCTTTAAAGGTCAGGGAATAAAGAAACACCATGAGTAAAAAGAAACATAAGACAGATTCATATTATGAGAAGAGTGAAGATCAAGACAGAAATTCTGAAGAGGAAAACACTGTCATCAACCCACATCTGCAATATCAAAAGGGAATATGAACTGGTTTGAAGCCCAAAAATCATCTTAGAAGAACTCAAGAAGGATTTTAAAAGTCAAATGAGAGAGGTAGACGAGTCCTTTAAAAGTGCAATTGGCCAATTGGAAAAAAAGTACACTGAAGAAAACAAATTCCTTAAGAATACAATTGGCCAACTGGGAAAAAAAAGTACACTGAAGAAAACAAATCCTTTAAAAATACAATTGATCAATTGGAGAAGAAAGTACAAAATCTAATAGAAGAAAACAATGTGATAAAAATTAGAATTGAACAAATGGAAACAAAAGACTCTATGAGAGAGCAAGAATCAGTCAAACAGAAACAAAAAAAAAATGAAAAATTAGATGAAAATGTAAAATACCTCATGGGTAGAACAACTGACCTGGAAAATTGATCCAGGAGAGACAATTTAAAAATTATAGGCCTACCTGAAAATCATGATGAAAAAAAGAGCCTGGACAATATCCTTCAGGAAATAATAAAGGAAAACTGCCCTAAAGTCCTAGAACCTGAAGGTAAAATAACTATAGAAAGAATCCACAGCTCCCCACCTGAAAGAAATCCCAAATTGAAAAGGCCTAGGAATGTAATAGCTAAATTCCAAAATTACCAGGATAAAGAGAAATTACTGCAAGCAGCCAGAAAGAAGCAATTTAAATATCATGGAACCACAGTCAGGATTACACAGGACCTTGCAGCCTCTACATTAAAAGACCATAGGGTGTGGAACATGATATTCCATAAGGCAAAGGAGCATGGAATGCAGCCAAGGATTAATTACCCAGCAAAAATGAGCATGATTTTCCAGGGAAGGAGATGGATGTTCAACAAAATAGGGGGCTTCCAAACATTCCTGATAAAAAGACCAGAACTCAACAAAAAATTTGATCTCCAAGTACAAGATTCAAGAAAGACATAAAAAGGTAAATGGGACAGAAAGATACAATATATTGGTAATAATGGCAAAATGTTTACATCCCTATAAGGGAAGATGACACTTGCAACTCTTGAGAACTGTATTGTTATTGTACCATGTTAAAGGAGTATACACAAAGGGGGTGGATATAAGTTGACTTTGATGTAATGATAAAAAAAAATTTAATCAAGGGGGTTAAATGGATCCAAGTAAGTGGATTAGTCTGAGCTAAGAAAATGTACTGAGAAAGGAGGAGGGAGACAAGGGTAAACTACATTACAGAAAAAGACACAAAAACCTATTAGAGCAGAGATAAAGAAGGGAGGGAGATTAGCATTGTTTGAACCTTACTCTCATCAGATTTGGCTCAAGAAGGGAATAACATAATCAGTTAGGTATAGAAATCTAACTTGCACTATAGGTAGTAGGAGGCAAAAGGGGAAAGAAAAGGGAGGAGGGACAGAAGGGAGGGAAGAAGCAATAAGGGTAAAGGGGAAGAAAAGGGATAATAGAAAGGAGGTGGGACTGAAGGAGGAGGGGGTCAAAAGCAAAACACTAGTGAGGGGGGGAAAGGAGAAAAGAGAAAGAAAAGCATAAACGGATGGGGGGGGAGGATGGAGAAAAAGACACAGATAGTAATCATAACTATGAATGTGAATGGGATGAACTCTCCCATAAAATGGAAGTTTATAGCAGAGTGGATTAAAAAGCATAATCCTACAATATGTTGTTTACAGGAAACACATTTGAAAAAGAGTGACACATACAGGGTAAAGGTAAAAGGCTGGAGCAAAATATATTATGCTTCAGCTGAAGTAAAAAAAGCAGGGGTAGCAATCCTGATCTCAGACAAAGCAAAAGCAAAAATAGATCTTATCAAGAGATAAGGAAGGAAACTACATCTTGCTAAAAGGCACCATAGACAATGAAGTAATATCATTACTAAACATATATGCACCAAATGGTATAGCATCCAAATTCTTAGAAGAGAAGTTCAGGGAGTTACAGGAAGAAATAGACAGCAAAACTATAGTACTGGGAGACCTCAACCTTCCCCTCTCTGAACTAGATAAATCTAACCACAAAATAAGCAAGAAAGAACTTAAAGAGGTGAATAGAACATTAGAAAACTTAGGTATGATAGACCTGTGGAGAAAACTGAATGGGGATAGAAAGGAATATATTTTTTTCTCGGTGGTACATGGAACATACACAAAAATTGACCATGTACTAGGGCATAAAAACCTCACAATCCAATGCAGAAAGGCAGAAATATTAAATGCATCCTTTTCAGATCATGATACAATAAAAATAATATGTAATAAAGGGCCATGGAAAGATAGACAAAAAAATAATTGGAAACTAAATACTCTAATCCTAAAAAATGATTGGGTCAAACAACAAGTCATAGAAACAATCAGTAATTTCATTCAAGAGAATGACAATCATGTGACAACATATGAAAACTTATGTGATGCAGCAAAAACAGTTCTTAGGGGAAGTTTTATATCTCTTAATGCTTACATAAATAAAATAGAAAAAGAGGAGATCAATGAATTAGACATACAACTAAAAAAACTAGAAAAAGAACAAATTAAAAACCCTCAATTAAACACCAAATTAGAAATATTGAAAATCAAAGGAAAAAATAATAAAATTGAAATTAAGAAAACTATTGAACTAATAAATAAAACAGAGCTGGTTTTATGAAAAAAAACAATAAAATAGATAAACCTTTGATTAATCTAATTAAAAAAAGAAAGAAGAAAACCAAATTACTAATATCAAGAATGAAAAGGGTGAAGCTCCCACCAAAGAAGAGGAAATTAAAACAACAGTTAAGAATTATTTTCCCCAACTATATGCCAACAAATTTGACAATCTTAGTAAAATGGATACATATTTACAAAAATAAAAATTGCCCAGATTAACAGAAGAAGAAGTAAAATACTTAAATAACCCCATGTCAGAAAAAGAAATTGAACAAGCCATTAACAAACTCCCTAGGATAAAATCTCCAAGGCCAAACAGATTTACATGGCAATTCTATCAAACATTTAAAAATAATCAATTCCAATACTATATTGGTAAAATAGGTGAAGAAGGAATCTTACCGAATTCTTTTTATGATACAAATATGGTACTGATACCTAAACCAGGAAGAGTTAAGACAGAGAAAGAAAATTATAGATCATTTTCTCTAATGAATATAGATGCAAAAATTTTAAACAAAATACTAGCAAATAGATTAGAGCAACTTATCACATGAATAATACACTATGACCAGGTAGGATTTATACCAGGAATGTAGGGCTGGTTCAATATAAGGAAAACTATCAGCATAATCCATCATATCAACACCAAAATTAACAGAAACCACATGATTCTCTCAATAGATGCAGAAAAATCTTTTGACAAAATACAACAGTAATTCCTATTAAAACACTAGAGAGCATAGGTATAAATGGAGTCTTCCTTAAAATAATAAATACCATCTATCCAAAACCTTCAGCAAGCATAATATGTTATGGCGGCAAGCTAGAAGCATTTCCAACAAGATCGGGGGTGAAACAAGGATGTCCATTATCACCACTGTTATTCAACATCATACTGGAAACGTTAACTTTAGCAATAAGAGAAGAAAGACATTGAAGGTATTAGAATAGGCAAAGAAGAAACAAAGCTATCACTCTTTGCAGATGACATGATCCTATACTTAGAAAATCCTAGAGAATCAAGTGAAAAATTACTTGAAATAATAAACAACTTTAGCAAAGTTGCAGGCTATAAAATAAACCCACAGAAATCATCGGCATTTCTATATATTACCAACAAAGCCCAACAGCAAGGGATAGAAAGAGAAATTCCATTTAAACTTACTGTAGACATTATAAAATATTTAGGAGTCTAGTTCCTGAAATCAGCCCAGGAACTCTATGAACACAATTACAAAACACTTTTCACGCAAATAAAATCAGATCTAAATAATTGGAAAAACATCAGTTGCTCATGGGTAGGCCGAGCTAATATAATAAAAATGACAATTCTACCTAAGCTAATTTACTTATTCAGTGCCATCCCAATCAAACTACCAAAAAATTATTTTACAGAGTTAGAAAAAATATTAACAAGATTCATCTGGAAGAACAAAAGTTCCAGAATACCAAGAGAACTAATGAAAAGAAATGCAGGGGAAGGTGGCCTAGTCATTCCAGATCTTAAATTGTATTATAAAGCAGCAATCAACAAAACTGCTTGGTACTGGCTAAGAAATAGAGTGTTGGATCAGTGGAATAGGTTAAGTATGCAAGACACAGTAGTCAATGTCTATAGTAATCTATTATTTGATAAACCTGAAGACTCCAGCTTCTGGTATAAGAACCCACTCTTTGAAAAAAAAAACTGCTGGGAAAACTGGAAAAGAGTATGGCAGAAACTAGGCATCGACCAAAATCTCACACCATATACCAAAATAAAGCCAAAATGGGTTCATGATTTAGATATAAAGGCTCAAACTATAAGCAAACTGGGAGAGCAAGGAATAGTTTACCTGTCAGATCTATGGAGAACAGAAGAATTTTTGACCAAACAAGAGATAGAGAACATTATGAAAAGCATAATGGATAATTTTGATTACATTAAATTGAAAAGTTTTTGCACAAACAAAGTCAATGCAACTAAGAATAGAAGGAAGATGGAAAATTGGGAAAGAATTTTTACAAGCAGTCTCTCTGATAAGGGCCTCATTTCTAAAATTTATGGAGAATTAAGTCAAATTTATAAGAATACAAGCCATTCCCCAATTGATACATGTTCAAATGATATGAACAGACAGTTCTCAGATGAAGAAATTAAAGCCATCTATAGTCATATGAAAAAATGCTCTAAATCACTATTGATTAGAGAAATGGAAATCAAAACAACTCTGAGGTACCACATCACACCTATCAGAATGGCCAACATGACAAAACAGGAAAATGATAAATGTTGGAGAAGATGTGGGAAAATTGGAACACTAATGCATTGTTGGGGGAGTTGTGAAATGATCCAACTATTTGGGAGAACAATTTGGAACTATGCCCAAAGGTCTATAAAAATGTGCATACCCTTTGACCCAGCAATAACACTTCTAGGGCTATATCCCAAACAGATCACACAAATGGGAAAGGGACCCACATGTACAAAAACATTCATAGCAGCTCTTTTTGTGGTCTCAAAGAATTGGAAATTGCAAGGATGCCCATCAATTAGGGAATGGCTGAGCAAGTTGTGGTATATGAATGTGATGGAATACTATTGTGCTATAAAAAATGATGAACAAGGTGACTTCAGAAAAACCTGGAAAGACTTGTATGGTCTGATGCTGAGTGAAGTGAGCAGAACCAAGAGATTGTTGTACACAGTAACAGCCACATTGTGTGATGACTAATATTGATAAACTTAACTCTTCCTGGCAATACAAGGATCTAAAACATCTGCAGAGGCCTTGTGATGGAAAATGCTATCCACATCCAAAGAAAGAACTATGGAAGTCGAATTGCTATTTTTTTTCTCTTCTGTTGAGTTTTGCTTCCTCTCTCTGATGTTTCCTCCTACTGATTTTAATTTTTACTTACATCACTAATATGAAAATACATTTTATATGAATGTAACTGTATGCCCCATATCAGATTGTGTACCATCCTGGGGAGGGTGGTGGGGCAGAAGGGGGAGAAAAATTTTAAACTAAAAAAATCTGAAAGTGATTATTGATAAATCAAAATAAATTAAAAAAAGAAATTAAAAAAAGAAATGTCAGAGGAATTTGGAAGCAGATTCATAGGAATTTCATCACTATGGTGAGGGAACTTAAGATCATATCACATGAAAAATAAAGGCATTGATAGTGATGATTTTAAAAAAAGAGTTTTTAAGAGCTCACTGACCTCTATTTGTAAAACTATTCCATAGTAAATACAGCTAATTAATGTTCATTGAAGAAGAAAAAGAACAATTTTTTAAAACTCAGTAGCCCCTGGAATAATTTGATGTTTAAAATGATTGTCATAATTTTTTTAAAATGGTAAAATTATATTCCGTATAATTTGCTTAAAAAAGAAAGAGAAACTGTAAGACATTTAAGGCAGGTGATTAAGTAGATAGAGCTCTGGGACAGTACTCAGCAAAACTTGAGTTCAAATCCAGTCTCAGATACTGCATGACCCTGGACACAACATTTAAACTTTTGCTCAGTTTCCTCAACTATAAAATGGGAATGATAATATCAATTACCTTACAGGGCTTTTGTGAGGATCAAATGTGATACTATTTGTAAAGTACTTAGCACAGTGTTTCTGTGTATGTTATACAGTTTCTAACTTTGATGATGATGATTGATGATGATGATGATGAAAAATTTCTATTAATTTACACATATACATGTACATGTGTACCTAGGTATTTATATAATAAATACAAATTTATTATTTATAATTATGTGGTATAATCATAATCTATTATGATAATTTATATAATCGAAGCAATTTTATTCAATATATAATAACAATATGTTTATAATATATTAAATATAATTGTGTATATGGAATATATGTTTCATTACATTTACACTTCAACATAAAATAGGAAAATGATAAATGTTGGGGAAAAAGTGGGAAAATTGGAATATTAATGCATTGGTGGAGTTGTGAACTGATCCAAGTATTCCAGAGAGCAATTTGGAACTATGCCCAAAGTGCTATAAAACTGTGTATACCCTTTGATCCAGTAATACCACCGCTAGGTCTGTATCCCAAAGAGATCATAAAAAAGGGAAAAGGATCCACATGTGCAAAAACATTTATAGCAGCTCTTTTTGCAGTGGCAAAGAATTGGAAACTTAGGGAATGTCCATCAGTTGTGGAATGGTTGAAAAAGTTGTGGTATATCAATTTAATGGAATACTATAGTTCTATAAGAAATGGTGAGCAGGAGGATTTCAGAAAAACCTGGAAAGACTTACAAGAACTAATGCTGAGTGAAGTGAGCAGAACCAAGAGAACACTGTACATAGTAATAGCAACACTGTGTGATGATAAACGTTAATAGACTTAGCTCTTCTCAGCAATAAAATGATCTAAAGCTATTCCAAAATGCTCATGATGGAAAATGCTATCCCCATCCAGAGAAAGAACTATAAAGTCTGAAAACAGATCAAAACATATTTTTCTCTCTTTTTTCTTTCTCTTTTGTTCTGAATTTTCTTTCACAACATGACTAATGTGGAAATATGTCTAATACCATGGTACATGTATATCCTATATTGGATTGAATGATGTTTTGGGGAGGGATAAGGGGAAGGAGGGAGAAAAAAATTGGAACTCAAAATCTTATAAAAGTAAATGTTAGAAACTATCTTTGCATGTAATTAGAAAAAAAATACGATTGTGTGGGAAAATGACAAGGTCATTGAAATTGGATACTACAAAATTAAAGTGACCAAGGTTTTTTTGTTTTGTTTTGTTTTGTTTTTTTTATGAGAGAGATGAACATATACTCCTTTCCATTCTTTGAATAATTAAAGGATGAAGGATGTTTCACTGAGTGAAATGTCTGAAATGGTTGATATGTTAGTTTTGTTGAAATGTTTTCTCTCTCTCTCCTTCCCTCTCTATCTCTCTGTCTCTGTCTCTCTGTCTCTCTCTTTCTCTCTCTCTTCCTATCTCTTTTTCTTTCTCTCTCTCCCTGCTTTTTTTTTCACTTCAGCTCAGGCAAAGTAGATTCTTCTCCATCCCATTATTTTTACTTTATGTGTATATCTCTATTTCAAGTGTTTCTTTTCAAAAACACATTGTTGGATGCTGTTTTTTAATCCATTCTGCTATCCACTTTTGATTTGTATGTAATTTCATCCTGTTCATATTCACAGTAGTGATTACTAACTGTTATTTCTCTCCATCCTATTTTCCCTGTTTCTCCTTCCCTTTCTCTTTTTACACTGTCCCCCTCAAAGGTCTGTTTTTCCTTCTGACTACTACCTCCCTTAATCTGCCTTTTTTAAATCATTTAGCCCCTCCTGTTCTCTTTTCCCCTTGCCCTCTTAATTCCCTATAAGTTAGGATAGATTTTGATACCCAATTGTATGTGCATGTTATTTCCTTTTTTAGGTAATATTGATGAGAGTAAAGTTCAAGCATTGCTTACTACTGCCCGTTCCATTTTCCCCTCCGTTGTAATGGATCTTCCTTTCACACCTATTTTATGTGAGATAGTTTTCCTGATTTTCTCTCTCACCCCCTCCACCCTTTCCCCTTCTCCCAGTACATTCCTCTTTCTCATTCCATATTTTTTTTAAATCATCTCATAGTCTACTTGCCCCCAATGCCCTCTCTTTTTGTATTCCTAAATTCTCTAATAATGATAAAGTTCCTAAGAGTTACAGTTATCATCTCTCCATATAGGAATATAAATATTTTAGCTTTATTGATTCCCTTATGATTTCTCTTTCATGTTTACCTTTTACGTTTCTCTTAAGTCTTTTATTTGAAAGCCAAATGTTCTATTCATTTCTGGTCTTTTAATAAGGAATACTTTTAAGTTTTCTATTTTGTTAAATACTCATTTTTCCACTTGGAAGATTAAAATCAGTTTTCTGGATAAATTAATTTGTTGGTAATCCTATCTCCTTTGCCTTCCTGATTATTATATTCCTAGCACTCTGATCCTTTAATATGAAAGCTGCTAAATCTTGTGTGATCCTAACTGTGGCCCCATGATTTTTGAATTATTTCTTTCTGACTGCTTGCAATATTTTTTCTTTGACTTGTGTGTTCTGGAATTTGACTATGTATTCCTGAGAGTTTTCATTTGGGAATCTCTTTCAGGAGGCAATAAGTGTTTTCTTTTTCTATTTTACCCTTCATTTTTAGGATATTAGGGCAGTTTACCTTGATAATTGGTCGACATATGTTGTCCAGACTCTTATTTTTGATCGTGGTTTTCAGGTAGTCCAATAATTCTTAAAGTATCTCTCTTGGATCTATTTCCCAGGTCAGTTGTTTTTCTAATGAGATAGTTCACATTTTCATCCATTTTTTTTCATTCTTTTGTTTTGGTTTTGTTGTTTCTTGGTGTCTCTTGGAGTCCTTAACTTCTACTTACACAATTCTAAATTTTAAGGAATGATTTTCTTCAGTGAGCTTTTATAGCCCCCGCCCCCCAGATTTGACCAATTCTACTTTCTTTTAGTACCTTATTTTTTCCTCATTTACATGTAAAAACAATTTTTAAAATGCATTTTTAAAACTTTGAGTTGCAAATTCTCTCCCTTCCTCCTTCTCCATACTTCCCCCCACCCCATTGAGAAGGCAAGCAATTTGATATGGGTTATACATGTGCAGTCATGCAAAACACATCTGCAATAGTCATGTTGTGAAAGAAAACAAGGACAAAAAAACTAAAGGAAAGTAAAGTAAAATTTTAAAAAAATGTGTACTTCAATGTATATTCAGATACAGTCAGTGCTTTTCTCTGGGGATGGATAGCATTTTTCACTATAAGTGATTCAGAGTTGTCTTGGATTGTTGTATTGCTGAGAATAGCTAACTCATCCACAGCTGATCATCTTACAATGGCTTTTGTAAGCAGTAAATTTAGCTTAGTTAGCCCATGCAAGTCTTTCCAGGTTTTTCTGAGAGCATCCTGCTCATCTTTTCTTACAGTACAATAATATTCCATTATATTCACAAAGTACTGTAGTATTCCATCATAATCACATGTTACAATGCCCAACTGATGGGCATTCCCTCAATTTCTAATAATTTACCCCCAGAAAAGTGCTATAAATATTTTTGTACATATTGGTTCTTTTCTTTCTTTGTCTTGTTTGTTTGTTTGTTTTATCTCTTTTGGCATACACACCTAGTAGTGGTATTGCTAGTTCAAAAGGTATGCATAGTTTTATAGCCCTTTGGGCATAGTTTCAAATTGCCCTACAAAATGATTGAATCAGTTCACAACTCCACTGGCAGTGCATTAATGTCTCATTTTTCCCACATCCCCTCAAACTTTTGTCATTTTTCTTTTCTATCCTATTAAAACAATCTGATAGGTATGTGGTAGTATATCAGAATTATTTTAATTTCCATTTCTCCATTCAATAGTGAGTTAGAATATTTTTCTATCTGTTTATAGATAGCTTTGATTATTTCATCTGAAAACTGATTATATATTTTGATCATTTGTCAATTAAGGAATGGATCTTATTTTTATAAGTTTGACTCAATTCTCTATATGTTTGAGAAATGAGGCCTTTATCAGAGAAACTTCCTTCATTTTTTTAGTTACCATTGCTAACTGTATTTCTCTCCATTCTACTCCCTCCACCCCTGTTTATTCTATTCTTTTTCTCCTTTCACCCTGTCCCTCTTCAAAAGTAATTTGCTTCTGACTACCCTTCTCTTATCTCCTGCCCCTACTACTTTCCTGTGGGGTAAGATAGCTTTCTATACCCAATTGGATGTATGTGCTATTCCCTCTTTTAGCCAATTCTGATGATGGTAAGGTTCACTTACTCTCCCTCACCTCTTCCCCTCTTCTCCTCCACTGCTGTAAAAGTTTTTTTTTTTTCTTGTCTCTTTTATGTGAGATAACTTACCACATTCTACCTCCCTCTTTCTGTTTCTCCCAGTACATTCCTCTGTCACCCCTCAATTTTATTTTTTTGGACATCATCCTTTCATTATTCAACTCACATCTGTGCCTTCTGTCTATATATACTCCTTCTAACTATGCTAATAATATGAAACATCTTACGAATTACAAATACCTTCCTTTATAAGAATGTAAACAATTTAACCTTATTTAGTCCCTTATAATTTCCCTTTCTTATTTACCTTTTTATGCTTCTCTTGAGTCTTGTATTTGAAAGTTAAATTTTCTATTCACTTCTGGTCTTTTAATCAAGAATGTTTGAAAGTTCTCTATCTCATTAAATATCATTTTTTTCCTCTGAAGGACTGTACTAAGTTTTTCTGGGTAGGTGATTCTTGGTTGTGATCCTAGCTCTTTTGCCCTCTGGAATATCATATTCCAAGCTCCCCAATCCTTTAATGTAGAACCTGCTAAATCTTGTGTTATCTAGACTGTGGCTCCATAATACTTGAATTGTTTCTTCCTGGCTGCTTAAAATAGTTTCTCCTTTACCTGGGAACTCTGGAATTTGGCTATAATATTCCTGAGAGTTTTCCTTTTAGGATCTCTTTTAGGAGGTGATCGGAGGATTCTTTCAATTTATATTTTACCCTCTAGTTCTCTAGAACATCAGGGCAGTTTTCCTTCATAATTTCTTGAAATATGATATCTAGGCTCTTTTTTTTTTGTCATAGCTTTCCGGTAGTCAAATAATTTCCATATTATCTCTGCTGCATCTATTCTCCAGGTCAGTTGTTTTTTCCAATGGGATATTTCACATTGTCTTCTATTTTTTTTCATTCCTTTTGTTTTGTTTTATTGTTTCTTGATTTCTCATAAAGTCATTAGCTTCCATTTGCAACATTTTAATTTTTATGGAATTATTTTCTTCAGTGGGCTTTTGAACCTCCTTTTTCCATTTGGCTAAGTCTGCTTTTTAAGGCATTCTTTTCCTCATTGGCTTTTTGCACCTCTTTTTCCATTTGGGCTAGTTTGTTTTTTAAGGTGTTATTTTCTTCATTATTTTTTTGAGTCTCCCTTAGCAAGCTATTGACTCGTTTCTCATGATTTTCTTGCATCACTCTCATTTCTCTTCCTGTTTTTCCTATACCTCTCTTACTTGATTTTCAGAATCCTTTTTGAGCTCTTGCATGGTCTGAAAAATATTCATATTTTTCTTAGAGGCTTGGGATGTAGGAGCTTTGACTTTGCTATCTTCTTCTGAGTGTATATTTTGATCTTCATTGTCACCATAATAACTTTGTATAGTCAGATTTTTTTTTTCCATTGTTTTCTCTTTTTCCCAGCCTATTATTTGACTTTCAATTGTTTGTTAAAGGAGAGCTCTGCTTCCAGGGTGAAGAGTGCACTATTCCAACCTTTGGGGGTTTTGCACAGCTATTTTCAGAGATACTTCCAGGGATCTGTAAGTTTTCAGTTCTTCCAAGGTGGTATGATCTATGAAGAGGTGTTTACTCATCTCCTGGCCTACGCTTTGGTCTGTGAGTGACCACAATCAGTCCTGTATGCCCTGGAAGTGTGAGTAGGGTCCTTTCTATTCTTCTGCTTCAAGTTGTCCTATGTTAGTGCTCCTTTTCAACCCAGTATTGCAATCCTAATCCAAGTATGAACAAAGCAACAGAATCCTGCCTCAGTGCTAGAAAAGAGACCCTTGTAATCTCCTTCTGACCACTTGTTCAATCCCTTTACTGTCTTTGGCCTGAGAAATTCAAAAGCAGTTGCTTCTGCTGCCACTGCTAATTCAGTCACTCCCAAGATCTGCTCCTGGTTTGCAGTGGTCAGGGCTGTGTTGTACCAGATTGATTTGGACTGCGCTCCACTCCCACACTGGTGAGACAGACCCTTCTTACTTACATTCTAGGTTGTCTTTGGCATCTGTAGGCTAAGAGGTCTAGAAATTGCCACTTTTGCCAGTGATTCAGTTGTACAAAGGCCTGCTCTGAGTTTTCCAGGCATAGTCTGCATTGATGTGGCCTGTGCTGGTGCAGGCTGCCAAGAAATGTGCTCCTCTCTTGCTGTGGTGTAGCACATCTTTCCTGCTAATTTTTTGAGTTGCTTTGGGCTGAAGTTTTGTTTCCACTGTCCTATAATTTGTTGAGAGTCAGTTTTTAAAGCTTTTTGAGGAGTTTGGGAGAGATATCAGGTGAGTCTCTGCCTTTACTCCATCACCTTGGCTCTGACTCCCAATTATGTTTTTTAAGGACTTCTTTTCTTCAGTGAATTTTTGTATCTCTTTTTCCATTTACCAATTGTGCTTTTTAAGGTGCTCTCTTTAGGGATTTTTTTGTGTTTATTTTACCATTTGCACAATTTTGTTTTATAAGGTGCTATTTTATTAAGTGTTTGTGTGTCTTTCAACATGCTATTAATTTTCTTTTCATAATTTTCTTGCATTATTGATCTTTTTTTCCCAATCTGTCCTCTCTCTCTCATATTTGATTATTAAAATCCTTTCCAAATTTCTTCCAGGACTTCTTGTGTGACTTGTATCTAATTCATATTTTTCTTTGAGTCTTTCTTTTTATCTGCTTTGACATCATTTTCTTCTTCTGGGTATTTGTCTTGATCTTCCTGTCTCCATTTTGTGATCAAGTTCTTTTTGTTGTTGTTTGCTCACTTTCTAGCCTATTTCTTGACTTTTAACTTTATGTTAAATTTGCACTCTGCTCCCAGGGTGGAGGGGTCATTTTTTCAGATCTTCAGGCCTTTCTTCCTGCTATTTTCATAGCTAGCCCTGGGCAGTTATAGTTTTTCAGTGCTTCCAAGGAGGTATGATCTAAGTTGAAGTGTGTTCACTGCACTCTTGGCTTGTGCTCTGGTCTTTACCTGAAAAGGCACTTTATTACCAGTAGGGTTACCACTCCTCCTGGCCCTGGAATTGTGACCAGGTCCCCTTTTCTCTTGCTACAGTTTTTAGTTCTCTCTTTTGTCTTGAAATTGAGACCAATGTCCCTATTCCCCAGTAAGCTACCACAAACACTCTTCTTGCCCCTGGACCCAATATTGGTGCCTCTATTCCACTGTGGCCACAAATGTTATCTCTCCTTTTGGACTTGGGGCTGCCTTTTGGAATAGTGTAAGGGTAATGTATTACATCTTACACCTAGTATCAACAAAGGATCCCTGTCAATCTCTTTTTGACTAGTTGTCCAATTCCTTTCCCTACCATTCATTAGCTGTGAGCTCTCAAATCTGCTACTGTCACCAATGTAGCCCCCTCTAAGGTCAACTAAGGTCAACTGTGCTGCACAGTCTGTGCTTCAATTCAGGCCAGACCAACACCCTGGTGAGACTAACCTTTCCTGCCAATCTCCTAAGTTGTCTTGAGCTAGAAAATTGTTTTTACATAACCTTTTATTGGTTCTTCCATTCCAGAATTCAATTTGAGACATTATTTTAGAGTTATTTAGAGGGGAATTTGGGAGAGCTTGGCTGAGTGCTTCTCTGTTCTACCATCTTGGCTTCATTTCTCACACTCTCATCAATTTTAAAACTGCAGATAGCCAATCAAGGGAGGCTATCCTTATCTACATGGTAGGAAAACAGACAAACAAAAAATGCCTGTTATGCATGTCCAGAAAAGCCATTGGTATGTGTGTGTGGGTGTGTGGGTGTGTCTGTATGTTTGCATATACATTCACACAAATAATATTCATGTTTGAGAGTGAGAAAACTATAGGGACAGTTGGATTTCTTGGGCAGCTGGGAATCTCCAGGCACTGATGGAAGTTCCAGGATGAAATAGGAACTAAGATATGATTTTGAAGTCCTGAACATTAGGAACAAAGCTGTTGGGGGAAGGGAATTCAAAGGGTATCTATCAAATGATATGTGAGTCAAAGAAAAAAGTAGCTTTTCTTATTTAATACATTCTCTTCTGTCAGAATCCCAACCATCTGTGGGCACAAAGCATGATAGAGAATTTTGGGAAAATTAATGAGTTTACTTATACTACTTGGGTATATCAAGCTGACACAATGAGGGATTACACATGAGATTCACTACAAAGGATGTAATCATGAAAATTTATTTTCAGAAAAAGAAAAGGATGGGTTGGTCAAATTCAAAGTGTAAACTATAACTGGTGAATATCTTGTATATTGCAATAGCATTCATATAACATTAAGAGAAGCCAAGAAACATTCCCAGAGTGTTCAATGTATCCCATCTTACAGATTTACTACAGGACATTGACAATTCTTGAAAAGGAAAAAAATGATGCCACGCTTACAATCTTCATTCCTAGAAAAAATATCCTCATTAATAAGATGACAATTCCATTGGGATATTGGAGCATTAAACTTTTGAAAGAAATATCAAAAGACACTGAAGATAGAGACAGTAGAGCAAATGTTATTAGGCCAATCTAGAAATTTCCCAGAAAGAAATTCCCCATTGCTAGTTCTACATTGTTAAGCAAATAAGTTAATCTTACTTTTCCCATTTACCTCATTTTAAAATGGTCAGAGTATTTATTCCTATTAATCTAAAATATTTCTATGAAGTTACATATGGAAAAATTCCTTATATGTGTGAACTCAGAAGAAAGCTGGTCAGTACTATCATTATAAAACTGAAGAATTAGCATTATTTTAGTTCTGCAAAATGCCTTAAAAGTACATGAACTAATTTCCAAACATATTGTGATGAGTTATTATTTTTATAGCCTTTCAACTCATTCAGATCATTCTCAGAAGCCCTAACAGATTTCAATCAGATTTAAACAAAATTGCAGCCTTAGATCTCATGCTATTAAAGTATCATTTTCTTAGAATTCCAAAACATGATTATCTTAAATTGATCTTTTTAATACAGATAACTAAGATATGGGCCCATGTTTTGCTAAATGCTTTCATTCTTTTTAGATGTCAGTCATTCAAAAAGCATCATAAATGTGTGTGGAAGATTAAAATTTAAATGTAGGAATTCATTTTCATAGGCTTTGCTTAGCAGGAAAATATGTCATTGGATCAAATACATGGTTATTAAGCACTTCTTACGTGAAGGGTTAGAATGCTCACTTGATCTCCCCACTTCAAGATGCTGCCATCCATCATATAGTTAACTAGATGATATTTCTTACGTTCAAGACTGGCCATGACATTTTCCTGCTGTATAAACTGCAATAATTCCTTATATTTCTAGGACAAAATATATACTCATTTACTTGAAATGCAAAACCCTACAGAACTTTCCTTCTGCTTAATGTTTCTGATTATATATAACTAACTTTCTTGTTCTCTATATTGAAAATGGCATGTTCCATATTCCCATGGCTAACATCTTAATTTTGGAATGGGAAATCAGTATCTGCTGCCCTTCAACATTGTTGAGCACACATTTTATTGTTGTATTTCTCCCAGAGTTTGGAAAGTTCTTTTGCATATATGGCACTGGTATAATAGCCAGGTTTCATAGGCCTGCAACAATGAAGTCAGCACAACAGCTCTGTATAACTTTAGTTTACTAGTCAGTCTAATACCTCTTTTCTCCCACACTTTCCTTTGGAGCCTTCCAAACACTGAGCTAGCTCTGACAATGCATGTGCCAACCTCATTTTCAATGAGTACTTCCCTGGAAAGTATACTGCCAAGGTAAGTGAACTTATTCACAGTATTCAAAACTTCTCCATTTGCTGTAATTGATGGTTCCACATATGGATGGTGTGGTGCTGGCAGATGAAGCACCTGTGTTTTCTTGGTGTTAATTATTAGACACAAAATTAGCACAAGCAGCAGATAATCAA
The DNA here is from genome assembly GCF_900497805.2 of Vombatus ursinus. Taxonomy (NCBI): domain Eukaryota; kingdom Metazoa; phylum Chordata; class Mammalia; order Diprotodontia; family Vombatidae; genus Vombatus; species Vombatus ursinus. Next base: position 6,608,994 of record NW_020951391.1, on the reverse strand, counting down.
TCCATACTTTGTTGCATCTTACTTTAGGAGGCTGCATTGAGTACACAATCATCTGCAAACAAAATCATGCACCAACACTCTCTCCACTTTAGTCTTTGCATGTAGCTTTTCAAGTTGAAAAATTTACTATCAGTGCAATAGCTGACCTTGATGCCATGTTCATCTCCATTGAAGGTGTTTGACAACATGGCTGAAAACATCATGCTAAAAAACATGGGAGCAAGCACAGAGCCTCATTTCATTCCATTGGTGACTGAGAAAGTGCAAGGGCATTGTTCATTATCCAGAACCCAGGCAAGTTTGATGTCATGAACTTAAAGTACAATACTGATGAACTTCTCTGGGCAACCAAATTTTGACATAATTTTCCATAAGGTCTCACAACTGACAGTATAAAAGGCTTTGGTCAGATCTATGAATGCTGTGTACAGATATGTGTTCTGCTTCTGATATTTCTCCTAGAGTTAGTGGGCATTAAAAAAGATGCTGACCAGTCCTCAGTCCTTTCTGAAGCCACACTGGCTCTCAAGTAGATGACAATGTTCCAGATGAAGGATCAGCTATTAAGGAGGGCTCTGGAAATAATTTTGCCAGATTTACTAAGAGAAAGACACCCCCACATTATGATTGTCACAGAAAAATCTATTTCCTTTACCTTTATAGAGATAGAAAATAGAAACATCCTTGAACTCCTGGGGGATAACCTCTGCTTGCCATATAAGCCAAAAATTTAAGTCAGCTTTTGTATGAGCAATGGACCCCCACATTGTAAATCTCAGGTGCAATAAAATCTACTCCATGTGCTTTGCCACACAAAAATAGCCTAATGTCATTTAAAACCTCTTTTTCAGTTGGAACTTCAGCTTCAGATTGACTTCAACTTAAGGTAAACACTCAATGGTTTCAGACTGATTGATGATGGTCTGTTAAGAACAGTATAGAAGTGTTCAAACCATCCTTCTAGGATCATGTCCTTATCGCTAATCAATGTGGCTCCATCAACACGGAGTAGTTGAGATGTAATATAGGTCTTTGGCCCATAGATAGTCTTCATGACATCATAAAAGTGCTTTGGATTGTTATTATCAGCATAAAACTGAATTTCATCTTTCTTCTTACTGAGCCAAGAATCCTGCATCTCCCTAAGCTTCTCTTGTACTTTATTTTTGATATGAGTTAAATATTGCCTTCTTAGAGATAGATGGATTTTCCTGCTGATAAAACCTGTGGAGTTCCTGTTTTTCATTTATCAGCTTCTGAATTTCCCCATCATTTTTGTCAACCAGTCTTGATGTTTGTGATTGTTCTGACCTAGATGAGCAAATGCAGTGATGTACACTGATTCTCTGAAAGCTGCCCACTCCTTTTCTGCTCCACTGTTGCCAACTGAAAGCATTCTAATTTGTTGACATTAATTTTTCTGGTAGTCATTTTGCCTTGAGTTTACCACTTTTGTTGAATGTGAATATTTAGCTTGTTGAAGATAAGTCTATGATGTCAGTCCAGCACTCTATGTCACACATTGCCTTAATCACTTTCGTATCCTGTCTGTCTCTTCTCTTCACAATCATAGTCTATGAAATGCTAATGTTTGTTGTATGGGTGCATCCACAAAGCTTTATTACATTTAGGTAGACAGAAGACAGTGCTGGTGATAAGAAGGTCATGAGATGCACAAGTCTTCAGTAGTAAGGGACCATTACTGTTGCTATTTTCAACTCCATTCCTCCCAAGAACTCTTTGCCACGTCTGGTAGTTTAAACCTACTCTAGCATTAAAATCACCCAGAATTATAAACTTGTCCTCTTTTGGCACATTGATGATAAGAGTCTCCAGGTCTTCATAAAATTTTTATTTGACCTTATCAGGGTTCATCATGATGGGAGCTTAGGCACTGATGACAGTGGTGTAGCATTTTCCTACAAGTGTCCATCACATTATCATGAGCCTGTCATTCCTTTTGGGAGGCATACAAACTTGTTGACTAGATTAGTTTTGATTGCAAAACCTACACCAGCTTCATGTAACTCCCCCATTCAAGAAAAATATGTATCCAGCTCTGACTTCAGTAAGCTGGCCTTCATTTCCCAGCCTTGTTTCTATCAGGGCTGCTATTTGAATTAGCTACCTATTGATTTCTCTCCCAACAAGAACTTTTCATCTTTCAGGTCTATTGGATTTTGTATTCTCCATAAGTGTGTGCACATTTTGTATACTGATGGCAAATGGATTTGTCTTTGCGAAGTTTTTGTCCTTTTTTTGGATGTGTGTTTCACCACAGGGCCTACTGTAGTGTTGAGGTCAGGGCTGGGTAAGCAGACAATTTTAGGGCAACTTTTCTATCCCTTTCCTTACACTAGGAAGTGAACAGTGAGATCTTTAAAAGGCTGGGCCAACACCCAGGGGGCTGCTGAATCCCACTGCTGCTTCCAGTGAGATAACAACCCAATGACCTGGGTTACTTGTGCACAGGTTTGTGACTATAGTTCCCACTGTACACAGGAGTTTCAGATAGGTAAATTGGTATGGGTGATGTCTTTTAATTCATGCATAAATTGGTTTTACATGAGGCAGAGTTCCATGAAGTTGTTGGCCTCACTCTCTTTTCCAGAGTCATCACAGCCCAGTGACAGGATAGAGTCAAGATGATAGGAGTTATCAAGATGACTCAAGATGCAGTGGATGACCTTGGCATCTTTGATATGAAACCAAACTCTAAGTGTTCCATAGCATCTGCTTCTGCTATCTTCATGGCCTTGGAATAAATTGTTCTCATCCACCAATTCCACAAGTGGAAGTTTTCACATGTTTGAGGTAGCTGCCCTCCTAACTCACCAATAGGTTTGAGACCCCTTGGTTACCTTCAACCTGGTTTAGTCCATCTGCAGAAATGGTTTGGCATGGTGTGGCCTCTGTGCATGTTACAGCTTCTTGGAGCCATAGGTGAGAGTTAGGTGGATCAGGTGGACATCAAAGGTGAAAAACATCCCTAAAATAGGCTCAGCAGCCCTCACACCAGAAGTATTAGTCTTCCGTAAACACACTGTACACCCCAATCAAGCAACTACATCTACTAAAAATAAACAAAATAAATTAAACACTGCCTTTGCTTCCTTCAATCTTTCTTCCATTATATTAAAATGTCATTTGGAGGGGGACAGAGCCAAGATGGTGGAGGGAAAGCAGTGACTTGCTTGAGCTCTCTCCTAAATCCCTCCAAATTCCTATAAAAATGATTCTAAACAAATTCTAAAGCAGCAGAACCCACAAAAAAGACAGAGTGAAACAAATTTCCAGCCCAAGACAGACTGGATGATTGATCAGAAAGATATATCACACTGGGCTGGGAGAGGAGCATAGTTTGGTGTGGGCGCGCAGGCTGCAGTGTTTTGCACAACTACACATGTATAACCCATATTGAGTTGCTTGCCTTTTCAATGGGGGTGGGTGGGGAGGGAGGAAGGGAGAAAATTTGGAACCTAAAGTTTTAAAAACACATGTTTAAAAAATGTTTTCACATGCAAATGGGAAATAAGAATTACAGGAAATGGAGTACAGAAATTTATGCTGCCATACAGGAAAATAGAATGTGAAGGGGATAAGAGAAGGGGGAGAGAGATATAAGGGAAGGCATACTAGGGGAAGGGGTATTCAGAATGCATGCCATCTTGGGGTGGGGGGAGGGGTAAGATGGGGTGAAAATTTGGAACTCAAAATTTTGTGGAAGTAAATGTTGAAAACTAAAAATAAATAAATTTATTAATAAAAAGAAATGCATATCTAAAGAAGAAATTAATAAAATAATTTTTATTTATCAGCAGAAAAATACATGTCATTTGGAATCGATAAATATAAAATTCTCAAAAGACACTAAAGAACATAGAACAAACAGAGACTACAGAAATTATTTTGGGATAAGGAAGCATCACTTCACTGAACAACAGTCAGGGTTGATAACAAACACCATTGGGTTTGTCAAACATAACTGCAATTGACATATCCAAATGGAGCCTATGGAATGACTAAAATCCAATAGCAGAATCAAAGGGCCATCTAGGATGACAGTTGCATAAATCCAAAGAGCAATATATCCTCAAAGAAGCTCTACATACATGGCTGAATGTTGTGTATTTTGTTTGTGTAAATGGAGAGGTTTATTATGGTGATTCATGACCAAGTCACTGTCATCAGAAACTACAGAACGGTTGCTCTTAAGGAGCTTCAATGAAGTGATCAACGTATATTTTGTAAGGAAATGTGAAAAATGGAGAACACATTGCTTTAGACTGCAAAAATGTATTTGAATATTTAGCAAAAGATGAGTTGGCTACTAAATTGTATACTGAAATTGGCTACCAAATTGTATATCTGCAAATTACTAGTTTTTATGAATAAAAGACAATTTACCATATTAAAAATATGTATCTCATGTAACCTAGATAATTTCAATTCTGGAATTGGACCTTTTTATACAACACAATAGTGCCCACTATCTCCCAAATAAAACACTGATGCAGGAAATCTTAACAAAATACATCTTAATATATCTTACTATCACAAATGTACATAATTTCCAAGTTACATGGAACACAAAGTTTTTAAAGTGTAGAGATATAGCTGAAAAGATGAAAATCAAGTACATACAATATGAGGGAAGTATCATCCCAGTTGTCCTATATCACATAGGAGTTGTGCCAAGAGTGTTTTCATTAACCTTTAAAAGTATAAACTTAGATTCTGACATTTTTATTTAACAGCAAATAATAGTTATTATATCTCCCTGTAAAAGGATTCAAAGAATTTTGGATAGAAATGAATGACAGGATAGTGGCTTATTATAAGATCTGAACCCCATAACAATGAAGGTAAAATATTAATAATAATAAACAATAATAAAAATGCTAGTCTGATACTTGAATTCAACTGTATGCTAGTCATTTTCATCCCTTTATGAAAGAGTCCATAAAACATTAAATAGGAAAAATAATAGAAAAGTGATATATATGTGTGTATGCATGTATGTATGTATATGTCCTTACCAAATCAACTATCAGTTTTTGCAACTATATTATCTGGGTTTAGAATTTTATACAAAATGAACACTGTTTAAAATCTAGAATAACAGCCAAATTTTAGGGAAAAGAAAAATCAAAGTGATTCCAAATAACCAAAATAAGTCTATTGAATGGAATATAAGCTGAAACTCATTCTTAATCATTAAATGAATAATCTCTCATTGTATACAAATGATTGAGGCAATATGACCAGATCCTGGGTAGAATCATAAACAAACTGTGAGCTTTCTGCAAATACACATAATCCTTAAATGAGCAGAAAATATAATGTTAATTTCTTTCAATGTTAAATGAAGGCTTGTGTGCTAGCTTTGAATGGGATCAATTTGAATTACTAGTAGTATTTTTTTCTCTTTATATATTTACTTCAGCAGCACATTGCATTCTGAAATTCTACAGAACATCTCTCCATTATGTCTGCAAAATTTTTCTTTGCATCCACAGGGTGAAATTGCTGTAGCCCTCATCCATGAATCTTACTTATATTTTCCTTGATAGAACTCTACTGAGTCTGAGGACACTTGGCTACTAGTCCTAGTTTTGCACCTGTGTGATTTGAGGGTAGATTCCTTCATTTCCCTAGATTGAATTAAATGATCTTCAAGGAAAGTTCTAGTCTCAAGCTTTTTATGAGCATAATAACTATGAGATAATTTATATTTCATATAACTAGCTAGGAAAAAAAATAAAAAATCCCAGTGATTCTTAAATGTGTTTTAATTATATCAAAGTGATTGCAATTAATTTAATGAGTATTACTAGTTTCTCAAAACTGTATTAATTTAATTCAATATTTTATATATGTATATGAAGAATATATAAAAAGTGTATGTATACACACTACATATCTTATTTCTTGGGACAGACATTACAAATGGAAAATGTGTTCGGTTGAGTGTTGAGTGTTGAGCCAAGAGGAGGATGGCAGGCTGGATTGCCTTTGGGAAATTGCAAAGTTATTTTTAACAATACCAGTCTTCCAGAAACAATGGGTCATCTTTTAAACACCAATATTCTTTTATTTATATCATGTGGTTGCATGTTATCAAATACTAGACACTCTGAACTATCAAAAGTGATGATTAATTAAAAGGAAATGGAGAGATACATAACTGGACATGAGTAGGCTGCAATACATCATAAATTAGAAAATACTTAGAAGTAGTATAGACCAATCAATTGATGTATTGCAAGCAAAGTTTCTAAAAAGTTAGTTAAGTATTAATAACTAATTCTCAATATGAGTCCTTCTTATAATTAGTCTCGCTTTGCCTGTCATAATTTCTGTATGAATTATGGTGTCATTTCACATGATAAGATATTGTCTGTCATATATGAAAATAATAGTGTTCACCTCCTGTATACATTCTATGTTAAACTTCAGACTTATTTCTCAGTTATCACACTATAATTGTGCTAAAATATTTACATTTTCTCCCTGGTCTTGCTTGTGAAGAAAGGCATGCATTTGGAAGATGGTTGGACAGAGAGGAAGGTATTGTTTCTTGGCATGGGGAAAACATATTACCAACTTTCCAATGGAGACATGAATCCTGAGACTTTGAGATCATTAGCACAAATCCAACTGAGATAAACAATTCCAACCCATCTATTGTTATAATAGATTTCATGAAGACAGCATTGTAGGTGGCCAAACTGGAGGTAGAATAGTTACTTCTATCTTTATACACACATGAAGCAACATGAGAGTGATAAAGATATTAATGCTGAAGGAAGTTGATATTGGAGTTTAAATGCTAGCATAGTATCTTCTATTTGATTTACATTATGGTCAATGGTTGAATGAAATCCTGCTGGTGTAAAATTGTAATATATTCTTGATGTTATTACAAAATGACCTTGGTAGGGTTATCAGAATGCAGGATATGCCTATGCAAATCTATAATTAAAAAAAGTCTAAATCCTGTTGTCATGTTTCCATTGCTTGCAGAAATGACATGGATTTTGTTTTTTAGTAGTTACTGGTAGAATCAATAGTCATTGTGCAATGTAATTACAATTGTTATGTGATAATTAAAAAAAAATGAAACAAAACAGTGAATCCCATCAGTGTCTTTCTATTTCCTCCTGCAGTAAAAGCATAGAAATAATGGCCTTTTGCAATAATCATTTAGATGCCCATCTTTTCTATGTTTCCACTTCATCTAACAATAACAAGATTTTCAGTCCTAAGCACTTGTTGTTAGGATGATTTTGCTGCTGGGATTTGCTATTTGGATTGTTATTTAGTTTCCATGCAGTGCTTTACAAGAATAGGAATGATTAGTATATACTGATTTACCAACTTCCTGCTGTTTACATTTATGACTGCTATGCAAACAATTGGAAAAGTTCAGTTGTTCTGTGATCATTTTCATTTATGAATGCTTGAATATAAAATTGAATGCTACTGAAATTGATTTCAATTTTTTTGTAAAATTATGCATTTGATCCTTTAGGTCATAGTTTTCTCTGCACATTGGAGAATGTCTGCCTTCCTCAAGTCTCTCCTTGCTCCAATCCATCCTCCATTCAGCCACTAAAATGATTTTCCAAAAGCCCAGGTCCTATCATGTCACCACCACCACTCCCTACTCAATAAACTCTATTGGCTTACCCTTGCCTCCAGGATCAAATACAAAATCCTTTGTTTGGCATTCAAAGCCCTTTATAACTTAGTCCTCTCCTAACTTTCTAGTTGTCTTACACTTTACTCCCAAAAGATCTTCTTCAACCCATTAATACTGCCTTCTTGCCTTTCAACAAACAAGAATCTCCATCTTTTGGCCTCACGCATTTTCTCTGGTTGTTCCCCCATGTCTAGAATGCTTTCCCTCCTCCATTCTGACTATTTACCTCTCTGACTTATTTTAAGTCCCAGCTAAAATCCCTCCTTCTACAGGAAGCCTTTCCCAACCTGTCTTATTTCCAATTTCTTCCCTTTCAAGTATTTGCCATTATCTGCATGTGTATGAATAGTTAGATAGATAGATAGATAGACAGACAGACAGACAGACATAGACATCCATCTATCTAACCATCTATGTTTGTTTGCATGTTGTCTCCCTCTTTAGAATGTAAACTCCTTAAGGGCAAGAACTATCTTTTGACTTTTTTTTTTTGGTAACCCCAGTACCATGCCTGGCTTATAGTATGCAATTAATAAGCGTTTGTTGATTGATTGAGTATACAATACGTCTTGCATTCTGAGAGCATAGCGATATCCAGCTTGTCTTTAAATTTCTCCTTGTAATTTTTCTCTTCATCCCAGGTTGCTCTTAAATGCAGACTTAGTGATAAGGAGGTTTGAGGTGGTTATGGAAATGATTGGAATTCTGAATGTATCAGGGGATCCTTTCTTGGATTACTGAAGAGTATAAAGGCTAGTTGGGAGAGTCACTCTATCATTTGGTCTTGCTTTGCCATGTCTTCTATAAAGACTATGTAGAATCAGTGTAACCAAAGCTGTGGGCATTTGTGAATCATTTCTTCACATATCTCCACATAACTGAGGCATTGCCTATCAAAATATGATCTATTCCACTTTTTGGAGAAGTTAATAAAGTACTTCCATGTCTAGCATCTTCTGATACTTTTCTGAAAGCAAGTATTTATGATATATAGTTGTGAGATTTCTGCATAATCTATTTTTCCAGTCTTTTCTTACCCCTTACTCTTGAGTCAGATATTCAAATATATTTTTACCTATCTTCACTTACATTCTACTTTGTCATAGAATATCTAAATATATTGTTATTTATTTTTTAGGATCTTTAATAAGAACTTGGAATTTATACATCCTTCTCATTTTGATGTCACTGACCATTAATGTTTGAAGGAAGTGCCCACAAAGACCCAGGTCTAGAATATTCCGTCTTGATAGAAATGCATTGAGTACAATGATTTAGTCATTTAAGCATTGCATGGTATATTCCAGAAAATGAGGTGAGAATTGGGAATCCTAAAAAAGGAGGCAAAAAGCATGACCCTTACCTTGAATTCATTTATATTTTAATGGAGGAGACAACATGAAAATAATTAGGAACATTGCAAATAAAAAATGTATGCAGTGTATATAAAAGGTAATCTCAGAGAGGAAGATAGAGGGGGTCCAGTGGTGAGAAAGAAAGAAGAAAGACATTCAACAGAAAGTGAGATTTTATCTGAGTCTGGAATGGAGATAGGGAAACCAGAATTCAGAGGCCACAAAGGCTCAATTAAGCAAAAATAATCTCAAGGGCTTATAAGGCTGAAACTGGAGAATTAACAAATATAAGAGATAGAAAAAAAAGTACAAAGATTTATCTAAGAATCTCTTTTTAACCATCAAAAGCACAGAAGCCACAAAATCTGGATTCAAATATTATAGTCTGGTGTGCTTTTTGAGGAAATGTAATTAGCACTGAAGAAAATAAAGATGAGAAATGAATCTAGACTATTTAACAAGTCCAACAGGAGGGTGTCCTTACAGTAGAGGAGACAGTATTGATTTTATTGAGGTATTAATTCTCAAGATATCTGTTATTCTGGGAGAAACAGAAGACATAGAATGATATTCCCTTTAGGATATCCCTCTCCTGGGCTTGAGGATTGAGTGTTTTAGTAAAATCTTAAAACTTCCTTTTCTTATTGTCAAATTGTCAAAAATTACATTACCGAAGCTGCTCAATCACTTTGGCTCCCAGAATACTGCTGAAAGTTCTGCTGGACAGTGCTATTGGTTGCAATTGTTCAAGAGAATGTCTCTGGTGACTTTGATGAACTTCTCCAAATCACATGATTGACTAAAGATTTCTTTCCACATAACCCCTCCTCCACTCCAATCTAATTTTTTTCTCAGCAACTTCACTGGGGCTGTTTAGCCATTACACTGACATTATTCTTATATTTTTAGAGTTGGATAGGAGAAAAGTCTCACAGCATAGCTAGACATGGATATGTTGATGTGAATTATTGTATAGAATTATTATATCAATGAGATCGTCAGACTGTCAAAAAGTATTTATTAAGCTTCTCCTGTGTGTCATGCATTGTGATAAGCACTGAGAATACAAATACAAACAAAAACAGAGTCGTTGCACTCAAAGAGCTTACATTCTAAAGGAGGAAGTCAACAGAAGCCAAAAGTGAGGAAGAACAAGATGAAGAGTTGATGAGTAAGATATATGGAATGGAGGCATGATGGATGACTCCAGATTTCAGCCTGATGTGAAATGAGTAGATGGCTGGCCTCAAATAGAGGTTCTTCAAGGAGCAACCCAATCAGAAGGAAAGGGGTGGACACCAAGGTTTGAGGGTGCTTCCATGGTATGAATTCTAGATCACAGACACATCAGTGAATGCCTATCAATCAAATCCTTAAATCAAGAATTTTTTGAGCAGCTACTATTTCTAAGTGCTGTGTTAGGTGCCAAGGATACAACATAAGTGAAATAGTTCCTACTCTCGAGACATTATTGCATTGCATTGGAAGAGACTTTATAAATTATATAAAGATGGGTATACATCTACATATATGGAGAGATTGAAATATAGATAGATCTATAGATAGATACAGATGTAGATATAGTGTATGTATACACATATATACTATGTATAGTATAGTACATAGTATTGTATATATGGCATGTATGTAATAAATACACATAAGCACACATATAATTATTCATGTGTATACACACATATATTAAAAACATCCAAAGTAATAGGGACAGTGGGTGGGATGACCTAAAAAAAAAAGCATCAAATGATAAGTGGCATTTGAACTGAGTTTTGAAGGAAACTAGAGATTTTAAGTAAAAAAAAGGCATACATCTTACTTAGGGTATACCAGAAAAGGATATTGAAGCAAATATGTCATATTTATTTAATGCACTCTTTTATCTGGTAAATGTAATGAACGATGAAATTTGTAAATCTACTTAATCTACTATTTCAAGCATCATGGTAAGTGCTGGACGTACCATTCTAAAAGTAGAGATGGTCTCTGCTCTCAAGGAGTTTAGATATTTATAAGGGGAAGCAACATATTATGGGAGGGGCTGGGGGTTACAGAAATGGTGAACTGATGTATCAGGCAGTTAGCAAACCCTTTCCATGATTCTTATTTCTCTCTTGAGCCATTCATCAATATCTTCTGTGATTCCATGTTGCCTTGAGAATCCTAAGGGTCCTATACTTCTTTGGGTTGATTAATTTTTCTTTGTCTTGCGCTATATACTCATAAAAGTTTAGAATCATTTGGATGATATGGAAGACATTTCTTTTTACTCTTAATATATTCCCTGTTGGTTATCTGCTTGTTGCTAAGGTCTTTAACCACATTTTCTTTGTCATGGTATCTTTATTTCAGTCATTATTTTTCCTCACATTACCTTATTAGAATTTTTTTCTGACTCTTTTCTCTTTACTATCAGTTTCCATAGGAAAATACCTTAAAGTTGTCTAGACCCCCATTCATGATGGGGAAGTCATTTTGTACTGGCCTTAGTTTCTGTCTCAAGTGGGTGGGGGGTTAGGGGGGTGACACCAATTTCTTAAGGGACCACTATGTGCCAGGTACTTTGATTACTGCCTTAAATATTGTCACATTTGATCCTCAAAACAACCCTCTAAAGTAGGTATCCTCATTTTTTATTGTCGTTGTTCAGTCACTTCAGTGGTGTCTGACTCATTGTGACCCTTTTTGTGGTTTTCTTGGCAAAGATACTGGAGTGTTTTACTGTTTCTTTCTCTAGCTAATTTTACAGATGAGAAAACTGAGGAAAACAGGGGTAAGTGACTTGCCCAGGGTCACACATCTAGCAAGTGTCTAAGGTTGGATTTGAACTCATGTAGTCCTGACTCCAGGCCTGGTTCTCTATATACTGCTCCTTCTAACTTCTCTATCCCCATTTTACAGCTGAGGAAACTGAGGTGGATAGAGGTCAAGTGACTTGACAAGATTCAGAAAGTTCTGAGGATAGATTCAAACTTAGAACTTCTTGATTCCAGGCCCAATGCTCTATCCACTGATCAATCTGACTTTTGATGGTACATAAAGTACAGGGGGAGAAGGAATTGAGTTCTGTTGTAAGCACGCTATTTGGATTGTACAGTCCTGTAACAGAGGATGCCCAGTGTGCATGCTAAGGATTGTGAATAATTCTTCTCTATCGTTAATTCCTCTGACTGTTATGTCATTAGGAATCTGGATTATAACTTAGACCATGGAGACAACAGAGGTTGCTTTGACTTTTATACATAATTCTTATATTTGACAGATTTGAGGGGTCCAGAGGACCAAATAATATATCTAATCTGCCATTTGGTCATGTGACTTTGAACCTCAGCAGGCCCTTCCTTTTTTATTTGTTTTAATTTATTTTTAGTTTCCACATTCACTTCTATAAGATTTTGAGTTCCAAATTTTCTCCCCCTTCCTGTCCTCCACCCTCCCCAAGACAGCATGTAATCCAATATAGTCCATAAATGTACAATCTTATTAAACATATTTCCACGTTAGTCATATTGTGAAAGAAGAACCAGAACTAAAGGGGGAAAAGCACAAGAAAGAAAAGAGAGAGAGAGAGAGAGAGAGAGAGAGAGAGAGAGAGAGAGAGAGA
>NW_020951391.1:6513870-6596305 GCF_900497805.2 Vombatus ursinus | reverse complement strand
AGAGAGAGAGAGAGAGAGAGAGAGAGAGAGAGAGAGAGAGAGAGAGAGAGAGAGAGAAATACAATGCCTTAATCTGTACTCAGACTTCACAACTCTTTCTTTGGATGTGGATGGCACCTTCCATCATGAGTCTTTTGGAATTGTCTTAGTTCATTGTATTGCTGAAAAGAGCTAAGTCTATCAAAGTTAGTCAATGCATAATGTTGCTGTTACTGTGTGCAATGTTCTCCTGGTTCTGCTCACTTCACTCACCATCAGTTCATTTAAATATTTCCAGGTTCTTCTGTAATCCATTTTCTCATCATTTCTTACAGGACAATAGTATTTCATTATATCTATATACCACATTATATGCTAGAACTTTTTCAGCCATTCCCCAATTCCCTTCAATTTCCAATTCTTTGCAACCACAAAAAGAGCTATTATAAATATTTTTGCATTTGTAGGTCCTTTTCCATTAACTAAAAGGAATCCTAATGTTGATATAATCATTATGTCAAAATCAAGGGTATAGAGAGGAGTTGGAGAATGTGCAGATTGGGAGCCAAGATGGTGGAGAGATGACAGGAAGTTCCATGAAGTCTCCCCTGTTTCCCTCAGAAACAACGTTAAATCAAGCCTTTAAATGGATTCTGAAGTGACAGAACCTACAGAAAGTTGGAGGGAAATAATTTTCTAACTTAAGGAAACTTAGAAGGACTTCAGGAAATGTCTATCTCACTTGGGTAAAAGGGGTCAGTATAAGCCAACAGCAGGTCATAGTCACAGCACAGACATGCAACTGAGGCCCTGTGATCCTGGCTAAGCAGGCCAGTGGAATAGCAGGCCAGCTGTCAGGCCTCTAGGCCCACAGCAGAAGGCAAGTTGCTAGCCCTAGAAGCCAGACAACAAGAGGGGCAAGTAGGCTGGGCTACCCTCGCACAGTAAGCAAGCCTCCAGTAACTGGGTCCTCAGTGCACAAAGCCAGTGACCAGGCCCCTAACCCCCAGCACAAGAAGCTTGGGGCATTGCCCCTTGTGCTGCAAGAGCAGAGCTTAACTTTAAAAGCCATGAATAGGAAAAATAAAAACAGCAAGAAACAAAAATGAACATTGACCTTAGAAAGTTATTCTAGTGACAGGGAAGATCAAAACACAAACTCAGAAGAGGACAACATTGTCAATATATCTACATCGGAAACCTTTAAGTGGAATATGAATTGGTCTCAAGTCCAAAAAGCCTTTTTGGAAGAGTTCAAGAAGAATTCTAAAAGTCAAATAAGAGAGGCAAAATAAAAATTGTGAAAAGAAATAAGAGGTATGCAAGAAAGGGTCAACAGCTTGGAAGAGAAAGGACAAAAATTTACTGAAGAAAACAATTCTTTAAAAAAATACAATTGTCCAAATGGAAAAAAAAATCCACTGAAGAAAACAACTCCTTGAAGAGTAGAATTGGCCAAATGGAAAGGGAAGTACAAACACTAACTGAAGAAAATAATTCCTTAAAAATTAGAATTGGGCAAGTGGAAGGTAATGAATCTAAGAGACATCAAGAATCAGCCAAACAAAATCATAAGAATGAAAAATAATAGAAGAAAATGAAAAAAAAAAACAATTCACCTAGAACATAGATCAAGGTGAGATAATTTAAGAATTATTGGACTACCTGAAAGTCATGATCCAAAAAAGAGTCTGGACAGCACCTTTCAAGAAATTATGAAGAAAAATTGCCCTGAAATTCTAGAACCAGAGGGTAAGATAATCATTGAAGGAATCCACCCACCACCTCCTGAAAGAAATCCCAAAATGAAAAAACCCAAAGAATATTATAGCTAAATTCTAGAATGATCAGGTCAGGGAGAAAATACTGAAAGCAGCCAGAAAGAAATAATTTAAATGTGGAGCCACAGTCAGGATAACACAAGACTTAGAATTGACTACCCTAAAGGATCAGAGGGCTTGGAATATGATATTCCAGAAGGCAAAGGAGCTTGCATTACAACTGAGAATCAACTACCAAGTAATATTAATCATAATCTTTCAGGTGAAAAGATGGCCATTCAGTGAAATAGGGGACTTTCAATCATTCTTGATGAAAAAAAAACAGAGCTGAACAGAAGTTTTGATTTTCAAATACAAGACACAAGAGAAGCATAAAAAGGAAAACATGAAAGAAAAAAAAACATGTAATTCAATAAGATTAAACTGTTTACACATGGGGAGATGACACTTGTAACTCTTGAGAATTGTATCTTTAATAGGGCAGTTAGAAGGGTATATATAGAAAAAGGGTGTGGGTATAAGTTGATTTTTATGTGAATGATATAAAATTTATTAAGGGGTAAAAAATAATTGAACTGGGAGAAGAGGAAAGGGGGAGGCAGAATAAGTTATATCACATAAAGTAGCACAAAAAACCTATTACAGTCAAGGGAAAGAAAGGGGGGGGTTTGAAACTTACTCTCATTGAGTTTATCTCAAAAGGGAATAACTTACACATTCAGTTGTGTACAGAAATACCTCTTACTCCATGGGGAAGTGGGAGGAGAAAAGGGAAAAAAGGAGCAGGATAATAGAAGGGAGGGCAGAGTAAGGGAGGTCAGGTTCAGAAGCAAAACACTGGTGAGGAGGGTAAGAGTTGAAAGGAGAGATAAAAGTATAAACAGGGAGAGAAATAGGATGGAGAAAAGACAGAGTTAGTAATCATAACTGTGAATTTGATGAACTCTCCCATAAAATGGAAGTGGCTAGCAGAGTGGATTAAAAAACATAATCTTCCAATATGTTGTTTACAAGAAACACATATGAAGCAGAGAGATGCATATAGAGGAAAAGTAAAAGGTTGGAGTAGAATATACTATGGTTCACCTGAAGTTAAAAAAAAGAAAAACAGGGATAGCAATCCTGATCTCAGACAAAGTAAAAGGAAAACTAGATGTAATTAAAAGAGATAAGGAAGGAAACTACTGCTAAAAGATACCATAAACTGAAGTAATATCAATACTAAACATATATGCACCAAGTGGTATAGTATCCAGATTCTTAGGAGAGAACTTAAGTGAGTTACAGAGAGAGTAAAACTATACTAGTGGGGAATCTCAACCTCCCTACCCTCAAAACTAAATTAATCTAACCATAAAATAAACAAGAAATGAGTTAGGGAGGCAAATAGAATTTTAGAAAAGTTAGATATGACAGACCTTTGGAGAAAATTGAAAGGGGATAGAAAATAATATGCCTTTTTCTCACCAGTTCATGATATCTGCACAAAAATTGACTAGGTATTAGGGTATAAAAACATCACAGTTCAGTGCAGAAAGGCAGAAATATTAAACACATCATTTTCAGATCATGATGCAATAAAATTATGTGTAATAAAGAAACATGGAAAGATAGATTAAAAATTAATCAGAAACTAAATAATACTAAAGAATGAGTGGGTCAAACAATAAATCAGAGAAACTATCAATAATTTCATCAAAGAGAATAACAATAATGAGACAACATACCAAAACTTATGGGAGGCAGCTAAAGTAGTTCATAGGGGAAATTTTATATCTCTAAATGCTTACATTTTTGTGGATTTCCCCCTTTTTTCTGTTTCTTCTTTCACAATATGATGAATGTGGAACTATCTTTAACATGATTGTACGTGTATAACCTAGATCAGTTTATGTTGGAGAAGGGAGATGGGAGGGAGAAAAATTTGGAACTCAACATCTTATAAAGAATGAATGTTGAAAATTATCTTTACATGTAATTGGAAAAAAAGATAAAATAATATCTACTTAAAAACAAACAAAAAAAGAAACATTTAAGTGCTCTAAGTAATTTATATTGTAAGTAAAAATGAGTCTATTATAAATATCCAAATTAACTATAAAGGACATATGAAGAAAGATGCTATTTGCATTCAGAGACAGAAATAATAAAAGAAAGCATGTATAGAATAATTTTACATGTATGTGTATGTGTTTGTGTGTGAATGTGTATTTGTGTCTAATGGTAGCTGTCTCTATGGTGAGGGAAGGGAAGAAAAAAAGAAAAAGAAAGAAATATTCATGATAATTTTTTTGCTATATTTGAAAGTAATAGCATGTTGTGCATAGTAGATTTGCAATTCCAAAAGACTCATGATAGAAAATGCTATCAACATCCAGAGAAAGAACTATGGAGTCTGAATGCAGATCAAAGCATACTATTTTCTTTGTTGTCATTGTTGTTGTTTTTCTTTCTCATGGTTTTTTCCTTTTTGTTCTGAATCTTTTTTCACAACATGGCTATTGTGAAAATATTTTTAATATGATTGTACACATATAGCCTATATCAGATTGCTTGCTTTCTTGGGGAGATATGAGGGAAGGGGAGGAAGAAAGAAAGACAATTTGAGAACTTGAAATCTTTTAAAAATAAATGTTGCAAACTATCTTTACATCAAATTGGAAAAAAATAAAATACCATTGGGGGGGATAGAAAGAGCAGATGTAAGTGTGCTTGTTATGGAAACAAATGGCAGAATGCCTTGGGTGAAAAGGCAGATAGCTGGATGATATACAAAGTTGAAATATGTTCTGGTTTCTAGGGACAGGTAGTAGATACAGTGGGATAGTTTGTGCAGACTTAGTAAAATGCCATCTTGGCTCTATCCTAAGGAGGTAGCTCTAAAGAGATAAAAACAAAATACCTCAATGAAATTTGATTAATATGAGGGAGTGTTGAACATATAGTCAGTAAGACCTGAGTTAAAATGATACTGTAGATACAGGGAAAGTCACAGAAGTCAAATCAAGTCAACATGTTTTTATCAAACACTTACTATGTGACAGAAATTGGGTTGAGCACTGATGATACAAAGAAAAAAGAAATCCTGTCCTTGAGGAGCTCACTTTTGGATATGGGAGAAAAAATGTGGATGACTATGTACCTAGAAGACATACGCTAGGCAAATTTGAGTGAGGTAATCTCAGTGAGAAGGAGCTATCATTGAGGGAAACTAGGAAAGATGACACTTGAGCTGAGATTTACAGGAAGCCAGGGAATGAGAAAGCACCAAGTAAAAGACATAGACTTGTTCAACGGAATGTCCTATAATAGAAATAGTAAGGAGGTTGTTGTCACTTGATTATATGATATGTCAAGGGAAGTAAAATATAAGAATAGAAAGATAGGAAGGGGTAAAGTTATGAAGAACTTTAAATGCCAAACATTGGATTGTATATTTAATACTGTAAGTAATTGGGAGCCACTAGAATTTATGGAGTGTTTTTGTGTGTATAGGAGTGACATGATTATTCCTATACTTTAGGAGGATCATTTTGCCACCTGACTAGAAGATGGACTAAAGTGGGGAGGTACTTGAGACAAGAAGATCAACTAGAAGGCTATTTCCATAGTCTAGACATGAATTGTTGAGGCCCTCCAGCAGGTCATTTGGTTATATAAGTGGAGAGGGAAAGGAATAAGCATTTATATATTGTTCTATTATGTGCCAGGCACTATTCTAAGCACTTTTACAGATATGATCTCATTTGATCTTCAAAACAACTCTTCAAGGCAGGTGCTATTATCATTTCCTTTTACAGTTGAGGTAACTGAAGCAAACAATAATTTCTCAAGGACAAATAGCTATTTAATATCTGAATTAAAATTTCAACTCAAGTCTTCCTGACTCCAGGCCCAGTGTTCTATCTACTATGTCACTGGCCTCTTGAAGAGGAGGTGATTTATATAGGAAATGTTATAAAGATATAAATTGCAAGACTTGGCCAAAGATTTGATATGTGTAATGAAAATGAAGAAACGAGACTGAAATTTAGATTGCAAACTTCAGTGCCTGGGATTTTCATTGTGCCCTCAACAGTAATAAGGACATTGGGGAGAGAGGAGATATTTGAAGGAAATATAATGAGTTAAGTTGAGAATATGTTGAATTTAAGATGGCTATGTGATATCCAGTTTGATATGCCCAATATGCAGTTGGATATATGAGTCTGGAGATCAGGGAAAAGAACAGAGATGGATAGATCCAGTGATATCTTTATAGAGATGATAATTGAATCCTTGGAAGCTGATGAGATAACCAAGCTGGACAATGTTGAAGGAGAAAAAAAAAAAGAGGGCCTGTATCAGATACTTGAGGGACACTTAACTTTAGGAAGAACGGCTTGGATGGAATATCCAGGAGAGAAGACTGAAGAAAGCTCAGACAAGTGGAAGAGACCCAGGAAAGAGTAATGTCAGGAATGCTAGTGAGAAGAAATCTTGGAGAAGAGGGTGATCTACAATGCCAAAGTCTGCAGAAAGGTCAGAAAGTATGAAGATTTGAGAAAAGGACTTTAGATTTGTCAGTCAAAAGATTTTGGTAACTTTGGAAAAAGCAGTTTCAGTGAACTGATGAGGTCAAACCCAGACAGCTGAGAATTTAGAAGGCAGTGACAGGAGAGAAAGGGAAACCAATTGTATTTGGTTTGCTTAAGGAATTTAGCAATAACAAGGAAAAGAGATACAGAACAATGGCTAATAAAGATGAATAGATCAATGGAAGTTTTATTTAAGGTTGGGAGATATGGAAGTGTTTGTCAGCGACAAAGTTACAGTCAGTAGATGGGGAAGAATTGATAATTACTGAGAGTGAAATGATAGATGGGGCAATCTGTGGGAGACGGGATGGATGGAATAGTATCAAAGGAACATGTGAAACAGTGGATATAGTGGGTGAAGATATTTTGAGTGATGACATGAGAAGGGTAGAAGAGGAATTCTCAGAAATTGGCCTCAACTTTTTCATTGAAGTATGAGTCAAAGTTCTCAGCAGTGAGAGTACTACAGGAGGGTTAAGGAGTCCTGAAAAGTTTTGGAAAAAAACACTGTGGTTAGTAGAATAGTGAACTTGTTTGGAAAGTCTAAAGGATAGCCTTTCTACAATAAGAGCTGCTAGAAATATGCTTTGTTGTCCTTCTCTAACTCTGTTTATTATCATGTTAATAGGAGTGAAGGGAATAAACAGAGGGAGTAATCCAAGGCTGGGACTTCTCAAGGCATGATCAGATATCAGAAATAAAATACAGGAGCAAGGTAACCAAGTACAGAGGATGACGTCAAGCTTAAATAAGTCACAAAGGGATCAAATGGGGAAGGGAGGAAAGTAAAGCCTTTATAAGAGTCATGACTTGAAAATGGGGAGGAAAGTGAAGGATGAAAGGATTGGAGGTCACAATGAGGATGAAGAACAGTTTTATAGGTCATAAGGAAGAAGGAAAGATGGAATGATGAAATATTATCAGATGAAGGCATTCCAGAATTTTCATGAACATCAAAGTGGAACACTTGATGTTGATGGACAAGATTGAATTATGACTTTATCTTAGTATATGTGAGATGGAGTGGAGGAATAGATCATTGGAAATGAATAATTTGAGGAAGTGAGAATTTAAGGTGTTTCTGGGAGCATTAATATGTATATATATAGAGAGAGATATATAGATATATCTGTATCTATCTATCTATATGTGTGTACATATGTGTGTGTGTATATACATATATATACATATATATATATGTATACACACACACACACACACACACACACACACACACAGTGAATTCCTAGTCTTTGGGCAAGATTAAGAGAGAAAGACTAGGAACTAGGTACTGAACTTACCAAGGAAAGAAAGGGATTGGAGGCCTGTGTCTTGATAGATTACAGCTAACAGAGACTTAATTTGGTTATAAATATAAATACAGATTGAATGAACATTAAAGAAGGAGAGATTAACCTCTCAGTTTCTATATCTATAAAATGAGGCCAATAAGAACACCTATGTCACTGGATTGTGAAGCTCTAATGAGATAATATATTGAAGGTATTTTATAAACCTTGAATGACTATATGAAGCTAATTATTCTTAGTTTATATTATCAATGAAAAGTAAACAGGGATTTACGTTGTATAATTACTTTAATTAATCAAAACTTCTTAAAATTTCCTTCTAAGTTTCATGTTATAAACATCTCTAAAATCATTTGGTTTTACTTACTGATAATACACTGGGAAGAGTCATTAAGGAGATGAAAAATATATTTTGTGAAGAGCTGTTATTAATCTAGAAAATTTTACTACTCTAATCACTACTAATTACTACTCTAGCCATGGATGTACTCATTGCCAAAGAAGCCAAAGAAATTGATCATTATGAGAATATTGTAAAAGGAAGCCACTGAAAATCATTTAAATCAGGCACTTGACATTTCAGCCACGTTTGTAACACACACACATGTAAAAATTACATCCTCAGCATTACTGACTTGGTAATCTCCATAAATATGCTAGAATCCTGCATATTTATCTATCTTTGGCAAGGCTTTAAGAAATGTAGAATTGTAAGTTATTTATTAGCAGGCATTTTCTTTTGTCTTTATAGCATCTACATATAGTAGATAAAATGTCCGTGTTTATTGTTGAATTGACAATTGACCTCTCATTACCTTCTACCTATTTGAAATGGGGGTATAACAACTTGCCCTTTATACTAACTTCCAGACAGAAGAAAAGGTTTTATAAAAAATTGGCATCAGTGAGCTGTGTGACAGGATTAAGAAGTTTGCATTCACTTATTAACAGTATTGGTCCTCCTTGGTTCAATTTTTCTTTTCCCTTGAAAACCTTTGTCACCACCACTAACTCTCACATCTAGCATAGAGTTGTATTGCACAGAGTATGATTTTATCTCCAACTTTTAGTGGGGTTTAATGGGCCCTCAGAGATTATAGTAAGAAGGAAAAAAAGCCGCAACCTAACTAAACTGAAAATAATAGAAAGATTCATAAGTTGTCTTCTTAATTTTTTTCACATTCTCTTGCCAGTGGGCAGAGCTGCAGATGGTGGCCTTTTCCTTGGTCATAGGAAATCACAGATACAATTATTATTATAATTTAATGATAATAGCTATATTTATATAGCATTCACTATGTGCTTGCACAGGTGGGGAACCTGTGGCCTCGAGGCCACATGTGGCCCTTTAGTAACTTAAATGAGGCACTTTGACTGAATCCAAACTTCACAGAACAAATCCCATTAATAAAAGAATTTGTTCTATACAACTTGGACTTAAAAGGTCACACTCAAGGACCTAGAAGGCCACACATGGCCTCCAAGCCACAGGTTCCCCACCCCTATAGGCACTCAGCTAAATGCTTTCCAATTATTAATTCACTTGAGTCATATCAATTCTGTGAAGTAGGTGCTATTACTATCCAGGTTTTATAGGTGAGGAAACTGAGGCAAACAAAGGTTAAATGACCTGCCCGAGGTCACGTAGTAAATATCCAAGGACAGATTTGAACTCAGGTCTTCCTAACTCCAGGTTTGGCCTTCTATACACTGTAATTCCTAACTATCCCATGGTTGTCTCTCCCTCGTTGGTTGAGATTGAAGACTTGTCAGGATCGGTCGAATTGGATCTAATAGATAAGATTCCATTTTATTTACAGCAATGTTTGTCTCATAATCAATCGATTTTATATGGAGAGCTGGACAGGACATCAAGGGGCATCTGTTCTAACCTTTTCATTTCACATATAAAGCACCTGGAGCACATTGACTTGCCCCAGGTCACAAAGATAGTAAGGTTCAGTGATATGACCTGAAACTTTAGGATTACTATGAAGACCTCTCTGTTTATAAAAGTCATTTCTGATGGATTTTCACTTTTGTGTTGAGCTAAGTACATGATAATACTTAGTATATATCTTTCTTGGCATAGTTGTTTATTTATTCACTTGGATTCAGTCTGCCAAACATGCAGTTATCCATTGCTTAAAGATTCCATGTTATTGAGTTGAGAGAAGTCAATGCATACGTGTGGGGTGGGTAAAGGGGGAGAGAGATTAGGAGAAGTGGAAGGAAGGAGTCAATTGAACTCTAGGATACTTCCCCAAATCAATAGATTTGAGTCATATAAACTTTTTACTTACTTACATAAATGAAAATGCATACATGACAAGATAAAAAGCATATATGATAAAATTCTACATATCTCTCTAGTCAGAATTCCAAGTTTTTTAAGTTGGATAATTTACAAGTTATTCTAATACAAACTGAACAGCAGTGCAATATTATTTTATGTTAACTATAATACATTGCATGTCTTTCATCAAAGATCTTTCATAATCATTCCATATTAAGGTTTTACATAAAGACCTTACATTAACCACTTACAATCTGAATTCTGGCATTATCACTCAACTAAAAGTGATCTCTTTATAGCTACCTATACCAAAATGGTCTTATTCCTCATGCTTAACATGCAGCTTTCTGCTGCATTTGACACTGATGACTACATACTTCCTTGGATACTCTGTCCTGTTCATTTTTTTTTTTTGTGAAACTATTCTTTCCTTCTTCTATCTTACTGGCCCTTCTCAATTTCCTGTATTGGTTGAAAAACTGTATCATTCCATAAATGTCTGTGTTCTGCAACGTTCTTTCTAGGCAAATTCTTCTTTCTCTCTCTTTCTCTTTCTTTCTTTCTTTCTTTCATCTTTTTCTTCTTTTCTCTCTCTCTCTGTAAGTCTATCTTTGTCTCTTCTCTATCTCATCCTCCTTCTTTCTCTGTCACTGTCTTTACATCTCTCTTTCCACCTCTGTTACTCTCTGAATCTCTCTGTCTGTCCCTGTCTCTTGGCTTCTCTATGTCTCTCTTCCTCTCACTATCTCTCTCTGTCTCTTTCTTTCTCCAGTGAGAGAAGAGGTGACATGGTGGAGGGATATTCTGGAGTGAGAATACTATAGAAAAAAAGGGATGTTCCAAAGTGACAATACCTCATGTGCTAAAAGAAATTCTAAGGTGAGACTAGCTGAAGTATGGTGTTGAAGGGCAGGAAGCTAGAAACCTACATGGGATTCAATAACCTTGACTGGTGACTGAAAACTAGCTTACTTGTTTAGCTGACTGAGACTTAATTTAATATCCTCTCTAGCCTCCACCTATACTGTATCTTTATTTTTTTCCTGCCTGTTTCTGTTTCACATAACCTTTTTACTATTCCTCCCTCACAATTTCTACTTCTTTCTGAGAAAAGTAATCAAATTAATACTAGAATTATTTCTGAAAAGAATATATAATTTGGTTGTTCTGTGCATCAATTCACCAACTTTGGGACACTCCAGATCAAAAATTTCCTTACCAAATTTCCATTTCTTCATCCATATAGATATATTGATTATATCTATTCATCCATATAGATTATAGATATATTCCTCATTATGCCCTAATCTTCTAAAAGCACTGTCTTTTATCACACTATTTAGTATATAGTAAACATTTAATATGCATTTAAATTCATTGGTGAGAAAGTTGATTTGACCTATAAGGGCCATCCCATAGTGGACCAGAAATGTGGAGAATATATTGCAAAATTGTGTCTCTTTCTGTAGTATGCTTCATATGAAAGAAAACAAAACAGAATGGAGATGAAGTAGGTATTAGCAACTAAAACTCAAATAAGCAAACAAATCAACAAGGAAATAAATAGAAAGATGATAGCTAGATAGATAAATGATAGACAGATAATACAGATAAAAAGTAAAAAATATGGCAAGCCAATTATTACTGCTTTTTGGTGGCAGAAAAGTGAGAGTGATAGGGAATAGTAATCTCATGGTGATTGTTGCCAAGTCCTGATGTTGTAAGAGAGAATTGAATAGGACAGGGAAGGGGGTCAATCTAGAATTTTCTGAAACAAATTGTTACAGGACTTTTGACTTGGTGGAAGTGTGTAGAACAGAGGCAGAAGAAACTTTAAATGTCACCATAATCCTTGAAAACTTCTGCAGAAAGCAAGAAGCAATATGATTTAGGAATCATTCCATTATTAATCCAGTATTTTGTTTATAGTAGCTATTTAGCTCATTAAATTAACCTGACTATAATATAATCCTACATCATCTATTATTTAGCTTTTTTCTATCACTACACACACACACACACACATTTATTTTCATAGAAGTACCCAGTTGCATGTACTTGATTCCTGTGAGACACAGGCCAGCAGATCTCAGAGGTTTTTTTTTTTTTTCCATTATTAAAAACAAAACATGCAAAATAAATAAAAACCTTTGCATTTGTTTGTATGTGTATATTTGTGTGTATGTGTTTTAACTCTTCATTCTCAGACTTTCCAAAGCTATCTCCTGTGGGTCTGTATTGAAAACATTTTAATGAGAGGAAGTCTATTACTAACATCAAGTAAACCATTACTTGAAGTGTTAATTTGTCAAAAATAAAAGTGAGAATTCTGAAATATTTTTCAAAAGCTCAGAATTCATGTAAACAGACTAATTTTGCTGGTACATATCATTATTTCTTAAAATTCCATTGCAGTAATTCCAAATTTTCATAGAATTTTGTTTTAAATTTTCCTTTTTTTTCATTTACTTTACTGTTTTAGTTATTGTTGCATTTGGCTTATTTCTTGAATTTGGTCCTGGAAAGTTTACTGGACTTGAGATCAGGAGGCTTAGCTTTAAATCTAACCTCAAACCCTTGATAAAGTTGGGAAAATTGCTGTACTTTAAATCCTCTATTTCTTCATCTATAAAGGTAAAATATTAATGTTACTTGCAGTACAGACAAATGGAAAAGAAGAGGTCTGAATATACAAAAGCAAAGACATTCAAACATGCTACATGTAGCTGTATTCTAACAAACTGGAAAGGGATTATTATCTCCTTAAACTGAAGCAATAGGAAATGAGTACTTTAAATAGTCCAATCCTGGGGGAAGACATTATTCAAGTCATCTAAGAATTGAATGCACACATGCACAACATTCTTTTTCCAAATAGTTTTGCTGGGAAATACCTTAAAATATTCCCAGAATAAAAATTACTTTAAGAAAATGGATGATTCATAAATAAAGAAAAAAATGAACATTAACTTCTAACTTTTATGAGACAATTACAATGTTGATTTTATAACCAGGACAAGAGATCACTAAAAATAATTTTAGATTAATTTCATTAATATGTGCATATGTAAAATTCTAAACATTATATTAACCAATAAAGTGCAGAATTACATCAGTAAAATGACTCATTTTGATGGAGCAAAGTTTGCAAAGCTGGTTTTACATCAAATAGTCTAAAACTATCATAAAATATTTAAAAATATGGTTGTGTCATAGATAAAATAAAAAAAAAAACTTTACTGAAGTGTAATTGTTGTTCATGGTAAAAATACAATAGTAAAAATAAATGTTATAGAGGATTTTTCCTAAGCACAGTTAGAAAAAAAAATAATCTTTAAGAACCAGCACAATGTAAATGGAGACACAGAAGCATTCCTACTAAAAATAGATAAACATATCCCCCCTCACCACTTTTATTTGAAATAGCTTTAGAAATTCTAGCATTTGTAGGAATACAGGGTAAAGATATTAAAGGGATTAAAATTGGATATAGAAAGATCAAAATAGCATTATTTGTAGATGCCATGATAGTATAGCTAGAAAAATTCAACTATCTCAACAAAAAATAATTTAGACAAAAAATTAGTTCAGCAAATTTACTCTATATATACAAGCTTGACCAACAAAAATAATTACATTCATGTTTCCTAGTAGTGAATATCAAGAATAAATGGTAAAGAAACCTGAAAATATTTGGGAATTTAACTTGTTTAAGAAGAGTAAGACCTGTATAAAAAAGAACTATAAAATTATGACCATAATAAAAGACTAGCTAAACACTTGAATGAGAGATGTTGAAAAACTTAAATTTCAAAATTGACAAAAGTGTTTGGGGCAGCTAGGTGGCACAGTGGATAGAGCACCGGCCCTGAAGTCAGGAGAACCTGAGTTCAAATGAGGCCTCAGACCAAACACATGACACTTACTAGTAGTGTGACCCTGGGCAAGTCACTTAACCCCAATTGCCTTTAAAAAAATTGGGAGGAAGATTCATGTTGTAGTTATTAAATAAGTTGTTCTCCTGGTCCTATGCATTTCTTTTCACTGTTGTTGTTGTTCTCTTTTATTTGTTTATTTTCTTTTTTATTTAGTATTTTATTTTCCCGTTACATGTAAAAACAATTTTTAACATTCGTTTTTAAAACTTTGAGTTCCAAATTCTCTCCCTTCCTATCCCCCCCCCACTCCATTGAAAAGACAGGCAATTTGATGTGGGTTATACATGTATAGTCATGCAAAATATATCCATAATAGTCATGTTGTGAAAGGAAACATAGATTTAAAAAAAAACTCAAGAAAAATAAAGAAAATTAAAAAAAGTATGCCTCAATCTGTATTCAGACACCATCAATTTTTTCTCTGGAGATGGATATAATTTTTAAGTCCTTCCAAGTTGTCTTGAATCATTGTATTGTTTAGAGTAGCTAAGTGATTCACAGTTGATCATCTTACAATATTGCTGCCACTTTATACACTGTAAATTTCTCTTTACATCATCCCATGCAAGTCTTTCCAGGGTTCTTTTTTTTTTTTTTAAGAGCATCATGCTCATCATTTCTTACAGTACAATAGTATTCCATCACAATCACACACCACAACTTGTTCACTCATTCCCTAATTGATGGGCATCCCCTCAGTTTCTAATTCTTTGCCCGAAGAAAAGAGCTGTAAGTATTTTTGTACATACAAATCTTATTCTTTTTTTTTTTTTATCTCTTTGGGGATACAGACCTAGCAGTGGTACTGCTAGTTCAAAAGGTAGGCATGATTGTATACCCCTTTGGGCATAACTCTAAATTGCTCTACAGAATGGTTAAATCAGTTCACAACTTCACTGACAGTGCATTAATGTCTCATTTTTCTGACATCCCCTCCAATATTTGTAATTTACTTTTCTTTCCAATTAGCCAATCTAACTCCTGTGTTTGCATACCTAGTTCCTGGTTAGTATGAATAATGAATTCTGTGAGGTGGTCTCATGCATTCAAAATTTTATTACTTGAAGTTTTAATTATCTAAATATGGTAACTCATTCCCACCCAATGGAAATATTCAGTGTAAATTATAATAGTATACACATTTCACAAGATTCTTTATCCAGGACCAATCTATAATATGAAGTTTGTTTTTCAGTTCTAATCTTTTCAACAAAAAGAAATGCATAGAATTAGGAGAACAACTTATTTAATAACTATAACATGAATCTTTCTCACCCAATTTAAAATTTAAGTTTTTCAACATCTTTCTTTCAAATGTTTAGGTAGTCCTTTATTATAGTTATTATGATTTTATAGTTCTTTTCTACACAGATCTTACTATTAATTCCCCTTCTAAGTATTTCCTTCAAAACTCTCATTTTATTTTTCAATTTTTTCCTCTAATGCTCTCCTTTCATTAATGTTATGACTTTTAACTCTTATTTTGATATCTTGTTTCCTTTATCCCAGGATTTCTAGTTAAATTTGGGTTCAAACTAAGTTTTTTGTTTCTTTTTTTGAAGCTGTGTTAAAAGCTATTTTCAAGTCATTTTTCCTGTCTAGGTTTGCGTCATGGGTGTCCCTGTAACCATAAAAGCTCTTAATCATGGGACACTTTTATTTTAAAATCATTCTTCCAAAGTTACTTCATGAATTGTAACTTTGAATTAGACAAAGGTTCTATAAACTTTTGGAACGATGTCAAGGCCTTCTTAATTTTCTTCTTAATTCTTAATTTTCATTATGTGTTCTCCAAAGTCTTGGTTTTATTTTTTCTAGGTATTGAATTTATATGTACACATACACACACACACACACACTATAATGTGTGTATTTATGTATGTGGGAGTGTTTATATATGTACATGTATATATATGTGTGCATACATGTATATATGTCTGTATGCATGTGTATGTATGTGTGTATATGTGTGTATGTATATGTATAGATGCATGTATATATGTATGTATACATATATATACACATATATATGTGTATATGTGTGTGTATTGTGTGTGTGTGTGTGTGTATATATACATATATGTGTGTATATACATATATATATGTATGTATAAAACTAGTCCTTGTAAGAATTCAGCTACAGGTTACTGACTCCCTACATATAGGTAATCTCATTCTAAAGTGGGTCTATAACCCAAATCTGAGATATAACACAGAGCTCAGAGTTTGCTATGGTCCCTACTCCTTTCATTGTATCCGGCATGCTGGTGCTGCATCTGGAACCCCATTTGCCCTAGAACCCAGAATCATACCCCAGTTTAATACCAATACTTATAGGTTCCATTCCCCTCTAGCTAGATATCTTCCCCAGTGCACAAACTTCTGTTTTACTTGTTATACTTACCTGACCTGGAAAAGTGCCCCAATTGGATTATTTTTAGCACAACTTGGTTAGATGCTCCTTATATAGGTAATCTGTAATTTCCTATTACTGTTACAAGCATTTAAATGCAAAACAAGAATAGACATATAGGAAAGAATGAATTTCTGATGGAATATTTCACCTCATGTAACTTTGTCCTGTTGTTGTACATTGTTAAATTGCTCCCATCCTTGAACATCTATTCCAAGTTCAAGGTACTCTGTTGTTCTCAGAGTTCACAAACCACAGCTAATGAGCTTCTGCCAACATGTTTATTTTTATCACTTAGCTAGAAGACAAAAGTGTTGTTGTTTTTAAGAGCAGTTAATGAAATCACACAGGAAGAAAATAGCAATAGAAACTTTTCCTCATAAAATTGGGGCAGCTATATCTTGTGTATATGCATGGCATATGTAACCAGGCATACATTAGACATCATAAGACTAAAAATATACTTAAGATGATAACATCAATCAGTCAATTAACAACTCTTTGTTAAATGTCTACTGTTTATCAGCCACTGTGCTAGGCACTGGAATGCAATTCTGATGAAAGACACAATCTCTACTTGGAAGGAGCTTATTCTCTGACATTGGAACCACTGTAGCCATTATTGAACTTGGCCAGATACATGGTTGAGTAACTTCTCTCTCATACCAGCTTCTGAGATTCATCTCTTCAGGGACGTATCAGATCTAATTTGCTCATTTGTAGTGATCAGAAATGCCTTCCTAAGATAGGCAGGCTCATAGGTCTTTAGATACAAAGCAGGGGTTCCCATCTCTGAACCCTGAACAAAATCCAGGACAGGTTTCCATAAATGTAAATATTTCCTTTCTTCCTCCTTCCTCCTCTGTCACATTTCCTTCCTCCTTTCTTTTTCCTCCATCTCTTCCTTCCTCCCTCCCTTCCTTCCTTTCTTTTCCCCCTCTTTTCCTCCTTCCTTCCTTCTTCCTTCTTTCTTCCCCTCCTTCCTTTCTTTCTTATTTCCTTCTTTCTTTCTCTTTTTTCTCACTTCCTTCTCTATCAGAATTGGGGTTGTAAAGAACTTGTAATCACCATTTAATCTTCTATGAACATACTTCCTCTCCCAAGTACTTTGCAAAGTGTTAAGGAAAATCCTCAGTGGCCATTGGCTTGAAACATGTTGAGAGGCCTTAGCCCTTCAAATCCTGTTGGTTTGCCATGCAAATTAATGGGCAAGAAGAATTTTAGGCAATGAGGATATCTCTCTCCACCTTCAGTCCATTATTCTTGCCTTTAATGTTCAAATGTGACTGTCATCAAACCTCAGAAAATTGATGTTGTCCTTCCAAAAAATAAAATTCCTTATGTTTGAGATTTTAAATATAAGGAGGCAAATGAATTTAGGGAAAAAATGATAGAAAAGTCAATTTTTCTGTAAATTAACTGTCTACTCAGCTTAACATTAGCTTTTTGACAATGAGTATGAAATTTAACACCAGAACATCTCTTTTCTCCACTGTAAAATGAAAGTATTATTATTATTTACCCTATATTCTTTTCAGGGTTGTGAGAAAAGCACTTTGTATATCTACCATGCTATAACAATGTGAGTTATGATTGTTATTTTTGTAAGCTTCTCAACAAAAAGGACCATGTTTATTCATGATTTTCAGGGAATTGACTGATTTTGATGTCAAATGGATGTGACCTGAGCATATGTAACTCCCTGTGCTGTGTAAAGAAACATCACACTTTTTTAGCACTAGAGATTTTTTTTAAGGGGGAAAAGAATAAAAAGAAACTTATGTGTCACTTCAGTTAACATGAATCTTTAAAATATTCCTTGAGAAACAATATAAATGATATTGTAGCATATTCTATAGAATAAGTAGAAATCAACATGATGGAATAAGAAAAAAATATCCATGATTCTATTTAAATCTTGGGTCGTACACAATGACCATGATCCTAAGTAAATAATTAAAGAAGCCTCAGTCATATGTGTGCGAATTTATGTGGTTCTAGTACTAAGCAATTTTTATTGGAAGATAGGCATACAACATTGAAGGGGAAAAGAGAAGTCATTTTGATTTATATAATGAAAAAGTAACAACAACAAAGTGAATGAGGTATCACACACCCACAGTTATGGGGCAACAGATGCTAAACTCAGACGTTAAGTTCATCCCCAATTGCTACTTTGTCTAATAGCCGTGCATAAAAAGTGATACTTCTCCAACCCAGAATCAGAAAGAATATTTTTGTGATGGTTGGTCAGATGGTCACTAAATTCTATAATGGACTTTGCCTATTCCTCTGTGAAATAAGCGTAGTACTGCTTTCATTTCCTGTATCAGAGGCTTCTTACAACGGAAATATTTTGTAAAATTTCAAACGCGATGGAAATGTGAGTTTTTATCAAAATTAGCTAGAATATGATGACTGGAAGGAAATTATACTTTTATAACTAAAGCACTATAGTTATGCATTTTTTTATTTTCCACAAAATAATGTGATTATGTTCTCCCACACAGAGATATCCCCACTTCATACTTACTGTCCTGTCCAAGACAAAGTTATTTAATCTTTATTTTTTATAATTAGAAAAAAACCCTACCTTGCACAAACCAAAGAATATGGCTCAAAGTCTCCTTTATCATGCCACATCTTTGTTTATTCCTTTTTTAAATATATTTTTTGCTTCATTTGATGTCATCTCAGCAATTCATAGGTTTTTTCACTTGATGCATACTAATATTTCCATCTCAGTTTTATTTGTGTATATCTTTTTTTAATGAGTTTCTCATAAAGCTCAGATTGTAGATTTTTTCACCCAATCTTACTCTTTTTTTAAAAAAAATTTATTGTATTGTTTAATTCATTCACTTTTAAAGTTATTAATTAGGTTTATATTTTCCTGTATCTATTTTAAAAATTGTTTTTTTCCATGAATTTTCCCTCTTTTGCTATAAACGCAATATTATGTTGCTGTAATTACTTTACAGTTTTAAAAGGTGGCCTTGTTCCCACTGACTCCCTTCCCTTCATCCCTGATTCCCCTCTTCTTATTTGTTAAGCCTTTCCCTTCCCACTTTGGAGTTTTGTTAGTTAGTTTCTCTAGCTTTTATCTGGTTATATAATTATACCCTTCTTTTTCTTTCTCAATTAATCAGGTAGACTCCCCCTTCTTCTTATTCCCTAAACTAGTGCTGTTAATTAGATGGGTTTTTTCTCTTTTTTTAATTTAATTTTTGTGCCTCTTCCAAATAAAGATTTCTTTTGCTTCTTTAATTATCTTTCCTCTATTCTTCTTTACTCTAGACCCTCATTCTTTGATTCATGGACCTCTAATCATTTGATCTCTCTTTTTACTCTGTATTTTTTTTTATAAATAAAAGCTTCTAAGATATTCATTCTAGGCTCTGACACCTATGTGCTTTCTGCCACTGCTTTGTAAGGCTTACCCCAGAGATTCCCCTTTTCTATTGTCCCTCATTCCAAAAATAATGCCATCTGTTTATGTTCAAGGTCTTTGAGATTTCTTCTTTCCTAAAACTTTGATACTTTAAGTCTCTAGCCCCCTTATTTTTCTTATTGCTCACTTCTGATTTCTCTGATTATGGTTTCTTTGAGGACTGAGGTCTAATGCTTCTCAGACTCCTCTTACACTCCTCTTCCCCAACTGACTTCTGGGCAGTCAAAACTAGTGGCTATTGGATTCTGGGTTCTTCCTTTAGGCTTGATGGAGAGCTGCACAGCTTCTCACATGCACAGTGTCCTATGATGGTGAACTCTCCCACCCCCTCTGTTCCTTAGTTCTTTGGTCTGTCACTAGCAGGTCAGAATCTGCTTTCCCTGACACCAGCAGATCAGAGTTATCACCAGTTTTGTTTTTTTTTTTCAGAATTTTGTAACACTGGTGCTTTCATCTTGCAGCCTCTGGCAGTCTTCTGCTCTTAAAGGGCTGTGACCAAGCTGAGACCAAGAGAAAACTTCCATAGCTAGGAATCAGGGTCTCTATGTCATTGGAAAGAGGAAGAGGTGACTAGGATGTAGGACTTGGCTTTGAAGTGAGCATATGTCATGTCCTTGGGTCTGGTAGTGTGTGCTGCCAGTAGTGGGGGTGGTGGGGAAGGGTTGCTGAGTGAGCTCAGGGTCAGAGAGCATCAGTTACTGGATTTTGTCTGGTTTTATTTTGTTTTTATCTTGTATTGGATTCTTGGTGTTCTAGAACACGGAAACAGCTGAAGTTGGCTAAAGTTTGGCTAAATTTCACAATTTCTGTTTTGGGGAGGTTTGAGAGGTCATGGAGATTTGAGAAAATTTCTAGTTAACTGTCTTATTGCTCACATGACCCAGATATATTTCACCTTTTTGTTATAATGACTCATCTATGTTGACCCAATAGCAATCCATGCATAATTTCTATTCTTCTGGGAATTTTGTCTTTGTCGTGTCATTAGATTAAAAAGTTCCTTGACTGCAGAAATGCTTCACTGTACCTATTTATATCCCTAATTCTAAGTACAATGTCTGTAATATAATATATACATGCAAAATTCTTATTGATGATTAATTTTCCACTATATCCACATCAAGAGACTTACCCAAAGTTCTAGGACTTTTTGTTTGCAAATTTTTGACATTGAGTGTCAATTGAATTGCCATAATTGTTGATGACAATTGTCAATGTTAATGACAAATGATAATTGAATTATTGACACAATTCAAGCCATTCACTAATCAGCTTTCACTCTTATTACATAACTAGCATTCTTCCTCTTGCAGATGTACATCACTTTGATTGCATATTTTAGGTCATTTCTCAGGAATAATTAATTGTTGACAGCATGTTGTAGTGTAGTCATGCCCATCATAATCCTCTTTATTGTGTTTTTGGTGACCTTTAACTTGAAATTTTGGGGGCACTGTGTTATTTTATGATACATCATCACATAGTAATTTTATTACCTGTGCCCAACTCAGTGTCTTACTCCTTGTTGGTGGTTAATAAATATTTGTTTGATCATATTGGAGGGCAATTATACTCAAAAAGGTAGTCCCTTTTTTCAGCAATGTATGAGGTCATTAAAATTTGGCCAAAGATAATCCATCTCCACCTCTTATTTAATTCAAGGCCCAGTTTTTTATCCCTCCATGGTGTATATGTCAAAGAAATGTATAATCATGAACTCACTCTTTGGATTGATCATATTAATAAATATTATCTGAACAATAGACATTCTTTATGTACCTGAATTTTTCTGTGTGTATAGGTATATATATATATATATATATATATATATAGTTATTAGGCTTCTCATTGATTTAAAAAAACTTCTATGTGAATAATAATCAATAAGGGAAACTTCAAAGTTACAAATATGAATGAAGATAGTAGTCTGAAAGTATCCTTATTAGTGAGTCCACAAGATTGCTTATAAAAATAATAAGTAATTATGTTAGAAAGAATAATAGCTTGATAACATACCAACATTTAGAAAATGTCACTAAAACATTTCTCTTAGTAAGGATTCTTACCCTGGTGCCTAGAAAACTAGGGTTCTGTTGATAGATTGCAAGGCATCCTTGTACTATCTTTACTTAAATGTATTTATAATTATATATTTCATTTTATTCATTTAATAACATTATTCTGAGAAAATTTTCAGGTTTCACCAGATTTTCAAATTTATCCATGATACAAAAAAATAAGTTTGAGAACCCTGGCCATACAAGCCTCATACAACACTGAATATAGTACAAGTGGACTCAGGAAATAAAAATTATTTTCTCAAAGAGTTTAGCTGATTTCTCTGAAATCATCCTTCTCATTTCTTACAGCAAAATAATATTCCATTACAATTATTTAGGACAATTTATTCAAATATTTCCCAAATGATGAAAACTTCCTTTTTTCTTTTTTTGTCACTACAGAAAAGGGTTGCTATAAATATGTTTTGTATATATATCACATTTTCCCTTTCTTTGATCTAGTTTAAATGTAGGCCTGGCTATATTATAGCTGGGTCAAACATAATGTCCTACTTAGTAATTTTTTTGTGCAGAATTACAAATTGTTTTCAAGAATTGTTGGATATATTGAGAGCTCCATTAAACAAAGCACATGTTTTCCTATAGCCCTTCCACATTTTATCATTTCCTTTTTTTTTTTTTTGGTCAACTTTGCTAATATCAAATCAATGATATTTGGTGGAATCTCAGAATATTTTTTTAAATTTTTATTTCTTGAAATATTAATGATTTGGAGAACTTTTTCATATGGCTATAGATTAACTGAGTTTCTTCTTTTGAGAATTGCCTATTCATAACCTTGGGGCATTTATCAGTTAAAGAATAGATTTATAAATTTCAATCAGTTCTTTATAAATATTGAAAATAAGAGACATACTTGGGGGAAAAAAAGGTACTACAAAGATTTTTTTTTTCTCAGTTAACTGTATCCCTTCTAATCCTACCTGTATTGAGGCCACTCAAAGGGGGAAAAAAACTTCTTAATTTTATCATAATTTTCCTTTTTATCTTTTATGATTCTCCCTGCCCCTCTTCATGGATCTCAAAGATAATATCTTGTTTCCCTAATTTGTTTATGATGTAGTCTTTTATATCTAGTTCATGTATCTATTTGGAAATTATCTTGATATAAGGTATGAGATATTAGTCTAGGCATAATTTTAGCCTTATTGCTATTCAGTTTTCTTAACAGTTTTATATCAAATGGTTTAAAAGACATAGGAAGATTCAAGACAATAGCAGGGTTAGTATTATCAATTGAAGTTGTTTTTTTTTTTTTAAATAGGGTTGAAATAGGAGCATTTGTAGGTTTCAAAGAAGCAATCAACACAAAGGGAGAGATTGAAGTTTGGGGAAGTAGGAATGATAAAGGTGAGGAAGGAGATAATTATAGGAAGAAAGAGTATATTATTAAACAATGTCATATTATAATATGTAGCATATTATATGGTATATGACATATAAAAGGGAATATTCCTTCTCTGTGACAGGAATGGAGACTGGAAGATAGAAAGTCATTGCCATCAAGTTGGCCAAACTACTTAGGAAATAATGTATTGTAAGTAAAGAAGTAAGTAAGCATTGTAAGTAAAGAAAGGGAAGAAGACATTGGGAAGGATTTTAATTATCAGCATAGTTTGTGCTTGACTAGAAATCACAGTGAATGCACTTGATCTTATTGAGAACAGGAGCAGCATGGTCAGACTGATATTTTTGGAAGACTTGAAGTAGAAGTTGGCAAACTATTGCAATAGTACAAGTAAGATGTGATGTTCACCTGATCTAGGGTGGTGACAATGTGAGCGCAACACCATGGATAAATGTTAGAAACCCTATGGAAAAAGAAGTCAGAAGACAATAGATGCATGTTTGTTTGTTTCTTTTATTTTCAGATTATAAATACTTTAGACTGAGATTGATTATGCATCTCACTTAAGAGGCTTTACAGTATAATAGGACTGATGTAATTAGGACAATGTTATCTGTAAACAGCAGCATCTGGAAAATCTCATAATCTATGGGAGATCCTTCTTTGACTTGGATACTGTGCTGCTTTAAGATGGAATTTTGCTCTTTCAAATAAAAAGCTCATTTATAGTCAATAAACTGTATGCAAAATGTGATCTTGTGTTATCTACATCTTTCATTCAATTATATGATGATAAAGATGCGATATGAGTGAAATAGCACTTGCAAAATTCATCTCAAACCTTTCTAATGCTTTCATCAGGCCTTTGGCATATATTTAGATTATTAATAATATATTCACAATGTATAGATTGAAAATTAGGCATAATACTAAGTTATTATTTATGTTTTTTCACTCCTCCAAAAAATGTTTTGATAAGGTCTGAGGTTTATTTTTGTCATATCTTTGGTGTCTTTCTCTTCTTCATATACCCAGAATTTACTTCCTTTTTGTATACTTGCTCTAATCTTGTTTTCTCATCTTAGATTGTTGGTTGTATTATTTCTAAATTCTTTAGGAGATTGATTGGAATTCTGATGTCACAGTCCTAGTGTAACTCCACTGTCTTTAATAGTAAAAAGAACAATCTTTTCCCCACTTTACATCTATTTCCTTTTCTTCCAGTCTCATCCTTAAACATTTGATCATGTCACTCACCAACCATTCATCAAACCTTAAGAGCTCCTAACTAGGCTATCAGAAAAGTCATGTCCAAAGTTTATTGCTGGTATAATGACTAAATGAAAAAAATAAAAGATATTACGACACCAGAGATGCCCAAGACAAAAACCAAGGAAAAGGGAATAGCTATAAGACACCTACAGACCGAACCTCCAAGAAAAACACAGTTTGGCTAAAAAGATGAATTAGAATTCCTAGGAGAAATGATATTAAGTTTAAAATGTTATAGTAAATTAAATAAGAGAGAAAGAGGAAGGAACTAGAAAAAGAAATGAGAGATATAAAGGAAGGAGAGATTTGGAAAGAGAATAAACTGCTTATCACAAAAAGTAAAAAAAAAAAAAAAAAAAAAAGATCTTACCCAAATAACAGAGCCTTTGAGACATAGAATAAACTAAACTTAAGTTAATGATTTCATGAAACAAGGAATATTAAAACAAAGTCAAAAGAATGAAAAAAAGTAGAAGAAAATGTAAGATATGTCAAAAATAAATGGTCTGGAAACAATTCAAGAAAAGATAATTTAAGAACAATTGAACTATTTGAAAGCTATGACCAAAAATAAAACCTGGATATTATATATCAAGTAATTATGAAAGAAAATTATTCAGATATTTTAAGGAGTGGGAAAAATAAAAATAGAAAACATCCTTTAGTCACTGCCTAAAAGAAACCCTGAAATGAAAACTCTAAGTAATTTCAGAGCTTTGAGGCTATCTATTTATCCATTCATACATCCATCTATCCATCCATCCATCCATCCATCTGTCCATCTATCTATCTATCTACTGAAAGAACCCAAAAATAATTTAAGTACCTTGAAACTACTTTCATAATCACATAAGATTTAGCACCTTTTAATTTAACATATCAGAAAACATGCAATATATTATCTGAAAAGAGAAAATATATAGTCTTACAATCAAGAAAAACTTACCTAGAAAAGCATTATAATCCTATTTGGGGTGGGGGGCAGGAATAGATTTTTAATGATAAAAGATTTTCAGGCATTCTTAATGAAAGGACAGTAGTTTAGTAAAACTCTGAAATGCAAACACAGGAGTAAAGACAAATTTAAAAAGCAAGTTAAATATAAGTATTTGCATTATAATGGGGGTAAGATTCAAGCATCTCTTAAGAACTATAATGTATGCAGAGGTCCTTGATGGAATAAAAAAAAATGGAGGGCCTGGGAGTGGTTTTCATTTTAATGATCTTAAAAGGAGAAAGGAAAGGACACTCTGGTTTAAAAGAGTGGTAATTGAGGATCACTTAATATTTCATATAATGGAAGATACAAATCGAAATCTATACAAACAAGAAAGTAAGCAGCACTTGAACCTCACTCTAAGTGGGATGCAGAACTAATAAAACAATTTATTTTAAAACAACAAAATTATAAAATGAACAATGTTGAAAGACTTAAGATCAACACAATGATCAACCATAATTCTAGAGGCCTGATGATTTAGAAGACTGCATACCTCATAACAGACATGATGGTGTAGATGTATATAGATAAATGCATTGTTGGACATAGTTAAGATAGGAATGTGTTTTGCTTAACTATAAACATTAGTTGTAGAAATTTTATTTTTATGTTTGTTTATCTATTTGACTTTTCCCACCATTGTGAAGTGGGGACAGGAAGAGAAGGCAAAATCCTGTTGATTGAAAAAAAAGTAATTAAATCATAGAAAGAAATTAAAAAGAAATAATTACATATGAAATTGTATCTTTAAGTTGGAGGGCTTTATCAAGTTTTTAATAATTTCTTTAAGACTTCATCCCTTCCAACAAGTGGTAACACATTAACTGTGATTGTTTTTCTGGGTGGTCTTATTGAAAATATTTATCACAACATCTGTAAAACAGAAGATGACCAAATAAAATGCCCACAATTTTTTTGTCTCCTTTGTTTATCTTATTAAGAAGTTCCTTTGGGTCATTCTCTATTTAGCTGCAACTTTATTTTTTCTTTAGCTTTCATTTATATTAAGAATGAAAAGATCAATGTAACAGTTCATTGAGTAACAACAAAATTGCTAACATCTATGTAGCACTTACTCTGTACCAGGAACTATACTAAGAGTTTTATAATTATTATCTTATTAGATCCTTACAGAAACCCTGGGAACTAGGAATTATGTCCTCTCTGTATAAGTTAAAGAAAATGGAGACATTATTGATAAAGCCTCCTAGTTGTATTTATCTGTGTAGGAGACAATAAACATCATCAGATTTCTCAGGATGATAGTCACAGATGGAACCCACCTCCAAGTAAGCCTGAGAGTTTTGTCTGATATTGTGGTCCCAGCAAGGACTTGGTGTTGTTGTCATTAAAACGTTTAGTTTTGTTGAACTCTTCATGACTCTATGGACCATACTGTCCATTGGTTTTTCTTGGCAAAAGATATTAGAGTCGTTGTCATTTTCTTTTCTAGTGATTAAGACAGAGGTTAAATGACTTCCCCAGTGTCACACAGCTAGTAGGTATCTGAGGCTAGATTTTTAATTCAAGTCTTCTTGACTCCAGGCCAAGCATTCTATGCTGAGCCACTTAACTGCCTCCAACCTGGTAGTTGCCTTCAATTCTTTGAAGGACTTTATGACGAGGTAGAGGACAAATTAGACTAATTCTGTTTGGCACCAGAAGGCACTTAGGTGGAGCAGTGCATAGAGGGCTGGGCCCAAAATCAGAAAGACTCATCTTCCTGAGTTCAAATCTGCCCTCAGACACTAGCTGTGTGACACTGGGCAAGTCACTAAGCCCTAGTTGCCTCAGTTTGTTTTTCAGTAAAATGAATAGGAGAAGGAAATGGCACACCACTCCAGTATCTTTGCCAAGAAAACCCCAAATAGGGTCAAAAAGTGTTGGACACAAATGAATGAAAACAACACAACAAATTTGGCCTCAGAGGGCAGGATGAAGGGGTGGAAAGTAGGAAAGTTAAGCTTGTTGTCAGAAAAACAAAACAAAACAAAAACAAACGAACAAAAAACTTCTAAATGATTTTACCTATCAAAAAGTGGAATAGGACACCTTGAGAAATGGTGATTTCCCTTTCCTTAGAAATATTTAATTAGAGAGCTGGACCTCTACTTATTGGGTATATTATAGTAAAGATTACTTTTGTGCATGCATTGGACTAGATGGCCACTAAAGCCATTCCAACTTCTCAAATTCCAGGATTCTGTGAACTATACAAAAGGGAAAAGACAATACTCTCATGTTTAGAGGTCATATAGTCCAGATTTAATTCACTAATCACTTCTATATTTCTGGCGGTCTTTTTTTTTTCTTTCTAATGAAACAATTGGGGTTAAGTGACTTGCCCAGCATCACACAGCTAACAAGTGTCAAGTGTCTGAAGCTGGATTTGAACTCAGGTCCACCTAGCTGCCCCTACCTGGCAATCTTTTCTTGAACATATCCAGGAACATGAAATTTACCACTTCATGAGTCATCACACTCTACAGTCAATATAGTCAAGCACCTCTATTTTTTTTATAAAAACTTCTAAAATATACTTTCTCATGTATGTGTATTTTTTTTCAGCAATCAATGTCTCCTTCCAGATTTATGTATTGATTTTCTTCAGGTAAAAGGTTCAAGGTTGAATGACTGACCTTAAATAGTGACTGTCATTTTTGAGACATTTTTGAGACATCAAGACATTTCTTTTTACCACTAAATAAGTGTGATGTTCAAATATCAAATTAAAAACATTTAAATTGAAGAAGTAACCTAGTAACATTGTTTTATTGCTTTATTTTACTAGATAAAAATCAACTACACATTCAATTTCAAAAGATCTTTGGAGTCAGATTCTCTAGGAAACTCCTAGAATCATTTTCTTATGACTTTAGTACTGAGCAGATACAAATACCACTGCAGAATTAACACCCTTCTGCATTTCCCTGTACTGCCATGAATAATTTGCTCATTTCCATGGAATATTAGGCAATAAGCCATTTACTTAAGAAAATGTTCGGCCCAAAATAAATCTTTTCATTTCACAAACTTTAAGGCAGCATTACTAGCTGTCATACTGACTTCATGACTTATTTTCTCATTTCATTTTATAGAGTATAGATTTCTTCAAATATTTTTACTCTGTTTTATCTGTTATAACATTGCCTGTATTTTCATCTGAGGTACATATTCCTCCCCCTTCAGAATTTTTTTTCAGTTATATATTTGGGTAACTACCTATTTGTACCTATTTCTCAACTAGTAATTATATTAAGGGTCTCTTTTTCATGTTATTATTATTTTTTAATTTTAATTCTATAGATTATTTCTGTTGAGATGGTCCCCTTCCTTACAGTCAAGCAGGTTAACAACCTTACAATCTTGACCCTTCTTTCTCTCTCACTAACTATATCCCATCTGATGCCAGGCCTTTTCAATAGTAGTTCCACATCTCTCCGATTTGATCTCCACCCCTCTAGCCTCTGCTCTATTTCAGGCACTCATCATCTCTTGCCTGAATTATTGCATGAGGCTTATAACTTATTGTCCTCCTTCCATTTTCTTCAGTCATCCACAATACCTCCAAATTGATATATTGGAAGCATTTACTTTGCTATTGTAAAGATTTTGATATTTTTAAACAATGAAAATACCCATTTTTTTGTATTTAGTAACCTCTATTCTGTGTTTGGTAAAAGATATCACTTTAAATTCTCCTCTATGGTGTGATTTATTTTTAGATCATTTAGAAATTTGGAATTGACTGTGGTATAATAGTCTAAGAAACTAATCTAAATAAATGTTTTATCCCTAAGTTCTTGTTAAATAGTGAGTTCTGCTGTTTAATTATGTGCTTGTTATTTATGCATATATTTAGTTGATTTATTTTTAAAA
Organism: Vombatus ursinus; assembly: GCF_900497805.2. Lineage (NCBI taxonomy): Eukaryota > Metazoa > Chordata > Mammalia > Diprotodontia > Vombatidae > Vombatus > Vombatus ursinus. The sequence goes on along the minus strand of NW_020951391.1, from coordinate 6,566,980 downwards.
TTGGTTACACAAAATCATTTTTGACAATTAAAATTTTAATATTATTTTAAAATTTGAGTAATATTATATTCTTTGTGTGCCTAGTTTGAAAAAATATTTCTCTTCATATTATTGACCTTTTTTTTTAGAGTCTAAGTACTAGCTTGGATTCATGGTTATGAATCATTTGATCATGACAACTCTTCCTCCCCCAAGGAAAAACATAAATAGTCTTTAATTGTGAAATAGATTATTTATTACTTCTTCAACATTTGTGAAAGAATATTAGAAAATATGGTAGAAATAGTTCAGGATCATGTTTTTATTTGTTCATATATAAACATTAACTGAACTACTAATACTTTAAATTTGAGATCCTTAAACATAAATAAACTTAAAAAAAGGTAAAGTAGCCTTATTTAAATTGGAGATCCTTAGCCTTAGTACATTCACTTAGTATGAGGAAGTGAACTCTGTCAATCCTGATATTCTCACCATCAATAAGACCAAAATACAAATTGAAGTTTCAGATAAGTGGATAGATACTCCAAGGTTTTTCTGGGAAAGTTGAGGAAATTTGTTTGATTATCCAAAGACAAAACAAAATAACATATCTGAGACCATTTGATTATTTACTATTACAATGATCATGATAAATGTTTGTAAAAATGCCACCAAAAATAACGTCAAATTATGTACCAAGATGATTTCAAGGAAGGAGGAGGAAAAGAGATTTTATGGAGAACTTAATAAAATCCAACAAATTAAGTCATTATATAATTTGATACTCAATGACTGAATAAATTTGAGGAGAAAGGTATAAGAAAGCTTAAAAAGTTTTAGATCTTTATTATTACATGTCATGATCATGTTTTTCAAGAAAAGAATCAGGCAATATTGGACATGCTGAGCAACAAATAACATGACACACAAACAAAATTGATCATTTTATGGCAGAATGCAAACAATTAGCATCAAATGTGGAGGTCATTTCTGAAATAGTTGTCTACACAGTTGGAGTAATGACCCATTAAAGATACAATTAATAGTAAAAGAAATATTTAAAAAACAAATAACATAATAAAAATTAAAACACAACTTGACCTATTTAAAGATTTATTGAAGCCTACACGTGGGAAATGGATAGAAGAAAGGACATTCATACTGATTAAAACAAGTGCATACTGAATTTTATCTAATATGAATCATTTGCCATAACAAGGAAGACAAAGGAGCCAAGAAGCCACCTCAGCCAAAACACACTGGCAAGAATAGGAACAAGACAGCCAGAGGCAATACAAGCTTACAACATAAGTTAATTTATAAATTTCTGTGGAGGATGCCAGAAAATTGTGATAAATAATGCCCCATAAAAGTTAGAAGAAAGCTTAGCCAATGATTGAGCTAAGCAAAGTCATCTCAAGTACTTTTAAAGATCAAACTGGAAAGACAATAAAAAGATGAAAGAGGCAGGAAAATATTCAAACAATGTGTGTGTCTGTGTGTATGTGTACATACACACATATACATATGTACATGAACATATATGCATATATATGCATATATGTATATATAAGTGTGTGTGTATAATAGCAAGGACAATGGACTACATTTGTACTTTAACATTATAGCCAAAAATAAGTTTCTATGTGCATAAAAAAAGCACTGAAGAAAACTAATATAAGGAAATCATCAGGGCTAGGTCAAAAACAAAGAGAAGGTTTGTGCCTTCAGAGGGCTCCCAAGGAGCAATTTTAAGATATATTCAAAAAAAAGATAAGAGAATATCAACTCATGAGAAAAATACAGAATTTATTAATACCAAAAAAGGAAGATTGAATAAACACCAATAACCAAAATACATTTTTACTTTCCATACACAAGCACACAATACATGCATGTATATATGAACGTGTGCACATGCAGATAATCCACATATATGTACACATGTGTGTGCATGTGTATACATGCGTGCACATACGTGTGCACACACATGTGTATACATTGCATACATACTCACACGCATGTGTGTGCTATCTACTAACATGGGATCTCCCATTTATGTGCCAAAATCATACCAAATACCTGAAAATATGAAATAGCAACCTTCATTTTATTACTACCCAGGACATCTAACAAGGCATCTGAATCACAGAATTTTCTATTTAGAAAGTATTTCTCAGCTCACGATGAGTAAAGGCTGTGATGTGTCAACCAAAAAAAATCTAATTTTGTCTTGATGTGCAATAAAAAAAGCAAAACTATGATGAAGAAAGCCACATAGCCATTGTCTTCTGCCTTCAATTGATTTTATTTAGAGTATTATTTTCAGTTCTGGTTACTCAGTCAGTAAATATTTGTTAAGTGTCTACTATGTGCCAGGTACTGTGCTAAACTCTGCAGATACTAAAGAGAAAAAAATTCATATCCTTTATGTGCTCACAATCTAGTAGGGAAGAAAAGTAAACAAATATGTACAAACAATCTATATACAGGATAAATAGGAAATAGCTGAAAGAAGGAAGACATTAGAATTAGGAGGGGTTGGAGAAGGTTTCCTGTAGAAGTTAGGTTTTTAGTTGGAACTTGAAGGAAACCAAGGAAACTAGTAGGGGGAGATAAAGAGGAGAGAATTTCAACTATGAGAGACAGCAACAGAAAATGTCTGGATCCAAGAGATGAAGTGTCTTCTTGTATGTAGAACAGCAAGGAGGTCAGTGTGATCAGATCACAGTGTCAGAGTCAGGTTTAAGACTGGAAAACTGAAGGAAAGAGTGATAGGTTATGAAGGGGTATGAATGTCAAACAGAGGATTTTGTATTTGATCCTAGAGGTGGTATATTTGTGAATGATTGTGAGTTCTGATTTACAGGTTATGTAAGACACTGATACAATGGATAATATTCAGAGGGTGGCAACCAGGTTAATGAAGGGCCTTGAGTTCATGCAGTAAAGGTATACATTGAAGGAATTATACATTTTTAGATGAGAGAAGGGACAAGTTGGAGACATGACAGCTGTTTTCTCATGTCTTTCTTCTCTTGATTATTTCCAATTTATCCTATATACATAGATTTTGTGTGTTCATGTATGTTTTCCTGTTGTCATCTCCATTAGTCTGTGAGCTTCTTATGAACAGGGGTTGTTTTTTACTTCTTTGGGTCCCCATCACTTAGCACAGAGACTGGCACTCAGTAAGCACTAAATAATTCTTTATTTATTAACTTGCCAATTATTTAAAGGGATATTATGTGATGAAGAAGTTAAATTTGCTCCAGAATATCCTTTGAGGGCAAAACCATTGGGTAGATGTTGAAAAGAACCAAATTTAGGCTAAAAGTCTGAAGGACAAATAGCAATTAGATGATAAAATAGACCAGCTCCATAGTCGGTGAGTTTTGCCCCCTCAAAGGTCTTTAAGCAGAGACTTGAAAAGAATCTGTGTGTTATGGTATAGTGAGAATTCTTTTCATGTTTAAGTTGGATGAGATAGCTGCTAAAGTCCATTCTAATGGACTTAAATTCTGTTAAATTCTCAGCAGCCATCTAGTGCATTGTATACCTGAAAAGAATACACACAAGTGACAACTGGTCATCTAGCCTCTTCCAGTGAGATGGAACCCATTACTGCTCAACCTAGCTGATTTCACTTTTCAGTAGCTTGTTTAATTTTTTTTTCCTTTTCATTCAGACATCAAGCTTAGATATCTTCCTTTTATTGTAATGTATTTATTTAATTCAATTTATTTATTTATTCAATTTATTCAATTTATTTTTTTTATTTCAAGTCTTTCCTTCAATGGATAAATGAGAAATAAAATCTCTCTTCCATATGACACCTCTTCTAATATCTGAACACAGTTACGATCCCTGCACTTGATACTTCTATTTATCAAGATAAATATTAACATATCTATCAAATGATCCCAGGATCCTAATATTGAAATGAACTTCAGGACCTTCATCATCTTCTGAGAGTTTAAGTGACTTACCCAGGGTCACATAGCTAGCTGTCTAGCATGCAATTGCCAACGCAAGCTTAAAGTTCAGGAGAGTTTTGACAAGTCTTTGGAGATTCTCTGTTACATCTTTTATATCAGCTAGGGTATGTCAATGCACTTTTCTAATTTTGCATCAGGTCAATAAATCATTACCTCAATTACCCTGAGCAGGAAATCTTTTTTTTACTACTCTTCTCTTTCTTCTCTGAATCCACATCTGCTATCTTTTGTGCCTCAACTTTATAGGTCCTTAGACAAACAGATTTCTTCTCAAGGGAAACAACTCTAAATTCTTTGAATCTCCTTGATGTACTTAGCCTGTCAGGGTTCTTTTTTTTTTCTCTCAATGACCCTCATATATCTCTCTCAGTCATCTTCCTTCAAGTCTATGTAACATGTCCTTAAAACCAACACATTTTAATAAATTGTATCATTGATTCCCCTTTATAGGAAAAGACCATACCTAGAAACTAAAGCACATAACAATGATCATTGTTTTTCTAAATACCTATTCATTAAAAGTATGATGACTCAAAATTATTAAACATAAAATGTCTATTAAAATTACTGAATTTAAAATATTAAGTTTTACAATGTACAAAATATTGTGCAAAATTATCTGGATACAAACAGGAAGACAAAACAGTTGCCCTCAAGCACCTCCTATTCTAGTGAGATAAAATACTTTGAATAGAACAGTAAAGGTGCAAGGAATGTGATAAGGCACAGGAATCCATTGTCTGTAGTAGTGGGGCAGATTAAAAAAGCCCAGTGATCTAGATGATAATCAATCCAGTTTCACTGGTTTTGGGGACTGGAGTTAATACTGATATTCAAACACATTTTATATAATACTGCAGCCTTGTTGCAGGAGAGCCCTTAATGTGATGTTTTGCTCTAATCAACTATACCATCATAGATTTAAAATTAATCAAATATGTGTTTCTTTTCTTATCAATATGCAATAAGCATAATGGTACTATATATACTCTACATTTTTTGGAAGCAGTTAATTTTGGCAATGGCAAACATTCAGTCTCTTATGCTATGTTAGTTGTGAAAGCCTGCCTATTCTCAACAAATTATCTCTTTGAAGATAAACTTGATACCTTTACTTGATTCTCATAAAATGTTATATATATAGAAAAGGAAGTAGGCATATAGATAATTTCTAGATGTTCTTTTTCAGTATTAAGGATGTTTGAGATTTTTCCCACACTTGGTATCTTTCCCTTCCTTAAGATATTTTGTTCCTATATCCCTCAATCCCCTCTGACTGTGTCACCTCCAGCACACAACTCCTTAATCTACATTAAGTCAAATTATCTGCATCCCCCATATTAGTTGCCTTTATTGCCATTTTTACCTCCTACTTAAGAAGAGTTGAGACTGTAATATTCAAAAACATTCATGGTATTTCTACTGAATATGATGGTCAAAAGGTTCTCATAAAACTATTTGTAATTCTTTTCAATTTTTCTCATTTTGTTGTCTTTTTTTATCCTTATATGTTATTAGGATGACTGCTTAGTTGTGTATCTCAGCAAGTTTTCTTTAAATTAATTTCTTTTTCTTCTACTACTTTGTTTTATGAAAAAATGTAGCTCAAAATCTTCTAATTTTTTCCCTCCATAAGATTTTGCAAATGTAAATTTAATCAACTACCACCTAGAGAGCTACTGTAAGGACAATTCTGGGGGAGAAGGTAGACTTTGCCCATGTTTGGTTTATCCCTCCAATCCCCATTGCAGAAGCAGTTGATGGCCTCTTGTAGCAGACATTTATGGAGAAGGTAAACATGTGCTCACACATAAGAATGAGAGGAAATATTCTGAGGGTGGACTTGTCCTGCTTGACAGATGATAGCAAATGAGGCATTGATATATTTCCTTAAAAAAAAAGAATTGGACAGTCATATAGATACATGTGTCCTCTCAACCCAAAAAAGTAGTTCATGAATCATGTTTATGAATCCCAGCTCCTACCTTAAGGAATTTTGAAGAAGTTATTTAGGCATCATGGTCCCAGCCTTTTAGCTAAAGAAGAAAGTTACTTAATGGTAATATCATTTAAAAATAATATCAAAATTGAGAGTTTGAAAATACGGGAAATGGATTTTCTAGTTAAAGAAAGAGACTGCATAATTTAGCTTGCTCCATTAAGGAAGAAGAGGTTCAAATATATAATTCCTATGTAACAGACTACTTAGAGAGAAAAACCTGTGAGTTACTCAGAAAATCTGGTGGGAAGCTCATTGAAAAGCCAATGGAACACTGACAGAGTTCAGGTTTGGTGAAAGGAGATTACCATTTAGGAACAGGAGCCCTCAAAGGAGGTTTAATTTTCATGGAGGGTCAAAATCAAAGAATAGGTCCATGAAGACTTGGAGGATTGTGTAGTAAATATGATTATAGAAAAAGAAAAACTCACAGGAATGTGAACAATTTGCAACAATTGCAACCAAAAGTTTAGTTCCCTCCTAGGAATACTTGATAGTCTATTGAAGAAGTTTATTTTGTTCTGTTTTCTTTTTTTATAGGATATGATGACTTTTTTGTGCATTTATTTAGCATTTTTTGCTAGATCAAACAAACACTGTTCCATATGCCATTCTACATAGCCTATCTTGACTTCCTGTACAGGATCTATAGAACCCCTTTCCCACATTTAAGGAAAGGTTGCCTTTTCTTCTGGAAGAGAGATTACTGGAGTAAGTCCAGGTAGGGATAATGAAACAAAACAAAACCAAAAAAAAGCTGCTTTGAATCACTACCCCAATATTTAACCTAATTAATATGAACTCAGTGTTGGGGGAAGGAAGGAGTTAGTCCACAGGTTACAAGAATGTTAGCACTAAAACTGTTCTTAGAGATTGTCTAATCCAAGCCCTGCATATTTTGCTAAATGTTAATTGGATTTAGAAACAAAGGAAAGTTCAGAAACTAATCAACTTGTTTTTTTCATTGAACTGGAGGATTTCTAAAGTATTCACTAAGCATCTTAAAATAAGAAAAGATTGTAGACTTTCCAACAAGGGTTTTTTATTTCAGAGAGAAAGCATATCTATAAGCAGTTTGAAACTGAACTTTGCTTTTATTCTTCAAATTAAACCCTTTGTTCATAAACTAAACCTAAATCTCTTGTGGGGTTAATCGAATAACTACTGAACATAAACCTAGTGATATTATACCTTCAAAGATGATATTTGCTGAAAACCTGGCCTGGTTACCATGGAAATTAGATTTGTTTGATCCAGAAGTAAAGTTAGCAGACACAACAGACTAAGTACAATATGAAATTCTGGGGAAAAAATTAAGGAAAGTAAGATTATAAAGATAAATTTAATCCTCAATCATATTTAATCCTTCATCTTAGATCTCCTCTATGTATACTCATCAAATCTGGCAGTTTTTCTTACCTTTGTTTTCTCTAATGCCATTTCTACTTCTTCTATATGCCCTTCAAGGAAGGTCATGTCAGGTTCCAAATTTAATGATTGCACAGGCATTTTTAGAGAAATAAATATATTGGAATACTTTGTTGTTGTTATTGTGAAAATCTTTTCTATTCATTTTTTTCTTTATGTTCCTCTTTCTATTTTCATTCTTCAAATCCTTGTTGGATGAGTTTGTCTAGTCAGATTTCATGCCAAACTTTCTTTGGCATGGTTTTCCCCTCTTCTCTTTCTTGTTGCTTTATGAGACTAAACAGCACTGCCTCACAGATAAATGGGAATTTTTTTGTTTCTGAAGATGAGTAGAAAAAGAACATTTGTGAGTTTAGGTAACTGATAAAATTAACTTAATAAGAGCCACAGTCGGTCAAATAAAAGTGCTTGAGATGAGACATGTGATTCTGAGATGACCAGACAAATGAGAAATATTTTGCCTCTCTCAGAGGAAAAATCTCCAACTGTCACTGGGGATGAATTCAAAGTATTGTGGTTCATCAGTTCATTTATAAAATACTATTTTCAGAATTTTTAAGTACATAACTGAAAAAATATAAATAAGGGTTTAAGGATTACAGGAAAAGTATAAAAGGAGTAGAGACTGTTTCACTCTTTGTAATTGCTACTCCAACACCTAATATAGTGTCTGGCCCATGGTCAGCAATTATTAAGTACTTATTAATAGCTGAATATTGAGGTCAAACAAGATAGAAAAAGCCTAATTTTTTGAGTTTCACATTATAAGGTTAAATGAGTCTATCAAGAAAGTCTCAAATTCAAAGCACTGATAGTTGTAGAAGATAGGGGATGAAAAGGAGGTGAGTGCAGGTTGAGTCAGAGGGCTTAAAAGATGTAAAGTGACAACAAAACTGTTTAGAGAAGTTAGAATGCAGAAATTGATAGAGAAGTATCACAGGTGACAGGCAGGCTACTTAGCTGAGGCAGAAAGTTGTTTGATTGGAAGAGAACATGGTGGACGTTAATAAAATCTTCTGCTATTTCAATAGCTGTCAGCGCTTATTGCCCATTAGAACCATCTATAGTCTGATAGAGGAGAAACTTTTCAGATGTGCCTTTGTTGCCCTTTAATGTCCTCAACAACTTAAGGAGGAGGAGGAGGAGAAAGATGAGTATTATAGCTCTTTTGATGGGAGTGCTGTTGAGATATCATTTGCTAAAGGGATATAACACTTTTTCAGCACCCTGCCGACATTGGCACTGCTTTGGTAGCTTGAGAGTAGCAGAAAAGTGGCTTTGCCCAGCATGTGAACTGTGAAGAGAAGGAAAGGAACACAGAGCAGAGAAGCAATTTCACTCTAGCAGGTGATATGCCAGAGTATTTGGTGGACACTAAGGAGCATCAGTGCCAGGAGTCCAAACTTACGAGTTATTGAAGGCACATGAATTTGCCTACTTTTGCCTACTAGATAAGTTTCTATTAGTCTATACCATGGTTGGGGCACTTGTGGCATCCAGGCAACTTGTAGCCCTTTAGGTCCTTGTGTGGGGCCTTTTAACTGAGTCTAAGTTTTGCAGAATAAATTCTTTTATTAAGGGACTTAAATAAATAAATTGAAAACAAATTGACTTATTAAGGGACTTCTGTGAGGTTTAGATTCAGTCAAAGGGATGTACTTGAGGACCTAGAGTGCCACATGTAGCCTTGAGGCTGCAGGTTCCCCAGCCCTGTTACCCACATTTCTCTACAAAGACTGCTTGCATTTTGAGGAGAATTTGATCCAGATCTATAAGTGTTCTGATATATTTGGATAATTTCTCTACTTGTTTACTTTTCAGTAAATAGGATTTAACAATTATTCCCTATTTTTCTTTGCAGTCAATCAATCAATAAATGCTTGTCATGCCCAGACAAGTTGTGAGGCATTGTGAGAAAGACAAGACAAAAAGAAAGGCAGTACTTGCTCTCGAGGAGCTTATAATCTAATGCAGGAAGACATACGAAGGGAAGCTAAAAAGGGCTAGGGGAGATCAGAAGGCACCTGGCATGGGGGCATAAAGGAGAAATCCAGAGGAGTGCAGGCAAATAGAAAATAAATAGTGGAAGGGCTGTGGGGACAAAAATGACCCCAAATGACTAAAAGAGAAACTGAGCCAGAACTCTGAGTCAAAACACTTTATTAAAGGGACCTGGCCCCCTCTAATGAAGTGGACCTTGGACTTTCCTCATGATCTGAGATACCCCCTCCTTTCAGGGCCCTATTTTTATAGGGACAGATACCTAGAGGTGGCATTCTTGAGCAACCATATGAAATTCAAAATAATTCTATCAATTGACATATGACACGTTAGCTAAAATAAGCAAACTGATACATCAGCAGGGTCACAGATTGGGTGAAGCAAGAAATATTTCTGCTGACTAGATGGTCACAAGATGAATGGGTTCCTCCTTAGGTTGAGCAAGAGGAGATGGTACCAATTGTATATATGCTCCAAAAACATATTTTTTTGTGGGGGGGACACTTTCTGTACTTTGCCACCACCAGTGCTTGGTTTGGTCATGGAATTTGAGCAAAACAGAATAGAGATATCTGTGTCAGCATTCTAGCAGTTGGTTACACAAATAAGCTCCATAGTTGGCAAACAAATATTAAGATTTGAGGCCTATTATAGGGCCCTCCTATTAGAACCTATATTCCTATATAACTTATACAAAATGTGGAGTAATACACAACTTATTCTTATGCCTGTTATTGATTAACTGATTAAATATTTGTTCCAAAATGAGTCTACTAAAATAATTACTAATAATCATTACCCCTTATAGGATCAAATTAGACTGACTAACAACATTGATTAGAATTTGAATAGGAATCCTCAATGAATAAACTTTCTCAGGGCACTCCCACATATATCCCTGGGCACACAGATACACACATACAGACACACACACACAGAAACACACATACACAGACACACAGGCACACAGACACACACACACACACACACACACACACACACACACACACACACACACACACATTCACATTTCCCAGGACAATGGAAGTTGCCTAGTAGGACTCAGGGAAAATCACCCAGACCTGGCAAAATTATTGTAAACAGGGAGATCAAGCTGACAGGAGCAGGTCTAGCAAGATTTAGGGGTTGTTGCTATGCCAAAGCTATCTTGCCAATGTAAGTGGATACATGACCAAACCATTTATAAGGTTTATTTATATGTCTTGCCAAACTTACTTTAAATTAGTTTTACCTTCTCCTGCTTTAAGAGATGTTGCAACTTATAATTGTCCATCATTCTTCTTCATGAAATTTTACATATGAGTTTACATTTTAATAAGTGTTACTTTTGGTATTTACAGTTCTCCATTTGGCAAGTAAATCAAATTTTTCTACTAAGGTACTTTCTTATCTCTTTTGGTCTCCTTATAGCAAATTTGTTTGCATTAGTTTAACTTCTGGATTAAATAACGTGTGTGTGTGTGTGTGTGTAAATGCAATTATTGTTCATTTTTTCATTTAAAAATTAATAGCTGTCTTAAATAATTAATGTTAAATCTCTTAATTGTACATCATTTATTTTTCTCAGTGCTAAATAGCAATTATTATAAATTCTTATTTTAGTTCTCATGAGTTTATAGTCTGACTTTGCACAGAAAGCTGACTTGTGTATCACTAATAAGTATTTTTCTGTCTCTTAAAATACAGTTTCCATCATTATGAAAATATTTGATGTTCACTACATTTAGTGCATATGAATACTTTCTATTTAGCATTTTGTTTTTCTCTAGTTACATGTAAAAACAATTTTAACATTCATTTTAAAATTTTGAGTTCCAAATTCTCTCACTTCTTCCCTCCCTATCCCTCCTCATTGAGAAGGCAAGCAATCCAATACAGGTTATACTTGTGTAGTTATGCAAAACACTTCCATAATAATCATCATGTGAAAGACTAATTGCATTTCCCTCCACCTTATTCCCCCCCCGTTTATTTTATTCTTTCTCCTTTCACCCTCTCCCTCATCAAAAGTATTTTGCTTTTGACTATCCCCTCCCCCAAGCTGCCCTCCCTTCTATCACTCCCCTCTTCTCTTATCCCCTCCCCCTCTGCTTTTCTCTAGGGTAAGATAGATTTCTATACTCAGTCATACCAATACTTTCTGTGGAAGCATTTTGGATATGGAAACATGAGGCTACAATCTATAAGAATCTGGCTTTTTTCATTTCTTTCTTCTGAATCATATCTATCTATCTATCTATCTATCTATCTATCTATCTATCTATCTATCTATGTATCTGTCTATCTATATATATATATATATATATATTCCTGTTCCTCAACTTCCTCTGCCTTTCCATATTTGTTACAAAGATTTTGTTAGTCTTTGTCTTTCTTTCTTTTTTTTTTAATTGGGAGAGTGAAGTAAGAGGCAGAAAAATATATACTTGTTAATTGAAAACAATGAAGAAAAAACCTTTACAAATGCTTACCAGTCACATTGAAATATATGCTAGGAGAAGGGAATCAGCCTTTATTAAAAGCCTATTTTGTACCAGGCAGTATAGTAAGTGCTGTACAGATGCTACCTTGTTGATCCTCACATCAACCCTGTCAGGTAGGTGTTATATTGATCCTCATTTTATAATTGAAGAACCTAAGGCAAAGAGAGTTTAATTGACTTGCCCAGGGTCATGCAGCTAAAAGTCTGAGAAAAGATTTGAAATCAGGTCTTCCTGACTCCAGATTCAGAATCAATTGGAGCATCTGGCTGTCTTTTGTCATTGATAACTCCATGTCCCATTTAATAAAATTTCTTGTAATCTTGGGGCATATAATCAAACTGACTCCAAAAGTCCATTTCCTTACCAAGAGGTATCTATGAACCATCCTTCTGTTAAGTTATATCTTTCTTCTTTCATTTGGTTTTATTTATAGGAAGAAATTTGTCATCATTAGGACTCAGATCCTTCAGCAATATGTCCACTAATTTAAATCCTCTTGCATCGAGAGTGCCAATAGCAAAATTCAAATTAATTGATGGTCTTAAAAATTGTGTGAATCTTAAAATCCTTTAAAAGCAGCTGGTGGTACAGTGGAAAGAGCTCTTAGGCTTGAAGTCACAAAAAATCTGAGTCTAAATCCAACTTCAGACCCTTACTAACTAGGTGACACTAGGCAAATCATATAACATCTGTTTTTCTTGGTTTCTTAAAATATAAAATGGAGATAATAATAATATACAACTCACACAGTTGCAAGGATGAAATGTGATAATATTTATAAAGGCACTTAGAACATTGCCTGGCACATAGTAGGTACTATATAAATGTTCCCTTCCCTTCCCTCCTCCCTCTTTTATTCTTTTCCAGCTAAAATGCCTTCATCACTACATAAATGAACAAGGACCATGAAGTATTGAAAATGAGTTTTCATTTTTCTTTGTTTAATGGGTTGTCAATTAAAAAAAAATCAAATGACTGGAGTATTGGTCATATGTCTTTCCATGATGAGCTAAGCTGGGTAGAGTTGTGGGAGTAGTGAGGGACTGATACAAGATCTCATCTTATTAAAACAGTTTTAAGGTGATGATCTTTGTGTATCATTAACATTGTATGAGTTTTTCCTAAGGTATTTTTTAAATCTTTTATGGACTACCTTTACCATTCCAAAAGTATACATTGAGTCTTTTGTTTAGGTGTTAATTGTTTTAAATATGCTCTTCTCACTGAACTTTGATGTCATGATGCCAGTAAGTCTCTTGATGTTGACAGTCCTAGCTTTATCTTTGATAGCTGCATGTTTGATATGTCTTGTCTTGAGAACAAGGTGCTTTTAAATATCATTTTTTTCTATTTATTTTTTCCCCCAATTTGACACTTGAATTAAAGCTTAAAACTCTCTGTCTTTATATTTTCTTGGGGTAGTTTGAGAAGTTTATGCTTATTTAATCCAAATAATATTTTAATATTTTTGGAGAAAGATTCTATGAGATTAAGAACTTGCTTTAATATATCCCCCCACCACTACTGTAGAAACACAAAACTTGATGACATCCATATACATCAAGTGATCAATGAAATCTTTTAGTATAGCTTCCACTTGAACTTGGAAACTATGCCCAGTTCTACTTAGGAAAATCAATAATGATTTTATGAATAGAAAGAATGATAAACTCTTTAATATATATCTCTCTCTCAAAGATACTACATTTCATATTAAGAAAAATTTCTTAACATTCTTGTGTTGGTCTAATGGTTTAAACAGAGAACAATTTTCCATGTGGTTACCAAATTCCTGGCATTCTTACTAAATTTGGGGTTATCTTATGAAACTGTGGACTAGAAATAGGTCATAAGTGCAGAACTGAGTTAAAAAACAGTACATTAAAAAAGCAGTATAAATGGTATAATGTTTTAGGATGGCTTGTTGAATAATTAAAAAAATGAGTTTCTCTTTACATGCCTAGAACTTGTTGATATACACCTTTACCCCTCAGCCAACAAATTTTTCATGCTTATAGATTTTTGAATGATGCCAACTATACCGCTATTCTTTATCTACAATGCAAAAGCATACAAGTGATGCCTTAAGTTAAAAAAAAAGTGGAATCAGATTCAAGTCTGAGAGAAAGCTGTAAAGGTTGTTGTTTTGTTGTTGTTGTTGTTGTTTTGCTTTTGCTAGCAATGGATTTAGTACTGCAAAGCATTTGAGTCAATTATGATGAGAAGAGAATTTATATAATTCAACCCAGGAATGTAGATGTATACCTTTAAGGAGTTAAAGAGATCATCCTTGGGAAATAGTTGGTTCATAAAACTAGTGATATAAAAAATCCAGCCTTACAAAGCAAGTTTGTGGAACTTTTCGGCTCCTTTTATTTTTTTTTTACTTTGCTAGGCAATGGGGTTAAGTGACTTGCTAGTAAGTGTTATGTGTCTGAGGTCAGATTTGAACTCAGGTCCTCCTGAGTCCAGGGCCAATGCTCTATCTACTGCACCACCTAGCTGTCCCTATTTTGTGGAACTTTTAGAAGAATTACTATTGGTCTCCAGGAGAATGCCTTTATGATATGGTATATAAAAGCAGAGGTCATTTTTACCAGAATCAAGAATTATGTCCTTTTTAACCTTATTGTGAATAAAGTGTTATTGTTATTTTTTTTTATTATTATTTCTAAATTTTATGGTTTATGAGTGTTTCATTGAATTCTAGGCCTGAACCTTCATCAATCTATTAGCCTGAGCTTGGCTTGGCTTAGAATAATATTGAATTATTTATTTTGTTCTTTGTGGTTCATTAACTATCTGTATTTCCTTAACCTCTTCACTTTGCTTTTAATTACTGATCAAAGGAACATGGAATTTCTAATTTTGGTTTTGTTTTGTAATTTTCCATTCTGAATATGGTTTTTTGTTTTTTTTATTTCTATTATGCATGTACCTTTTATTGCTGTTGTCATTGTTGCTGTTATTACTTTACTTTGTACAATGCAGTACCAGACTATTAAGTAATTACTTAATTTTTTGTGTTGGTTCAATCATTTCAGTCGTATTTGACTCTCCATGACCTCATTTGATTTTTTTGAGGGGCAAAGCTGACAGGCCTCAAACCCTTTGGTGAGTTAAGTAGATGTCTGCCCTAAGCATATGAAGACTTCTCCCCAGAATAAGTGGATAAAAATAATTTGTTCCAATAGTCTTGAAGGAGGTGGAACCAGATGCTATGCAGTGCTTCTTAAACTGTGGGTCACACCCACATGTGGGGTCATAAAAAATTTGGCAACAGTAAAAGATTTCTGAACATGTAACAAACAAAAATTAGTTAAAAATCAAACGTGTAATGAATTTGAGGTGTTTCTGGCAGTGCTTGCCTGTGTTGCATCACACAACTTCACTGCAGCCTTGGTTCTGAACAAACAGCATGCACACTTTGCACTGCCCATGCAATGCCAGGAATGCTGCCAAAAAGCAAAAAAGGTTTGCTACTGGAAAAAAATTAAGAAGCCTTGGTATAGAGCACTTAGAGTTTGGTCAGATATTGAAGGTGCCAAGGTCATCTACTGTATCCCTGGCCATCACCAGTCATCTTGACTTTTGTCTTGCCATTGGACTTTGATGACTCTGGAGGAGAAAGTCAGGATGACAGTTTTGTGCAACTATGCCTTACTTAAATCCAATTCATGCATGAGTCAAGATATCTCCCCAGCCATTATGTGATCTGTCCTCTTCAAAAACAAAGAATTAACAACAAGTTCTTAACATTTATTTATTAACTGACTGATCTTTTATTGGATTATATGGTTTTCATTTTCTAGGTATTGATACAATCTTACACTGACTTTATGATGTAATCTTCAATGTTTTTCTCAAGTTGATTTATTCTATGGTTGTGTTTAACAGTCCTCAGAGAACTCCCCAACTCTCTTAGACTTGGCTTTCCTGCAAATGTGATTTCAGATCTGTGCCAGTATGCCTAGGTCCTCCTTTATTTCTTCCCATGGCAACAGTTTTCCCATGTATGGTTTTGTGAAAGTCCTAAAATCTCTTTATATATATATATATAGATAGATAGATAGATATAGATATAGATATAGATATAGATATATAGATATAGATATAGATATATAGATATATAGATAGATATAGATATAGATATATATTCTGTCAGATATTATGTGAGAATGCTTTTGTTTATGATTGCTGAATCAAATACAAACTATTAAAATTATTTTGTTTTGATATAATTGGTCTAATAGTTTAATTCATGTAATCAAATTCAAATAGCAGTTTTCAAAATCCTATCATCTCTTCAAAATCATTTGAGACATCAGGATTCAGGATTTTTTTTTTTTGCCACTTTGTCATCATATGGCGAGAGTTTACAGTTGGTATAGATTTTCAATGACCTCAGGATCCTCACCTTATCCTTCACTGGATTTCAGTAAGTCTGATTTCAGTTCATATTTTGCATAATATGGGCCTGCATTGCTCCAAAATACATTGTGTGTCTTGGAGTTCATATAAAGTAGAATGAACTTTTTTTTTGCCTTCAGTTGGTAAAATCTATTTCCAATTTTCTTATGATAGAGTAGGAGTAGGATTAAAAGCATCCATATCTTCAGTCTATAACATGTGTATATGGTTTACCAGCTTCAGAGATCAGTGACAGGTTCATTGAAGTATTCCCAGCTGTTAGGTTGGTGGCATTTCTGATTTGTTCTGGTCAACCTGGTGCCTTCTTTGGTATCAGAATTTAATGCAACATCACTTACTCCAATGTCCTACATATGAACCTGAATGTCACAGTGGTTTCAAGTATGATAAAACTGCAACCCTTCATCATTTCAACTATTTATTTGAGTCCTCTTCATCTTTGCCTCCTGGCTCCTCTGGACTCCTTCAAGTCCCCACTAAAGTCCCAACTTTTTCAAGAAACCTTTCCTGATTTCCCCTGATTAGATTGTGATCAGAAACTTTTTTTTTTAATTTTCTTTTCTTTTTATCTTCAGAACTTAGCACTTTACCTGGTGTACATTAGGTGCCTAGTAAATGCTAACTGACTTACTCTTAGAAATAGGTCAGTCATACTGACTTAGTGGTATCTCCAAAACCCATTTTGATAACATTTCAGGATTCTTGAGAAACTACTTCAGCTATTTCAGGGCCACAAAAATATCTGTTGTATATTACTCTATATAGTTTTCCCCTTTTTTTGTTGTCTTCATCTGCCACTGTGTGTGCCACTACCAGTATAATACAATAAATATTATTTAGCACCTACTACATTCCAGATTACTCTCCCTGTAAACATAGATGATGGATTCAGCTTTGAAGATGATGATGATGATGATGAAGATGATGATCACAATCATGACAGAGTTGCATATATAACCTCTTAAAGCTTATGACGTATTTAATTTAAATTTATTTATATTAACTAATTTGAACATATAAACATATTTCATTTTGTCCTTAATGGGCCCTACAACAGTCTGCTTCTCATCTTCCTATAGAATCACACAACCTCACAAATGGAAGAGAACTCAGTGGCCACTTAATCCAACTTATAACCACAGAAGAAACTCAATCCCCTTAAAATTGGCTATCTAGCATTTGCTTCTACACTACCAATGAGGTAGAACCCCCCAATTCCAAAAGTAACCCATTACATTTTGGATGAGCTCCAATTATTAAGAACCTCATACACACACTTAACACACACATCGAGCCTAAATGTGTCTATTTGAAATTTCTATCAAGTGTTCCTAGTTTTGAAGCCAAGTAGAACATATTTAATCCTTCAGCAATATTACAGCCTCTTTAGTACTAAATAGAGTTATCATAAACACCACAAACTTTTGTTTGTAGGCTAATCATCCTATTATTTCAACTGATAGTCATAAGGCGTAGATTCATTGACTTTAAATATTCTAGTTGACCTTCCCTGGGCTCTCTAGATTATCAATATCTATTCTAAAATGTGGTTCCCTAAATCAAACATAATATTCCAAGTATGGTTTGAACATGATATAGTACAGGTATACAAAAGCACGTATAAAGACAATAGATTGGGGAAGCTAGGTGGAAATGTGGATAGAGTGCCAAACCTAGGGTCAGGAAGACTCATGTTTCTGAGTTCAAATCTGGCTTTACTCACTTACTAACTATGTGACCCTGGGCAAGTCACTTAACATTTTGTCTCAGTTCCTCATCTGTAAAATTGATGTGGAGAATGAAATGGCAAACCATGCCAGTATCTTTGTTAAGAAAACCCCAAATTGGGATCACAAAGAGTCAGTCATTATTGAAATGATTAAACAACAAAAACACCAACAGGCTGAGCTTCATTGGATACCTTCAATCAAAAGCTGAACCCCTTGTCAGGTTTTACTTTATTCAAATATGGGAAGGGGAATATGACCTCTCAGCTTCCTTCCAACTCTAAAATTCTGGGATTCTCCCTACATAATGCAGTATAGACACCAAAAGCATCTGTGAGGTACTTCATAGAAAAGAAAATGTCATATCCAAGAGAAAGACATCATTGCATATTTTGTAGACACAAGTTAACATGAGCTTATTCAAATCAAGAATATGCTTTAAATGAATATTTTAAATATTTTTACCATAAATGGTTCGAGCAACTTTTTTATTAGCAATATGGATGTGATGTTTTAAGAGCCATCTTTTTAAATTTCCATTTGCAGCTCCTGCTATGACACTCTAAATTGTGTGAAAATGAATGATCACTTTTATATTAATTAAAGACTTTTCCCCCCAGTGCCCTGAAAGCATGTTACAGATTTATAGTTTCTTTGTTTTAGAAAAGAACTCAGGAATCAAGTAATCCAACTCTTTATTAGATTAGGAATCCTTTTATAACATCATCAACAAATGGTCAAAGGATCTTGTTTAAAGAAACTAAAAATAATTGAGAATCAATTACCACTTGAGGTTTCTTTTTCCACTTTTGGAAGAATATTCATTGTCAAGAAGTTTTTCCCTTATATCAAGCCATTATCTTCCCCTTCAAATTTCCTAACCTTACTTTTAATTCAGCTCTTTGCAGCAAAAAAAAGCAAATATGATTGTCCTTCAGACCAGTAACTTTTAGGGACAGCTAGGTGGTACACTGGATAGAGCACCAGCCCTGGAGTCAGGAGGACCTGAGTTTAAATCTGAAGGCAGACACATAACACCTACAAGCTGTGGGACCCTGGGCAAGTCACTTAACCCCATTGCCTAGCCAAAAAAAAAAAAAAAAACTAACTCTTAAAACCTTTGAGATGACTATAATTTTCCCCAAATATTTCCTTTGACAGACTAAACATTCCCATTTTTTTAATTGACCTTTTGATGCTATGAATTATGGTACACTCTGTTTTGTTCTTCCCCTTTGAAGAGAGTGGTGCATCTTGACAGTGTCCTTTCTAAATGTTACACCCAGAGCAGAGCACAACATTTGAATATGGGCTGAACTTTTATCTTTCTCTAAATACAGCCTGAAGCTTGAATAAGGTATACCTGAGTTCAAATCCTGCTTCAGATACTTACTAGCTGTGTGATCCTGGACAAGTCCTCTTAGATCAGTAAGCTTCACTTTTCTTCTCTGTCAAACGAGGACAATATTACCATCTGCCTCACAAGAGTTTTCTGAGGGTCAAATGAAATAATTTATGTAATTCATTTTGCAAACTTAACCTAAAATATGATAATTGCTATTAATTTTCTATTCATTATATTATTACAGCCTGATTACATTAGCTTTTTTGGCTGTTACAAAGTATTGTGCGTATAAATATGGTATAATGTATTTGAGCTTAAAGTTGTACCATGACATTATAAACTATAAACTATAAACAGAAAGAATTGAGAATGTGATCCAGGTACGAGCATTAAGGATATGGTGAGGGAATTTTGTACAGAGGTATAGAGGCAATTGATAGAATGTACGTTAATAGAGTAACTAGCTAGTCAGGTTTGTTTGTTTGTTTGTTTTTGGAATGGAGTGTGATAGAAGTGGATTAATATGAAATAAGATTGGAAAGCAAGTGTGAGGTGGATTGTAGAGGAGGTTTAAAGTCAATCTAATATGTTAGGAATTTGCATTCAAGGCAATGGGAAGACAATAAATATGTCTGAGCAGGGAAATGACAAAGTCAGATCTATATTTTAGAAATATTAATTTGGCAACTGTGTAGAGAATGGATTAAAATCAAGTCTAGAGGCTGGGGCCCCAATTAGAAGCCTATACAAAGTATTTTAATATCTTCTGTTTTTATCTTGTATACATCTATGTAGATGCTATATATTCAATTTGATTGTAAGTTCCTTGAGAATAAGGACATGTTTTGCCTATCTTTGGATCCCTATTCGTTAGAACAGTGCCTGTTACTTACTTAGGGCTTCATAAATATTTGTTGATTAACTGAGAAGAGAAAAAGAAGAAAAATGTTGTGGAGGCAAGATCACATATATGACTCACGATGGGTTAGGGATTATATCTGTGGTTTCATTGATATAGGGAACTACCTCATTTGGAAAATTTCTCTACCAATGCAGGTTAGCCCATGAATTGAAATTTATTGTCTTATGTCAGAGGTATCAAACAGGTGGTGGACATATAAAGCCTACAACATTATTAAATGCACCCCGAACCAATGTGATTCAGAATGTTTTTAAATAAATGGAAATATAATAAAATATAGCTAACATTAATGTGTAGTTTTCTCAGTCAATGTGAGGCCCAAAGGTATTCTTATGTATCATTAAGTAGTGCCCATTTTATTTGATTTTGATGCCACCAACATGGAGCAGTGAGAGTTTAATTGATATGACACAGGCCAAACAGCCAGAATGTGTCAGAAGTAGTATTTGAACTCAGATCTCTCTGGCTTCAAGACCAGCTCTCTACTATAATGTGCTTCTTCTTACAATTCATCAATGCTAATTAGTAAAAATTAAGATTTAGATATATTATTCCATTTGACTGGTAATCTGAAAAAGATACAATTAAACATGATACTTACAACTGTGAAAATCTCCATTAAATACACATCATTTTGATTTTATTACCACATAAGACTCAACTTGTAATGATGAAAT
Source organism: Vombatus ursinus (assembly GCF_900497805.2). Taxonomy (NCBI): domain Eukaryota; kingdom Metazoa; phylum Chordata; class Mammalia; order Diprotodontia; family Vombatidae; genus Vombatus; species Vombatus ursinus. The sequence goes on along the minus strand of NW_020951391.1, from coordinate 6,545,966 downwards.
TATAACTCCTCAGTCTAGTATCAATAACAATTTCACATGCTTTACATGGGTGAAATCTCTTCTTTTCTCCTGATGATACATATATTGTCTTACAGATTTCTTTGCCACTCATTTCTAAGGTTCTGAAGCATCATCAGTAATAACCCAGTTTTCCTTTGTCAGAAACTATTTAAAACATTTTTTTAAGTGAACAGGAAATTGTTCAGCTTTTTTAGATATTTGAGAGCTTGTATTTTCATTTCATAATGCCAGTATGGGGCAGAATGTGTTCTCATTTAGTGTTCCAATGGCATAGAACACAAGGTTAGTTGACAGTTAAGGAACACCTGCAGTACCAGGTTTTGAAAGGAAACCAGCAGCTGCTTGGAAACTTTAGTGTAATCTTAAGTACCTGTCATTTTCATATTGTTTCTCTTTTCTCTGTTTTCCTAAATGGCAAAATGTGTCTATTCCAAGCCATTTGTAATAATAAAATAAAAGTTACTGAGACTAGTGACTACTCCATCATGGCTATGGCCAGCTCTGTGCTTCAAATATGTGTATTCTTTAGTTCTTCTCTAAAGTCCCTGATAGCTCATTGTATTGTGAAAATGAGGTAGATTCTCAAAGACCTAGGTAGAAAACAAGCTAGATTTTACTAAATAGATACAAGTTGACTAAGTAGATCTATTAAAACTAAACAGAAGACTTTGGCCGATCTTACCAAGTTGGAAAGGCTTCCAAAATGTCACAATGTAAGACTCTATAGTTAGTCCATCCTAAGTAGAGAGATACTCATCACCAGAAGTTAAATGACCAAATGTCCCATCTTTGTTTTTGTTTGTTTATTTGTTTTAATGGTTTACTAAATTAGAAAACAACTCTAACTTACTTTGTAGGCTCAAAATCAAGAAATTATATCTTCTTTAAATTATTGCCAGTGTTTAGAAATTTAAGGTTAACAAAAGACTTCACATTAATAATTTCATTTGATCCTTTCTACAAATTGACTAGGAATCAGATTTTAAGTGATTTCTCAAAGTCACATAACTGGTAAGTGACAAAGGTTAAATTTGAACCCAGGCCCTCCTTAATACATATCCAAAATTCTTCCTGTTATAACAAAATGCAAATATCAGTATGCTTATTAAAATCTGCATTTCAAAACATGTTACAAGGAAATGAGAAAATACTAAAATAATACCATACAATGTTCTAAGAATTATAAAGTATTTTACTTAGTCTATTTCATTTGATTCTCACAAAAACCTGGTAAAGCAGGTGGTATAAGTGTTGTGTATGACCATTCTATAGATAACAAAAGCAATCGAGTCTCAAAGATGTTGGGCATCTTGTCTAAATCACATTATTAGCAAGTAGCAGGAATAAAATTGCAACACAAATCTTCTCACTCCATAGCTAGTGCTTTTGTTAGTGTTTTTGTTGTCTATGTGTTTCATTTTATTATACACTTTCTTAGCCATAACATTTTCCCTAGATATTGATGGGGGGTGATAATCCATCTGGCTGTTGGAAAGACATTTCTTGTGGGGGTATTGGTTGAAGTCTGAGGTGTTTTACAATTGTGTTGACTTTTGGTTTGGTGAATTTTTGATGTTATAATAGTCAACAGGTCAACAATGTCCTCAGAGTCCTTGAACTTTATCCTCAACACTTGAGATAATATATGTAAATAAACAACAGACATTATTTCTCATGATTAGAATGGGGAAATACGTGGTAACATATAGTGCCATTGGAGATTAATAAGGATTATATATAGTTACTTCTGGTGTATAAAAGGACCAAAACCATCACAAGAAATAAATGAAAATAAGAATTGTAAACATACACACAGTTTAATTAAGGATTGCGATCCTTATAACAAATTTATTTTTGTTTTATGAGTTTCTAAGACTTAACATATCATTTGACATGAATTTAGCCCCTTGTTCATCACAGGATTATATGTCACACTGACAAATTTGGCTTCCAGATGTTCTGTTATCATAAAAACTCGTCTTAAAACTCATGAGCACATGCACTTGACAAAAATGTGATGTTACACTTGAAATATGTCTTTCACGGGTTTTATATCTCTTCTGGCTGTGTGTATGTATATATGTAGGTCTAAGTACCTATATATACTTATGGTTTAATATTTCCATTGCTTGGGTTTTCCTAAATGATTTATAATCTTGATAATTAAACATTCTTAACATAATGGTTCCTTAAAAGCGATTTTGAAATACAAGAGATAACACATTATGCATAACAAAATAAACTCAAGATAATCTTAACAACTTCATACTTTATTTTGTAGTTGCAGATTGCAAAATAAAATAATGAAGTCATTATGCAATAAAAGGCCAGATTAAAATAACATCAAACACTGTGTGACTTTGGAAGTCATTTAAGCTTAGTAGAACACAGTTTGTTTTCTTTCATGGAGTGATGGCGGTGCATAAGATTTCTAAAGCTCCAACCTCTGGCTGAATTTGTATGATTTCATATTATCTAGATCTCAGGGGGAACAAAGGTGGTAGGTTAAAGTGGACTAGAAATTACACTGTATTTGAGTCATAAAACTGACAGGAACATCATATTCCAGCCTTGCGCTTCTCTAAGCATTCATCTGACCTCTCTGACCCTCAGTTTCCTCATCTGTAAAATGATAACAAATCTTTCACTACCTACTCTGTGGTAATATACTAAGTATCAAAAGAGACACACCCTTGAAATCATAGGGATGGTTTCTCTGTCTCTGTCTGTCTGTCTGTATCTGTTTCCCTCTCTCTCTGTCACTTTCTTGCACTCTTTCTTGGCTCTCACTTTTTTCTGTTTGTGTATATATGTATAAAAATTTGTAGATAAAAATGCAAACATGCATATATATATATGTACATATAAATGCAATCAGTCAATATCATCCAATGCCTTTCAATAAGATGTAATATACATATATGTACATAGTGTGTATATATATAGTACAATATACATGTAAAGTAATATATTGAGTGAAAAAGAGAGAGAGATTGATTTTCTGAGTTTAATTATTAAATCATTTCTTCATGCACTGACACCTGCTAAGAAGATAAAAAAATATTTTTACTACTGATAATTGCTACTTTTTTACAACTATATATAACATGTTCATATATATGTATCTGTATCTGTGTGTATGTGTGTGTATTCATAAAAACTCTGAAGCAGATTGTATTCTTCTGATTTTACAGAGAGATTAAATGATTTGCCAAAAGTCGAGTAGTTAGTAAATGTTCTTAGTTCTATTTGAACCCTGGTCTTGCCTGACCCAAATACTTCAAAATTTCTTTGGAGCATTATCAATATTCTCATTTTGGGACTTGGGGTAAGTATAAAATGTCTTCAATTGAGAACTAGTATACTATTGCTTTAGCTTTCAGCACCTCACCAGAGTCTCTTAGAGAGAGAGATTTATTCCCTTCATATGTTGGCTGTTAAGGAAAGCACTGAACAGCATTTTCATCTTACAAAAGCTGCCCTCTCTAGTTGGCTTATGGAGGCATCCCTTTAGTTTCTGAAGAGTGAAATTGAAATCATTTTTGTTCTTCCTTCTTGTTCTATATTTTGCTAGCAGCTACAAGATCTTAGTAATTGAAATGAAACTACAAAGTTCCAGGGGGCAGAGCCAAAATGGCGGAGGGAAAGCAGTGACTTGCTGGAGCTCTCCCACCAAACACCTCCAAATACCTATAAAAAATGGCTCTAAACAAATTTTAAAGCAGCAGAACCCACAAAAAGACAGAGTGAAACAAATTTCCAGCCAAAGACTGCCTGGATGGTTGATTGGAAAGGTATATCGCACTGGGCAGGGAGAGGAGTGCAGTTTGGCGTGGGCGTGCAGGCCACAGCGACTCTGGAGCAGGCCTCAAAGGACTGAATCTCGGGCAGCTGTGGTGGTTTCCAGACTTCTCAACCCACAAATGCCAAAGACAACTTGGAAGGTCAGTGGGAAAAATCTATGACTGCGGTGAGAGAAGTAGCTAGGCCTCAGCCACCCCCAGGGGCCATGGCTGTTCCCTGAGCTTCTGGCCCACAAACTGAGGGGGAATCAAGTGGATGATCAGAGGGGGATGGCAGGGATCTCTTTGCCATTGCTGAGGCAGGAATCTTTTGTTTTACTGGTGCTTGGATCTGGGTCACAGTTCTGAGGGGAGGTCCTGGGGTGAGGAGGAATTCCGGTGCTGTGAAGCTTGTTGTGGTGGTGGAGAGACAACAACTTGCCCCTTATCATAGCACCTTGGAAGAACTGAAAATTTTCAGGTCCCTAAGAGTATCTCTGAAAACAGCTGTCCAAACCCCCAAAACTTAGGACAGTACATTCTCCACATTGGAAGCAGACTTTTACCTTAACAAAGAGTTTAAAACTCAAGTAATTGGCCAGGACCACGAGTAAGCAGCGCAAAAAGAGTCAGAATGTATTATCTTACTTTGGTGACAAAGAAGATCAAAATATACAACAAGAAAAAGACAATGAAGCCAAAGCTCCTACATCCAAAAGCTCTAAGAAGAATATGAATTAGTCCCAGGCCTTGGAAGAGTTCAAAAGGGATTTTGAGAAGCAAGTAAGAGAAGTAGAGGAAAAAACTGAGACTTGTGCATGAAAATCATGAAAAACAAGTCAACAGCTTGCTAAAGGAGACCCAAAAAAATACTGAAGAAAATAACACCTTAAAAAATAGCCTAACCCAAATGGCAAAAGAGGTCCAAAAAGCCAATGAGGAGAAGAATGCCCTAGAAAACAAAATTGACCCAATGTAAAAGGAATCCAAAAGATTACTGAAGAAAATGCTTCCTTAAAAATTAGAATAGAGCAATTGGAAGCTAGTGACTTTATGAGAAATCAAGACACTGTAAAACAAATCCGAAAGAAGGAAAAATTAGAAAACAATGTGAAATATCTCATTGGAAAAACAACTGACCTGGAAAATAGATCCAGGAGAGAGAATTGAAAAATTATTGAACTATCTGAAAGCCATGATCAAAAAAAGAGCCTAGACATCATCTTTCAAGAAATTTTCAAGGAAAGCTGTCCTGATGTTTTAGAACCAGAGGGCAAAATAGAAATTGAAAAAATCCACCGATCAGTGCCTGAAAGAGATCCCCAAAGGAAAACTCCTAGGAATATTGTAGCCAAATTCCAGAGTTCCCAGGTCAAGGAGAAAATGTTACAAGCAGCCAGAAAGACACAATTGAAGTATTGTGGAAACACAATCAGGATAACACAAGATTTAACTGCTTCTACATTAAGGGACCACAGGGCATGGAATATAATATTCTGGAGGGCAAAGGAGATAGGATTACAACCAAGAATCACCTGCCCAGCAAAACTGAGTATAATCCTTCAGGGGAAAAAATGGTCATTCAGTGAAATAGAGTACTTTCAGGCATTCTTGATGAAAAGACCAGAGCTGAATAGAAGATTTGATTTTCAAATACAAGACTCAAGTGAAACATGAAGAGGTAAACAGGAAAGAGAAAATCATAAGAGACTTATTAAGGTTGAACTGTTTACATTCCTGCATGGAAAGATGACATTTGTATCTCAAGAGACCTTTGTCAGTACTAGGGCAGTTGGAGGGTAAAAAATTATATGTATGCATATATATAGATATAGATAGATAGAGGGCACAGGTTGAGTTGAAGATGAAGGGGTCGTATCTGGAGAATAAAATTAGGGGATGAGAGAGGATTACACTAGGAGAAGGAGAAAGGGAGAGGTAGAATGGGGTAAATTATCTCACAAAAAAACAAAAGAAAAGGCTTTTACAGTGGAAGGGAAACAGGGGAAAGTGAGAGGGAATGAGTGAATCTTATTCTCATAAAATTTTACTTAAGGAGGGAATAACGTACACACTCAACTGGGTATGGAAATCTGTCTTACCCTACAGGAAAATAGGGAGGGGAAGGGGACAAGAAAGCAGGGGGGTGATAGAGAGGAGGGCAGATTGGGAAAGGGGGTAATCAGAAGCAAGTAATTCTGAGGAGGGTCAGAGTCAAAAGAACGAATAGAATAAATGGGGGGGGTGGGATAGGATTAAGGGAAATAGAGTTAGTTTTTCACAGCATGTCTACTATGAAAGTGTTTTGCATACCTGCACATATATAACCTGTATTTAATTGCTTGCCTTATCAATGAGGGTGGGTGGGGAGGGAGGAAGGGAGAAAATTTGGAACCCAAAGTTTTAAAAACACATGTTTAAAAAAAATGTTTTCACATGCAACTGGGAAATAAGAAATACAGGAAATAAGGTACAGAAATCCATCCTGCCCTACAGGAAAATTGAAGGGGAAGGGGATAAGAGAAGAGTGGGGAGAGATAGAATGGAAGGCAGACTAGGGGAAGGGGTATTCAGAATGCATGCCATCTTGAGGTGGGGGGAGGGGTGAGATGGGGTGAAAATTTGGAACTCAAAATCTTGTGGAAGTAAATGTTGAAAACAAAAAAATAAATAAATAATACCATAATATAAAAGAAAAAGAAACTACAAAGTTCCATAATTGTACTCTTACTTGCTTCAAGGCATCTCTCCATCCTTGATCCCATTCCAGTTGTTTTTGAATTGGATGTGATGGAACATTTCTTCTGAATTCTAATCTATTGGCAATTTTAAAAAAAATCAATATAGAATTTCCAAAGATCTGAAAAGCAAAAAATCTGAAGCCAATGCTAAAAAAATTAATAAGGACTCAGTCTGTATTCAACTAAAGATTATTATTACTACTTTTAATTCAGAAAATAAAAGTAAGCAAATATATCTTTTTTTTTTTATTTAATGAACATTATGCTTCAGGCTTAAATGATACCGGGTAGAATCACAGCTGTGACTCACATTTAAAGACATCACAAAAAAAGACAAAACCTTACTTATAACTTTTAAAAAATTACTGTCTTTGTAATGATACCTGCAATAAAGGGCAACTGTCTTCAGATACTTTGGGGCACATGAGTTTGTGGGGGTTAGAAGAGTTACCTCTATAACCTAGCTAGTTCCTGCAGCCCTGTCTCTGCAGAACACTTTAGCTTAGATCTTCAATGTCCTTCTAAAAATCTTATGCTTTAAATCTAACTTTCCAAAGTTTGTTCTCCTAAGAGAAAACATGTTTTTTAATAAACTATTCAACTGGTTTTCTTGATTCTAGCTCTTGGTGTGGAGGCAAGCATCTATGAGCTACTTGCCCCAGGTTCTGATCATTCCCAACTAATCTTAGCGTCAAGATTTCAAATCATTGGAGTGAAGAAAACAAAACCTATAGTCCTCAAGGAAAATAAAGAGCTCTAGGACTTCTTTCTTAGCTCTTCTAACCATAACATTGATTCAAAGGGACTACTTGAACTGCTTTCATGAGCTGTATTCTTTTACCAAGGTTTGGAGCCTATGGCATCCTAAACGTAAGCATGTTAGATTGGGAGAATTTGCTTCCCCTTGTAGCATTAGAAATCAATAAAGGATCTTCTCCACCTCCAAAGGATTTGATTGTAGATCCTAAAAAGTTTAAAATAAAGAATCTAGCTTCATAGAATTCATTCTGAAGAACTCAAAAGGCTTTCTTTAAATTTCTCATCATAGTACGCTAATTCCCATTTGCCATTCTTTTTTCACATCATCTTTGTGGTACTGGATTAATAAGGGAAGGTAACTAATAAACAAAATTGATAAGCTCAATGTTAAGTTCAGAAGCAGAGAAACATGGTCACTAATTTTGAATAAAGAGGCACTTCTGGGATGTGTTATAACCGGGCACTAAGCCAAGGACAATGCACTTTGGTAACAACAATGGAGTGCCTGATGGGTCCCCTGAATAGGTGCTTAAAGAAGACACAAGGTTCCCAAGAACAAGATTTCCCAAATCTATAGACTCAAATGTTTTCCAAAATTTCATTGAATGATAGAATTGATAGAAGCCCTTTGGGAACTTCCACAGAACACAAACTGGTCATTATTTCTTTCAGTGTAAATGTATCAACTTTAATGTCAGAGAATCACATAATTTTTAGGCTTAAGTGGGCTTTACAAATTGTTTCCTCTTATTTTAGTCAATAATTGAGAGGTGTTTATTAAGTCAGTAGTTTCCTATTATTTTACTCAAACATTCAACAAGTATTTATCTTTAAAAATTAGATTAAAATTAAAATCAACTTTTCCAAAATAAGAAATATGGAAAGTTTTTGCTTAAAACTCAGAATACAGATTTTTTTTTCACCACAAGCAAGAATAAGAAAAGCAATGCTATAGAAGGTGGTGCTTGTACTGTATCTTTAGGGGGGAGAGGGATTCTATGAGGTGAAGGGGAGTAGAGGGAACATTCCAAACATAGGAGATGACTAGAACAAAGACACAGAAAAGGAAGATAAACCAAGTAGTAGTATAATTCCCTGATCATTAACTACTATATGATTTCTCAGGAATTAATTTCAATATCATTAGAATATAATTAGCAGGCTCTTTTATTTATTTTGTAAAAAAAAAAAAAAGGACTGAATTTAGCCTCTAATTTTATGGCACTTCTACCATTTTTTAAATGATCTTGAAACATCACTTAGAGTAGCTTAAAAAAATCACATCTGCCAGTTCTTTCTGGCCCTAAGAATAGAGCTCATCTTGAACAGTGGATTAGAGATTCATCCAATATAACTGCATGTTCTCTTCATATGTTCTTCCTTATCTTGGATACTAACTCCCTATTGGCCATTTGGCTTTTGCCATTTCTAACTCCAAGGTGAATCTTCTTGTCAGGAAAAAAAAAACAGAAGAAATAAGAAGTAGCTTTACTTTCTATTTTCAGTTTTCATGTAAAAAACAGAACTCAGAGAAATATATACAGAATGATCATGATAAGAGAAATAAAATCATTTCTAAAAGGCATCAGAATTCAGAGTAAATGTAAGCACCAATCTGGAGGTCTAGAGCACAAGTGCTGATATGTACCTCTTTCCTCTTGGTAAGCAGGTAGTAGTTAACAAGTAGCAAATAACATGAGCTGTCAAAGCCATCAATGTGAAATTTGTTTCATAAGAGTTTAGAAGTGAAATACTATTGGGAAGTAACAGTGGTTCCAAAGGAAAAGGATCAATAATGTAGTAAACATAATGTTGATCATGAAAATCAGTGAATTAGTGCTAGATTGATTGCTATCATTACTTACCTAGAGATGTATTAGTTAAAAGTGTTGGACTTGGAATCAGGAAGGCCTGAGTTCAAACCCCACATTAGATATTTACTAGCTATATGACCTTGGTCTTAACCCATATGACCACTTTCAGCCTCTTTCAGCCTCTGTTTCCTCTTCTGTAAAATGGGTATAAAAATAATACCTGTCCTATAGGGTTGTGGTAAGTAGCACATGACACTATATTGAGAGGATTTTGCAAAAAAGCTTTTTATACATATTATTATTATTGTCTAGAGCATATTACATTTTGAAATAGAGAAAAGAATGATATTTATAATTCTAATGATCAAACGAAATATGTGTGTATGTTGCTAAACATTAAATTTCTAAATTTTGCCTACTTAATTTGTCTTCAGAATTTCCCAAAATATGTTAGGAACAGAAATAATTTTTTATTAAAAGATTCAAGAGAGGATAATCTCCAATCATTTTATCTGAATTTTCATGCAAATGACTCACAGAGTCCATGTGGACATGCTTGCTAAGACTTTATCCAGAAATCATCTTATGATAAGAATTTGTTTATAACAATGCTATTTCAAGTCCTATTCTAATTTTGTTTTGTGCAAATGTTTAGTAGCTCTATTTAAAAAAAATCACAGTTCTAAGAATTAAAGTCACTTTTCATGCAACAAAACTAGTTTATGAAATCTTAATATTTATATTTCCCATCTTTTTATTGTGTTACTTCCAACAATATTCATATACTTAAATTTTGTCCTCAGAAATGTTTTCTTGATTTTTAAATTATTTAAGGAGAAGCATTAAATTTGGGATCAGCATACCTGGTTTTGAGTCTTAGAGTACTCAACTTGGACTATTTGTATGACCTTCGGTAATTAACTTCATCTTTCTGAGCTTCAATTTCTCCATCTATAAAATGGAGATCTCTGGGTCTGGGATATGGATAGAGGACCAGCCTTGGAGTGAGAAAGACAGATGCAAGTCTTTACTTAGACAAATATTATCTATGTGACCATGAACTAGTCATCTAAACTTGTGGCTGCAAGCGATAATATGTAAGATTATACATTATAGACATTTCCCATCCACATTGGTGAAACAACTGAAATTTCCTACACCAACAAATCCTTACATCAATGAAATCATAAGTCTTGCTCTCCTCCACCCTAGGCAACAAAACAAAGGAAATAATGATACTTTTATTGCCTACCTCACAAGGTTGTTCTAAGGGTAAAATGAGATAATAAATGTGAAATGCTTCATAAGATATGGGATTTTCGACTATTACCCTTATTAACTGTAATAACATTGCTCCTAATAATAAAATGCTGAACATTAGTTAATATTCAATAAAAGATAATTTGATACAGTGATCTGAAGTTATATTCACAAGAAATGTAATTATCTGACAGAAAACTAAATAATCATAGTTAAAATAAGCTTAGTTATTTAGGCCATTTTTGCTTTGTGTTTTCAAAATTAATTACATTAATTCCCTGAAGTACTTGTTTTCTTATAGTTAACATTCCATGTTGGTACTTTATATAGAGTTTAGATAAAGTTAATCTGGTTAAAGTGACTAAACCATTTTCTCTGTGTTAGCTTTGTCTATTAATTTCAATCTATTATCTTTCAAATGAACATTTTATTTTCAGGCATATCCCTTTAAATTTAGGAAAAATTAGCAACATGATATCAATTTCTTGCTGTTTTGATCATCATATCTGAAGCTTCTGCAATATTTCACTTTTTAATGTTCTTTATAGAATCACAGAATCATAAGACTTTACAAGGGAAAGCATTATAAAAGTCAACATGTCTAACCCCTTATGGAATGGTGAAAATCTTCTGAAACATTCCCAGCAAATATCATTTTGTAGAGAATTACAAAATCACCAAAGTGGAAGGCACCTCAGTGATGACTGAGGTCCACAAGTGAGCAAGAATTCTTTATATAAAACAAACCAAATTGCCATCCATTCTAGAACAATCAGAACAGCACATGAGGCAGCTAAGAGGAACCACAGAAGTGGACCTATAATAAGAAAGACATGAATGTACATACCCTATCTGAAACATACTCTCAATAAGACCACAGAAAAATAATTTAATCCCTTTGATCCTAGGGTTTCTTATCTCTAAAATATGGATAATAATGTCAGTAGCTCCTACCCTACTGGGTGGCTGTGAGGGTCAAAGGAACTGAAGTTGTCACATTCTTTGCCCATTTTAAAGTGCTACATGAAATGCTAGCTATGTTTGGACCATTTTACAGACCTAAGACTAAGTTCACAGTTTCTACCATTAACACCTTTCAATCCACAAGTTCTCTGTTTTTTTTTAAAGGAAAAGTAAACACCTGGATGAAGTAAGAGTGTTACATACTTTCTTGAGATCCTTTCTATATTTTGATTAAATATCGCTATTAACCAATTGAGTACTGACTACTTGCAAATACTTTTTAAATGAAAAAGCATAGGCATATTTTTGTCATTAGAAAAAATAAGTCAGTCAATAACTTCAGAAAGAAAATAATGATGAAATTCCAGTATTATAATTTTCTTTGAAAAAAAACTTTTATTGAGTTTTTCTTTTTAGTATAATGACTTTGTCTCTCCAATTTGGAAAAGTAATAATTGGTTAAATGTTTAAAATGTGCAAATATTTATCTGTGAAGCTATAAAGAAAATATTATTTGATCAGGATTACAAAAAGTTGGTAGAGTGTGGAGGAGATTGCAACTTTCATTACTAATTATGCCTTTAACAAAGTTTACATTTAATTCTTCAGTATTGAATGTAATACATCCAGATACTTGTAAATAAGGAAATGATGGAAAATGTTTAACAACTAGCTCTTTGAGAAATACACAAATATGCAGGAAACTTTTAATTTTTAATATGAATTATTAAAATTTTCTCCATCATATTCTTAATTCTAGACAATCAATAGAACAATAAATCAATCCCTGATTTGTGGCATTCGCTCATTTTCAAAGTCAAGTACTCAAACTTAAAATTTAACAATTAACACTTAATAGCTGCCTTCAGCCAGTGTCTACTTTTAAGATATCTTAGTGGATGATCTAATTACAGATACATAGAATTAATTTCTTTTACCAGTTGTAATTAACTATATCATTTGTCCTTCCTCGAGATTATAAAAAATAAAATAGATGAACATGTGACTTAAATCTTGTCTCTACTACTCAGCTTAGCATGCTAACTTTTTTTTTAATCATATAATTATCTCACCTGTATAAATCCCCAGTGATGGAAAAGAGTCAGACAGATGAACAGACAGAAAGAAGCACCAGTGAAGACACAGAGATAAAAAGATATATTAGGGTTAGAAAGAATGAGAGGGAGAAGGAGAAAGAGGAAGAAGAGAGACTAGAAACTCAATAGTGGTAGGACAAAATTATCAAATGTTTTGTAGTAGTAGTGGTAACAGCAACAGCAGTAACACTAGTAGTAGCAGTACTAGTAGTAGGAGTAGTAGGAGTAGTAGTAGTAGGAGGAGGAGTAGTAATTAACATAATAATCATACCTAGCACTTATTTGATGCTTTTAGGTTTGCAAATTTCCTTACAAATTTACCTTATTTAATACTCACAACAAGATACAATGCTATTATTGTCCCTATTTTATAAAAGAGAAAACAGAGACTAAAAGAGAATAGGAGAGTCTAAGGCAAGTTTGGAACTTTTCCTGATTCCAAGTCTAATGAGCTCTCCACTACTCATTCTAGATTTTTTTTTTATGCTATTTAGGTACTCAGGAAATGGTCAACATGGGGAAGTAAGGAAATACCAATGCACATATGCCACATAAGAACTGTAGCTGTTTACCCTGATGAATTTGGAAAATAGCTCAACATATTTTGTTTTCAATAGAAAATCACATGTGCTTTGATATGCAAAGTTAAAGCTATTAACTTCTGGTGCACAAGAGAATCTCCCTTGTCTCTTCTTCCTTGTGGTACTTAGTTCTATATGAAAGGTAATGCTTTCTTTCCATTTTATGAATTTTATCATCTTTATTTCCTTCCCAATAATAACTTTTTGGTTTCACTTAGCATACTTCATATTTTCCTTTCACAAGATACTCATGGTAACATATTGATGGAAGGAAGGAAATAAGCATTTATTAAGCACTTACTATGTGAAAGGCACTGTGCTACACACTTTACACATATTATCTTATTGATCCTCAAAACAGTAGGGAGTATTATTATCCCCATTTTACAGTTGAGGAAATTGAAGCAAGCATAGGTTAAGTGACTTACCTAGTGTCACACAGCTAGTAACTAAGGATAGCTTTAAAGTTGTCTTCCTAATTTAAGGCACAGTGCTCTATTCACTGCACAAAAGTAGCATCTCAACATTTTAATGAGAAATAAACTTCCCAAGAGTTAATTTCTTATAATTCATAGGAGAGAGAAATAAGCAAGAAGACAGAAAATGTCTACTAAAATAGAAAATTTAAAGACTAATTTTTTGGAACTTTACAAAACATTAGAAAACATTTTTGTTTTCTGTCATGCTGAGCTCCAATATACAGTCCTATAGACTAAGGTAGGGAAAAAAAAAAAAAACTTGCTAGCCTTTGTGGATTATGCAGAATCCCATGGGGTTTTGTTGCAAGCTTAATCAAGTAGATTAAGTGGTGGTATATTAGTAATGATCCTTTTATTTGGCCCACATGTTACATGCAAGCCCTGCAGAAGAGGCAAAGGTCACTAACTTCTATGTGTTTAGCTTGAGATCTGAATGCCTCAGTTGGCATACACTCTGTCTCATGAAGAGAAGGAATAATTTTTTTGTAACATAGACAACAAGTAGTCATTCATACTCTGCTTGAAGACTTTCAAGGAGTAGGGACCCATGACCTCTCAGAGAAGCCAATTTTACTTGGGTAGCTCAATTTCTTAGGAAGTTGCTGTGACATCAGGCCTAAATTAACTTTTTAGAAACATCCCCCCATCATCCTAGGTCTTGTCATCATGAGTCAAATACAGTAAATATAATCCATCTTCTACATATAGTGGAAGATATCTAGTATGTCTTCCTTAATTCTCTAGACTAAATATGATCAGTTTATTCAATCCAATTTCATAGGAGATGGCCTCAAGGCAACTCTGGTTAACTTCCTCTTGATATTTTCTACCTTATACAGACAGCTAGATATAGATGTATCTGTTTATATACATATTTATATCTACATATCTATATTTGTAAATCTATGTATATGTTTGTAATACATATATGTGTGTAATATATGTACATATATGTATATACCTATACATATGCACATATATATGCATATGTAGATATAGATATATATATATAGATAGATATACATAAAACTAAGCACAACATTCCAGTTGAGGCCTAATGTATTCAAAGAACAATGAGACAAGCATCTCCCTATTCTAAGAACCCAGTACACCTCTCTTATTGTAATACAAGGTAAAATTAGGGGTTTTGTTTATCATATTGTTCATAGTCCACTAAATCCCTTGGATATTTTTTCACAATAATTACTCTCTATCCATGCCTTCCCCATTTTATTCATGTGAGGTTGATTTTTTTGTTTGCACCTGAATATGACTTCACTTTTATCCCCATTAAATTTCATCATATTAGATTTACCCCAGTTTTCAAATCTGTCAAGATCCTTCTGGATTTTAATTGTTATCTACTAGGTTAGCCCTCCTTATTTATAATAATTGCAAAAATTTTATGAGCACACCATCTCTTCATCATTGATAACAAATATATGCATTTGTTATTCCCCCACTTTTTTTTTTGTTTTTGAAAATCAGTACATTTACCTTTCTCCAATATTATACTGGTTCCCTTTTTGATAAGCATTTAAATATCATGGACAATACCTTAGTACTTTTAGGACTCTAGAATATGATTCATATGTATCAAATGACTTGAATTAATCAAGAGAAGATAGACATTCTCTTGATATCTTGTTATTGTCTTAGATATCAATTCCTTATTAGTCATTTTTATTCAATCATCTCTAATATAAAAACATTCTCTTTGTCAGAAAACAAACAAAAAAATCAAGCATCTCTGCTCTCTCTCTTCTATCAATCTTCTTTGTTTAACCTTCCCTAAGCAGTGGCTCTGACCATTCTTTGATCCTTCTTTTTCTCACAATCTAGCCAAAATAACACAAAAAACTTTTTGTTGATTTTGATTTCTGTATTTTATCTTGCCAGTCTTAGAGCTTTCTGAAATGGAGCATTCCTAACTGATTTTGTAGGACTATGTCATATTCTTACATTACCCTAGCCTGGCCTCAAGACTATCTATTGATCTATCATCTATCTGTCTATCTATCTATCTATTTATCTATCTGTATATGTGTATATTGTATCTGTATATCTGTATATATAAATCTGTATATATGTATATATAAATATATATTTAATCTGTATAATCTGTACAATCTATATTGTATCTGTATATCTGTATATATGTATATATTTAATATAAATGTTAAATATAAAATTTTACATTAAAATATATTATTATTTATATAATTTATACAATTTAAATATATTTATATATTTATATAATTTCCTCCAAACTGAACTTTCATCTCCTGAAGCATTTTAGTCCACAACATCTTACAGAAGTTTCTTCTGAACCATTTGAAATCTTCTTTCTCAAAATCTAGGTTACATTTCAGCCCATGGCCAGCTTTCTTCTCTTCTATCACTAAATCCAAGGATAAATGATCAGCCACTCCCTCCACCCCAAAAAAAGTTTCTATCATTTGCATTCTAGGAAGTAGTTTCTTCTTGGTAGGGAGAATTGAATGCAGAATATAAATCCCACTACTTGTTTCTTCACATTTGAAAGAATGAAATAATCAGTAAAGACACATCAAAAAGTTATCATATCCTCTTCAATGCTTTTTGCTGAAAGAGTTCCAGGTGGTGCTACTATATAGTTCTTAAAAAGACACAAAAATCATTCTACTTCAAATCAGAAAATCTTAAATCTATCTTTAAAATCTCTTTGTACATCTGTGCTTTTCCTTCCCTTTTTGACTCTTCAATTCTCTAAAACAATAACAGAATTCAAGACTCCTCTACTGTATGTCAGATCCCTTTTCTTTTGTCCCATCGAGGTCTTGCTTCTGTTTCCTTTAGAGCCACTTCATTCCCTAACAAACCATAGTCAGAAGGATTTGAGGATTCAAAAAAGCATTTCTTTTGTCATTTGCTTTCCCAAACTTGGTAAAAAGTAGTTTTGAGGAATGGATTTGAATCTAGTTCTGCTTAGATGTTGTGAATTTGTAAAAGACTGTTTACCTTTCTAAGTTGGTTTCTTCTACAGAAAATAAGTCACCTGGCTGCTAAGGTCCCTTTTAGCTCTTAAGGAGCTATTCATTTTTTCCTGTTTGTTTTAGTGGCTCTGATACTTCCATTATGAATTCACAGTAAATCCTTAAATAAAATGACTGTCCATCTTGCTTATCTCTTAATAAAATATTTGTTAAAATGACAGTTTTCAGATATGTCATGAAATTACAGCCTGTTGTGAATATAGGAGAAATAATAAGATTAATTTCTAACCTCTTAATTCCTGTGCTGTGGAATAGATTTCCTAGCTAAAATGAACTCATTCCATGTGATATAGTTAAGATTGCTCAAACTTTCTGATGACAAAATCTATTACCGGAACTTAACTTTGAAGGAACAAAGGCATTCAAACTTTCTAAAGTCATGTGGTGTAAAATTTATATTCTAAAGTTAATCATATTTCCCTGTTTTGGATACAGAAAAATGTTATATGGGTAAAATATAGAGAATTAAGAAAACTGTATTAGAAAGGATCAGACATCATGGGGAAAAGGGATACATTTTGCTAAAAGAGTCATTCTGTTCATACTTTTAGCGACTGTTGAGGTGATAATTTTGGGCAGTGAGAGAGAAAAGGTCCAGTCAGTATGGGTCGGCCCAAATCTAATTGTCAAATTCCACTATTACAGGGATAAAGAAAAAGTAATCACTAATGTCTTGAAGAAACTAGAGCTGTTTTATTAGGGGCATTGAGTTCATACATTCCCTGACCTAGCCAGGGCCCTACAGCCTAAGCACCAAAGACTAATTTCATTAAAACCAGATTTGTGAAATTGGGCTTAATATAGTCATATTATTTTCCAATCTGACATTTGATAGAGTCATATTATCTGTATTATTTGTAGTGAAGATGCAAGTTGAGTTACATAATGAAAAGGAAAAAGAGGACTTTTCCCCCTTCTAGTTGGATAATGTCTAAGTAATTTTTGTTAGGCCAAATGTAGAATTAGAAATCTAATACTGGTGATGAATTGAAATTTTTATTGAACTATGATGAAGGTAGTATAGAACTCAATTAGTCTAGGCTTCAAAAGATCCTTTCTCATCATGTTCTGTTTTTCTTGTGTACTTTCACTTAAAAAAAAAACTGCTCTAACTCCTTATGAGATTGGTGAGACTTTAGTCCTTCAAGGAAGCTCTGAATCTCTTAAACTCATTTTGCTATGGCATTTTGTTTTTATTTTCAGAGAATAGCATGTTCTCCTCAGTCTTCCCTTTACCTCTTCTCACTTCATCAGATCTGTCATTAAAGCTCTGTGATTCATTGATGAGGATGTTATCTTGAGGTTCTCACTCATTCTGATCATGTTGTACTTTCCTGCTCATTCCAGGATAGGAACAGAGTCAGAAAGAAACATTAACATTTAAAATTGATACAACTATAAAAATGTGTGCCAACACACCACTAGTGGACTTGTAAAGTCCTTCAATCTTTGGAGAAAGCAATAAGATTTTATAAGAATTAAACTTAAACTATTTTTCTCTTTTAATCCTATGATCCCACTACTGGAATGTGTGCTGGAAAAATGAATTTATGAGAATATTCCTAGTAGCTTTACTCTCAGTAACAAAAAGAAATCATAACAAAGAAGAGAAAAATACATAATCTTTAAGTCCAATATTAGTAGAAAGGTAAAAGAATTAAGACAGTAACATAAAATAGAATATTATAAAAATATTAAAAAGAGAGCTATGCCAAATAGGAAGAAATATCAGAAGACTAATTTTAGTTCTGCACAAGGGATAGAAGCAAAATTGAACTGAAAATATATAAACTGACTATGACTATAAAGAAATAAGTAAAACAGTGACAGATAGCAGTGAAACCAGAGAAATGCTCAGAAGTGGTCATGTAAGATGCCAGAAGGAATATTTTAAAAATGCAAATAAGTTACATGTTAGTGTGATTACATGTGCAATAATTTAAAATCATATTAACTTGTTAATTATTTTTTCTCATTTTTTCTCCTTATTGATATATATGAACACATACTTATCAGTAAAAGTTAGAATAAAATTTCATAAATTTTTTAAAGGAATAAAATAGAACCAGGGTTCATTAGGACTAGAAGAGTCAGTTACCTTCATTTAATGGCTTTGCATTTAATAAAAATATTTGAGTAAAAACTATAATCTTTAAATTATTGTTTCATTTTAAATTTATTGTGGTATTTGATATAAGAAAAGTACCTCTCTCCATTTTTTATTAAATTCTATTTTTTCAAAATATTATATTTTGACCATGTGATTACATAATTTATAATGTTATTATTGTTCAGTCACATTTCAGTTGTGTCCAGCCTTTGTGACCCTATTTGGGATTTTCTTAGCAAAAATATTAGTGTGCCATTTATTTCTCCAACTCATTTTCCAAATAAGGAACTCAGGTAGACAGGGTTAAGTGACTTACCCAGGATCACACAGCTAGTAAGGCTAGATTTGAACTCATGAAGATGATTTTTGCTCATTCCAAGGCCAATGCTCTGTATACTGCACCATGCAGCTGCCCATAATAATTTATAATTACAAATATATAAAATTATGGATAGGTAGGTGGCTCAGTGGATTAAGTGCTCAACCTGGAGTGAAGAAGATCTGAGTACAAATATGGCCTCAAATACCTACTAGCTGTGTAACCCTGGAAAAGTCACTTAACCTTTGTTTGCCTTAATCCACTGGTAAATGAAATGGTGAACCACTGTTCTTGTTGCCAAGGAAACCCCATGGATAGTATTGGAGCAATATGTTCCACAGGGTTACAGAAAGTTGGACATGATTGAATGACTGAACACCAACAAAATTTAAAATTGTAGAACCATAATATGATATAATATGACATTATTTACATACATATATATATATACTATGTACATATATCTATACATATATGATATGATATAATATGATGAAAAAATGTAAAACCTACAAAATTTGGAGGATGTAGCAACTATGATCAATACAATGACTGCTCAACTTAAAACATACTACTTGTTATAGGGACATCACATATTTACAGTGAAGAAGCATATACATGTATGTGTGAATAAATACATATACACATACATCTTATATGTAGTGTGGATTTATTTTACCTTTAAAAAGGGAGGTGGGGCAGTGTGAAATATTTGTGAATTATATGTATATATATATGTTATATATATATATATCTTTTCATATGAATTCACAATGTCCTTATTTTGCTTAATTCTTTACTTGTTACAAGAGACCTCACATGAATTTGAAGCACCCTATAAAAGTATGTAATATAAAAATAAAACTTCAAGAATAAAAAAAGAAAGCTATTCAGTCATGTCATGAAGGAGTTTGCTGATGAGGTAACTTTTGAAGGCAGTATCTACTCAAGTTCCTTCCAAGTCTGAGAGCCTGTGACATAATTTGTGTTGTTGAAATGGAACATTGGTTCGATAATCACTCATAGATTCCATGTGCATGTATTAAATAGTTGTCCTAATTAGGCCTTGTGTTTACTACCTGTAGACTGAGATAAGAGTTAATCCCAGCTCTGAAGAAGTCAGTCATGGCAAACATCACCTACATGAAGAATTGTATACCAGATATACACAAGACAAAGCAACATGATGGGGTACATGCATAGCTTCTCAAAGAAACAGGAAAAGCCCATAAAAGAGGTGTTGTGTGATTTGAGCTTTGATGAAACCAGGGACTTTAAGAAGTAAAGGTACAGAAGGAAGGCTGTGAATTATTTGCTTAGCGGTGCTCCTTGCTCCATCACTTTTTTTTTCTTCTGTGACATATATTTTGTACTGCTTTGTGATTAGGTATATATCACTAAGGACAGGCTCATACTTTTTTAAAGACAGAATCAAGTGAAAATTGTTCACTAAGGCATGGGAAGGATATGATCTGAATACGAGATTTCCAATGATAAAAGTACACATTAGCCACAATAAAAAAAAATACATGTATTTGAACAAGCCAAAATATCTCAAGATCACTGTGGTTTTAACAGCAAAGTATTTTTTAACCATAGCGTAGTTCTAAAATAAATGCTAATTAAATTATTACTGAATTAAAGTTTAACCAATTGAAATGATTACTATTTTAAGAATTCATTATTGATTTATTTTTCCATTCAAATAATAAAGATGCCAGTTTGCCAATAGATTTTTTTTTATTTCTCACAAATGCTTTGGTGCCTCCATTTACAGAAGATAGAACAAAACAAACAAAAAGATTCAAATTCCACGAGTCCATCATTGCCCGAAAGTCAACAAATGCCCTAGTTGTTCTTGATACATTTTCATTTACACATTTTCTTTTGGTTATCTATGGGTATACATACCAATCAAATCGCTCCTCACATCTTAATGTTTTCTATGAAAACTATAAAATACAATGACCAGCAATGTTTCTTTCTACATGTCTCAGAAGAACACAGTGAAATGTCCTCTAGGGAGAAAGTAACCTTTTTCCCTCCTTCATTGAGTATCTCAGGCAGGGAGACTCCTTCAAGACAATCCCAGGAGTATTACACAATCTCACTCTAAGATGAGAAAAGACTTGACATCCTAAAAATTGCTTCTTAAAAGAATAGGAGAGGACATGTGAGAGGAGATATGCAATGCTGTGAAAGTTTTGTTTTAACTTTGCACTCCCTGCCTCTATTTCTCGTTTCATTTTCTCTGACCATCAGCCCCACTGGATTCTGGGAACAATTGGTGTTCAATGACCAAGTATATGTCTATAAGCTGATGCACACACTTTTGATGAGTGATGGATAGCAAGAAAAGAAGGGCTTAGTTTCCCCCACCCTTAGTGAAGGATCTGAAAATTTTTAAGTTTTTGCTAAGACCTCACTTATTTATCATGTATTGTACATTTTGTATGTATCCTTTTGATAGCTTGCCATAAAAAGGAAACAAGATGATAATAAAAATATATGGGAGCTTGGGACCATCAGTGTCCAAACAATTGCATCTACTTATCTTTTAAAATGTGAAACAATCACTCCAAGCTAAATGCGATCCCAAATACCTAATTATCTTTTGATCTTTGTGTGTTCTTCTCTATTGAGGGGCAGGTGTGTTGAAGTTGGAGTCATGGGACATGAATCTGAATACTGGTTCTGCCATTTACTACCTTTGTAAGTTTAGGCTGTTGAAAAATTTCTCAGCAAGAGATCTTCCCTGGAAGAACATTAACTACAATCAGGGCCACAGCTGGGACATCAAATATTTTAAAAAGAGTTTTTATTTTATTTTTTTCTCAGTTAAATATAAAAAAGTTAAATATTTGTTTTTATAATTTTAATTCAAATTCTCTCACTCTTTCCCCTCCTCCACCTTGAGGAGGCAATCACTTTGATATAAATTAATATGTGCAGTCATGCAAAATATTTGCATGTTATTCATCTTGCAAAAAGGGAACACAGACCAAAAACAAACAAGAAAAATAAAATATACTTTGATATGCATTCAGATTCCATCAGTTCTTTCTCTGGACGTGGACAGCATTTTTTTAAAATTATAAGCCCTTTGGAATTGTCTTGAATCAGTGTATTTCTGATAATAGTCAAGTTGTTCACAGGTGATCATCACAGAATATTGTTATTATTGTATACAATGTGCTCCTAGTTCTGCTCGCTTCATTTTACATCAATTTATACAAATCTTTCCAGGTTTTTGGGAAACTATTTTGCTCATTATTTCTTATGGCACAATAGTAGTTGATCTTAATCATATACCACAACTTATTTAGCCATTCCCCAACTGATGGATATCCCTTCTATTCCCAATTCTTTATTCCCACAAAAAGGTGTGCCATAAACATTTTTGTGCACATAAGATCTTTTCCTTTTTCTTTGATATCTTTGGGTTACAGACTTATTAGTGACATTGCTGCCTCAAAGGGTATGTACAGTTTTATAGACCACCAGTCTATAGTTTGGGAAGAGTTCCAAGTAGCTTTGCAGAATTGTTGGATCAGTTCACAACTCTACCAACAATGCATTAGTGTCCCAATTTTCCCACATCCCTTCCAACATTTGTCATTTTCCTTTTTTGTCATATTAGTCAATCTGATAGGTATGATGTGGTACTTCAGCATTATTTAAATTTTCATTTCTCTAATTAATAGTGATTTAGAGATTTTTTTTCGTATCACAACAGATAGCTTTAATCTCTTCTGAAAACTGCCTGTTCATGTCCTTTGAACATTTATCAATTGGAGAATGATTTATCTTTTTATAAATTTGACTCATTTCCCTACATAATTGAGAAATGAATCCTTTATGAGAAAAACTTGGTGTGTATTCCTCCAGTTTTCTATTTACCTTCTACTCTTGGCTGCATTGTTCATTTTTGTACAAAACCCTTTAATATAATGTAATCAAAATTATCCATTTTAAATCCCATAATATCTCTTGTTTAGTTATAAATTCTTCTTGTATGCATATATCTAAAAGGTAAAATAATCCATCTTCCCTAATGTGCTTATAACATCACATATTATTCCTAAATCATATATCCATTTCGACCTTATATTATTATACAACGTGAGATATTGGTCTATACTTAGTTTCTGCCAAACTGCTTTCCAGTATTCCCAGCATCTTTTTTTCAAATAGTAATTTTTTTGTGAGATAATCAGGGTTAAGTGACTTGCCCAGGGTCACACAGCTAGTGTATCATTTGTCTGAGGCCAGATTTGAACTTAGGTCCTAACTCCAGGGCCAGTGCTCTAACCATTGCATAACCTAGCTGCCCCTAAATAGTGAATTATTTTCCCAAAAGCTTGGGTCTTTGGATTTGTCAAACATCAGATTACTATTGTCATTTACTATTCTGTGTTGTATACTGAATGTATTCTACTCATCCACCACTCTATTTCTTAGCCAGGATTTGATTGTTATGATTATTGCCACTTTATAATATAATTTGAGATCTAGTATTGCTAGACTACCTTCTTTTACATTTTTTCTGTTGATTCTCGTGATATTCTTGACCTTTTGTTCTTCCAGATTAATTAAATTGTTATTGTTTTTAGCTCTATAAAATACTTTTGGTAGTTTGGTATGGCATTACATAAGCAAATTAATGTAGGTAGAATTGTCATTTTCATTATATTGGCTGAGCCCTACCCATGAGCAATTAATATTTCTACAATTGTTTAGATCTGTGCTTATTTCTGTGAAAAGTGTTTTGTAATTGTGCTCATATAATCTCTGTTTTTTTGTTTATTTGTTTGTTTGCTTGGCATGTATATTTCCAAGTATTTTATATTGTCTTCAGTTATTTTAAATTGAATTTCTCTTTCTATCTCTTTCTGTTGGACTTTGTTGATAATATAGAAAACTGCTGATGATTTATGTGTGTTTATTTTATATCCTACAACTTGACTAAAGTTGTTACTTATTTCAAGTAGTTTTTTTAGGTGATTCTCTATAATTCTCTAAATATAACATCATATCATCTGCAAAGAATGATAGCTGTATTTCTTCATTGCCTATTCTAATTTCTTCATTTTTTTCTTCTCTTATTGCTAAAAGTAACATTTCCTAGTCCAATGTTGATTAACAGTGGAGATAATGAACATTCATGTTTTACCCCTGATCTTACTGGAAATGCTTCTGGCTTATCCCCATTACATAACTTCAATTTCTTCATCTGAAAATTGCTTTTTTATATCCTTTGACCATTTAATAATTGGGAAATGACTTGTCTTATAAATTTGACTCATTTCTCTATATGTTTGAGAAATGAGACTTTTATCAGAGAAAGTGCTGTAGTGATTGTTTCCCAGCTTTCTGCTTTCCTTCTAATCTTTGTTGCATTGGTTTTGCTTGTGCAAAAGCTTTTTAAAAAATAATAAATCATAATTATCTAGTTTACCTTTTGTAATGCTCACTATCTCTTGTTTGGTCGTGAATTCTTCTCTTCTCCATAGATTGATGGGTAGATTATTTCTTGCTCTTCTAATTTGTTTATGGCATCACCCTTTATGTCTAAGTCAAGTGCCCGTTTTGACCTTATCTTTCTATAAGGTGTGAGATGTTAGTCTATACTTAGTTTATGCCCTATTTGTGCCAGTTTTTCCAGAAGTTTTTGTCAAATAGTGAGTTATTATCCCAATATCTGGAGTCTTTGGGTTCATCAAATACTCAATAACTATAGTCATTGACTACTGTGTCTTGTGTACCTAATCTATTCCACTGAACCACCACTGCATTTTTTATCTAGTACCAGACAGTTTTTATGATTACTGCTTTATATGATTTTCTGTTGGCTTTGTAATTGATATGGTCAGTTATATTGATAGTTTTCCTAATACTGAACCAGCCCTACATACCTGGAATAAATTCCATCTTGTCATAGTGTATAATCCTTGTGATATATTGTTTTAATTGCCTTGCTAGTATTTTATTAAAATTTTTTGCTCCAGTATTTATTAGGTAAATTTGTGTATAGTTTTCTTTCTCTGTTTTGGTTCTCTGTAGTTTAGTTATCAGTAGCATATTCCTATCATAAAAAGAATTTGCTAGTACTCCTTCTTTGCCAATTTTTCCCAAATAGTTTATATAACATTGGAATGAATTGTTCTTTAAATGTTTGGCAGAATTCACTTGTGAACCAATATGACCCTGGGGATTTTTTTTAAGGAGCTCATTAATGGATCATTCAATTTCTTTGTCTAAGATGGGGTTATTTAGTCATTCTATTTCCTCATCTATTAATCTGGGTAATTTGTATTTTTGGTAAATATTCAAATATTTAACATTGGTTTCACTCAGATTGTCAGAATTTTGGTATATAATAGGGGAAAATATTTCCTAAGGATTGCTTTAACTTCATTGATGGTGATTTTACCCTTTTCATTTTTGAAAATGGATATTGGATGGATATTTGTTTTTCTTCTTTATTAAAAAAAATCAAATTAACCAATGATTTATTTGTCTTACTGTTTTTTTCATAAAATCATCTCTTAGTTTTATTTCTTAGCTCAATAGTTTATTTTTTTACTTTTAATTTTATTAATCTCACTGTTGCTTTTTCAGGAATTCCAATTTGATGCTTAAGTGAGAATTTTTAACTTGTTATATTTCTAGTTTTGTTTTGTTTTGTTTTAGTTGCATGGCCAATTCAATGATCTGCCCCTTCTCTTTTTTTGTTGATGTAAGGATTTAGAGAAATAATTTTTTTCCCTAGATACTGTTTTGGCTGTATCACATAAATCTTGGTATGTTGTCATTCTCTTTAATGAAATTATTGATAGTTTCTATGTTTTGTATGACTCATTCATTCTTTAGGATTATATTATTTAGTTTCCAATTAATTTTTCATCTATCTTTCCACTTCCCTTTGTTGAATGTAATTTTTATTGCAATATTATCTGAAAGGAATACATTTGATATTTCTGCCTTTCTACATTAGATTTTGAAGTTTTTATGTCCTTATACATGGTCAGTTTTTGGGTAGGTATCATGTATTCACAAGAAAAAAGGTATATTCTTTCCTGTTCCCTTTCAATTTTCTCCAAAGGTCTGTCATATCTAACTTTTTAAATATTCTATACACTTCCTTAGTTTCTTTCTCATTTTTTTTTTCAGTTGGATTTATGAAATTCTGAGAGGGGACAGTTGAGGTACCTCACTACTACAGTTTTGCTGTCTATTTCTTCCTGTTACTCACTCAATTTCTCCTTTAAGAACTTGGATGCTATATCAATTGGTGCATATATGTTTAGCATTGATATTACTTCATTATCCATGGTAACTTTTAACAAGATGTAGTTTCCTTTTTGTCTCTTTTAATTAGATCTGTTTTTTTGCTTTTGCTTTGTCTGAGATCAAGATTGCTACCCTTGCTATTTTTTTTTCACTTCAGCTGAAACATAATATATTCTACTCCAACCTTCTGCCTTTACTCTGTGTGTGTCTCTCTCTGCTTCAAGTGTGTTTCTTGTAAACACCATATTATAGGATTCTGGTTTTTGCTAATTTCTTTAAAGATGCTATCCAGGTCCTCCTTTTGATTATGGTTTTCAGGTAGTCCAATGATTCTAACGTTACTTCTCCTGAATCTATTTTCCAGGTCACTTGTTTTTCCAATGAAGTGTTATACATTTTTTTAATCCTTTTGATTTTGTTTGATTCTTGTTGTCTCATAGGGTCATTAGCTTTCACTTGCCAATTTCTAACTTTTCAGGAATTGTTTTCCTCAGTTAGCTTTTCCATTTGGTCAGTTCTACTTATTAGAGAGCTGTTTCCATTTTTCTAAGCTGTTGACTCTTTTTTTCATAATTCTCTTACTTCACTCATTTCTTTTCCCAGTTTTTCATCTACTTCTCTTATATGATTTTTAAGCTCCTTTTTGAGCTTTTCCATGAGTTCTTTGTGGGTTTGACACCAATTCCCCTTTTTCTTTGGAACATTGTCCATAGGTGTTTTGACATTATTGTCCTCTCCTCAGCTTGTCTTGATCTTCCTTGGCACCATAATAACTTTCTATGGCCAGGTATTTTTGCTGTTGTTTTTCTCATCTTTTCTGGCCTTCTTCCTTACTTTTAAATTTGAGCTTTGCTCCTGGAGTGGAAGGGGCACTGTTCCAAGCTTCTCATGTCAGGGGCTGCATGGCTCTGGCTGTTTACCTGGTGCTACATTGATGTTGCCTTGACATGCACAAGTATCCCTCATGTCTGGTACTATGCTGAGGACATGGGGTGGATTCTGTCTGGTGCTTCTGGAGTATGTAAGGGTCTGGCAGCTTATGTGGTGCTGAGCTAGCAACCCAGTGCTGGGGTCTGGCATGTGTTGAGGTACATAGGGGGTCCCTGCATGGACATCTGTTTACCTGCAGCTACATTGAAGCATTTGGTGGTCACATTTCTGGCAGCTGCCTATTCACCTGGCCATGCTGAGATATGTAGGGTGTCCTGGTGCTGGTGTCTACCCATTTGTTAAGGCACTTGTTGGGTCCAGGGGTCCACCTGTTTGCCAGGGGCTATGCTGAAGCATATCATAGCTCCTGGAGCTGGCATTTGCCCATTCCCCTGGTTATACTGAAGCACATGGGGTGTCTTGGTGATGGTATTTGCCTGTTCCACCACACTGGGGCTCAGTATCTCCCACTGGTTGGCTATGGGGGCTTGCTGCTGGCTTGTTGGGATGGTTCCTGTCCTGGACTGTGTTCCCTTTTTAAAAGAGTGAGACAGACCTTTCCTTCTGATCTTCCAAGTTTCTTGGGCTGAAAGACTGTTTCACCCTGTCTTTTTACTCATTCTGCAATTCCAAGATTCATTTTGGGTTGCTGTTTTATTGTTGTTTAAAGGGGAATATCAGAGAGTTAAGGCAATTTCCTGCTCTGACATCTTGGCTCCCAGAAGTTTTTGTTGTTATTGTTTGCACACTTCCCCTACCCCTTCATCTCTTGACTTTTAACTTTATTTTTATGTTTGACTTTGTTCCTGGTACCAAACTTCAGGGTTTTTTTGTGCTTCTATTTTCAGAGCTAGTTCTGGGTGCCTGAAAGACTTTAGTTATTCCAAGTATGTATGCTCTAAGGAGAGGTGAAATCTTTGTTCACTTGGCCTGTACTCTGGCCGAAGAGAATCCACCATCACTCCTCTCAGGCCTGGAACTATGACCAGGGCTCAGCTATCCTATAGCCCAGAGGTTCCTAAACTTTTTTGGCCTGCCACCCCCTTTTTAAAAAATTATTCAGTACCCCCTTGCAAATCTGCTTCCTTTAACTCTTCAATGGTTTTTATTTAATTTGCATGATTTCAAAAAAATTTAAATGATGAATCTGAAATCTAATAATTTATTGTAAGTTTTGGGGTTTTTCCCTGCATTGAAATTTTGATGATGCAATATTGTGTCATGCAACTGTATAGTATCATATTGTAAATAAATTTTTACAAGCACATATTCCTGCAGATGCATGCTGAACTTCCTGACAATGCACGACACACTCACCTGCCAACACTTGCTTGTCAAGATCTGCCAGTGGACTTGACCACTGATGGGTTTTACTTTGCATTTTGTGTATTTATTTAAAAAATAATGTAATCCCTATGACTTTAACTCCTTTACACAACAAATGAAACATGTACAAATAGTTTTTAAACATTTTCTTATTTTCTCTTCTTTCCCTATGCTTCCACCACCCCCTTATTTTTTATTTAATGCCCCCACCAATTGTACCTGAGGCTACTACTGCCCCTCCTGGATCATTCCAGCACCCATCAGGGGGGCAGTATCATCCACTTTGGACACCTCTGTGCATAGCCCCAAGTCCAGGGCATTAGTGATTCTTTTCTGACCACAACTTGAATCTGTGTATGAGCAGTGTAAGTTCTACACCCACTCTCAGCAAAGGATCCCCTGTAATCTCCTTCTGTCCAGTTCTCTGACCCTCTTACTTATCTGTGCGTTAAAAGTTCCGGAAGCCATTATCTTGCTGATGCTGCCACCCCCAATGTGTTGCCTGGGCTGCCCATACTGTACTCTAAACCACCACCTAGGTAAGACAGACTTTTCCTATTGACCCTCTAAGTTGTGCTCTGCTGGAAAATCCCTTCACTTCAACTTTTTTTTTTTTGGTTCTGCCTCTTCTGAATTCTATTTGAGGCATTATTTTAAAGTTTTTGGAGAGGAATTTGGGGGATTTCAAGTGAATGCCTGTTTTTTTACCATCTTGTTTCTGCCCATGTTAAGTAATTTAAGGAGAGGGAACAAAGGGGGAGGAAGTATCTTGTTAGAACTAATCACATTCCCTAATGCAATTGAACTTTTTAACTAGTTGTAAAGCAGTGCAAATTATAGATTATTGAGCCAATAAACAAGATTCTGCAGCATTACCTAGACCAATGGAACATTGTATTACTATATAAGAAAAATTGATTACTGAACTTGACTTGTGTTCCTAGAAATGGAGGCTCAGTTGGAAGTATCTCTGTCACGCATTTTTCAACCAAGATGTTAGCTCTAGGATCCTAGTTTATGGTTCTTACAGATGTTCACCTGGAAAGGCTGTCCAAGAGATTAGAATAAAATTACTATTTTAGTCACACTACAAGTTTCTAAAATGTTTTTTTCCCCTTTTCTTTTACAGATTAAATCATTTAACTTCTTTGGAACTGCTTCCTCCTTTTTAACTTCTTTGGAACTGCTTCCTCCTTTGTAAAATAAAAGGACTGGATTAGGTGATCTCTAAAATCTCTGCCCACTCTAGGCTTATATTCTTAGGATGTGTTATTCCTTTGGTAGTTGTTACTGCTGTTGCTGCTACTACTACTACTACTACTACTCCTACTACTACTGAAATAATGAGAAGACTGGGGAACATACCATAGAAGAACTGGTTGAATGAAAATGATAGCTATTTTTCAGGTATTTGAATTGTGAAGATATGGAAAAGGGATAAGACTTTGTCTTCATGTGTGGGCTTATGGAGAACTACGAAAAAAGATAGAAGTTGCAAAAAGGCAGGCTTTAGTTGAATGTAAGGAAACATTTAATATTAGTGATATATAATAGTAAGATTTATGATCCTGGAAGGCATAAATAGGATGCCTCAAATGTTAGTAGGGTCCACATCACTAGACCTCTTCAAGCAGAAGTTGACTCGTCCTTTGTAGGCCACTTTAGGATACCATAGATTTAGATGCATAAGGAGCCCCAGAGGTGATTTTGTCCAACCACTTCTTTTTAATTATAATAGTATGGTAATTAAAGATGGTTAGTGCCATAAGCAGACAAGATACTCTGGTTTAGCACAGTACCTGGAGCAAGGCAGACATTGAATTAGGTAGCCTACAATTTCAGAATGTGTACACAAGCACTCTTTCCATACTCCTAGGATAGTTGGTATGAGATTACAATTTCCTTTTAGTCATTGCTTGGATAACACCCTCATTTAGGAGTTCTAAGACCCTTTGAACTGGCTAAGAGAGAATAATGGGGGTAAGATGTGGGGAAGGATGTAATATGAGGCTAACCATAGTGAAGGGTCTAGCAGTTTACTATACTTCCTTCTAACATTTAAATTTGCTTATTCATGAGGCAGGTATTACCCAAGGCTAATGGTCTGGAATTTTATGATTTAATCTTTCTCTGCTACTGGAGACATTGTCAAATTATTAATAAATCAAAGCTTGTTAAAATTCCCTATCTTTTAGTTTCAGCCCCCAGTCAGAAGGCTGCCTGGCATTTTGGGTATCAATTTGAAATCCTATTAAAAATACTCTTCTGAATACCACCAATTATTCACTGACTCTCTTTTGTATCCCCACCCCTTATCCAGTTCAGAAATAAAGACTTACACAATCAAAAAAAGTTAGAATAATAGGTATTATGTAGATTGTCTTCTCAGTGGGCAGAGGAGGGGCCATAAGGGAAAAAGAGAATTTGGAACTGAAAAATGTTTAAAAAGGAATGTTAAAGAAAAAAATAGAATTAATTTTTTTAAAAGAGCAAGATAATTTAAAATTACTAATCAAATCATTAATTAGGAGTAGAATTCAAAACAAATTTTGGGAGTAAATCTGCTATTTCAGGTACATAAAAAGGTTAGTAAAGAATTTTTTTTTTTGGTGAGGCAATTGGGGTTAAATGACTTGCCCAAAGTCACACAGCTAGTAGGTATCAAGAATCTGAGGCCAGATTTGAACTTAGGTCCTCCTGACTCCAAGGCTGGAGCTTTATCCACTGCACTACCTAATTGCCCCTAGTAAAGAATTTTAAAAGTATGTCACCACCTTTGTCAGTCTCCTAGAATGAAATAGTTCAGACTTCCTACTATGTTTCTCCCACACTTTTCTTCAGTCTCCCAGAAGGTGATGGCAACATCCAGTGGGCCCAAGGCACATCAATTCATCCGTTCTTTTGCTTTCTTGACTTCATTCAAATCCTATACCCAGCATCTCTCTCTTCCCAAAAGTCAAAACAAAAATCTGAACTCTCTTATTGAGCCATCACCATTGTACATGTGGTAGTCTCAAACCCTCAAAGGAAGGAAGGATCTTGGTTTGCATTTGCCAGTAGTTCACGCTGCTAATTACTAAAGATCTCATTTGCCTGCAAGGATTGGTTTACAAAAGTCTCTACTAACAAGTGAGAAGACTGAGATCCAATTCTTTTAAATTACTTGCTTAAAGTAATTTGAGCAGTAAAATGCAATACCTAGTATGCTAACTCCCCTGTATCCCTGCTTCACACACACATACCCTACAAACATAATGCTTCCAAGGGTATGCAACGTCAAAGACAGAGTAGGTATGGAAATCCTATGCGGTGTTAACAAGAGTTGGTACAAATCAAACAATCAAAATAATTGAGAATGTGTGGTAAGAATAGATTTTTTTACATTAAAGAAATAGTGAGAATAATTTTGTCAGTTTAGGATAATTGACTCCATTTTGTTTTAACTTTCCATTTTGTGAATCAGATATCTTAAATAATTAATCTTTATTATCAAGGTGTAGTGTGGTATGATGTAGTAAACAACATTATGTGTTCTTAAACAACTGAAAAACACATGTGGACCTCCAGGACAGATCACCAATAGAAA
>NW_020951391.1:6228038-6513860 GCF_900497805.2 Vombatus ursinus | reverse complement strand
TATATATATATATATATATATATATATATATATATATATATATATATGCATTTTTTATCAGTAGCTTGCATGATGAACTACCAATCAAACTATGTGGTAAATAAAATAAGAACACTTATAGCTAGAATTATAAGAAATCAATGGAGGTCCTAGCCATTAACCTACACTTAGATCTCCACTGGGATTGACTCCTTTATTTCCCTGTACTTGAGAATCAAACATCCATTCTTTACTTCAGGGCAGTTCTGTTAACTGAAACAAGCTAGATAATGACCTCAATGAAAGACATATGGCCTCAAGCTGAGCAGAGAGAGAACTTTGTTATGAGCACTGGGAGTAAAGATGCTTACCAAGACCTCTAAAACTTATTTTGGTGTTTCGTTCTTAAAAGAGGCTGATGTTTCTATTGTTTGAACATATTGATTAATAAAGTTTAATTGAATTCAATAAGAAGTGTAATTCTCATTGGTGTTTCCTACTCAGCAGTTAGCATTTCTAAGGTACATGCTGTAAGTGTGCAGGAGTTAGGGGCGTAGTGCCACCATCATCTGGAAAATCCATGTAAAATTTTTTATCCCTCCCTTCATACAAGAGAAAAAGTCTGAATCATTATGATATTAAATGACAAAATGTGTTAACATTACATACATACATATATATGTATATATATATATATATATATATATATATATTATGCATTCCTGAGTTTCTAAACTTTTCCTGTGTTGTCTGTTGGCCTTCCATATGTTGTCCACAGCTTCCTCAAAACTCCACAAAAATACCAATTTAATTTCTTATGCCAACCCTCAATATACTAAAACTGTGATGGGGAAGGGGAAAGTTGTGATGCGGAAGAGATATTTGTGTATATATATGCTCCTGGGGGCTAAGCCCAGATGGTACAGTATAGGCAGCAACCCAGCTGAATGCTGTCAACATTTCCCTCCAATCCAATCACCTATAACATAACACCTCAAATAAAATTTTGGAGCAGCAGAGCTAACAAAAAGTCAGAGTGAGACATATTTTTCAGCCTAAAAAAACTTAGGTGATCAGCAGAGAGGTCTGTGACGCCAGAGTGGGTGCCAACCTGGAACACAGCAGTAGCACCAGTGGTGGGCCTAGGAGGTAGCTGCAAAACAACACCAGCAACTTTGGGTGTTCTCAGTTCAGATAAGGTATGGGAATAGGACAACTGGTCAAAAAGAAATGACAGGGGATGCATTGCTGGCATTGAGTTCAAGAGGTACTGATTGGCAACTCTATTGCCCAAAAGCAGTTCTGGGTGGCAGTTTCTGGGAGGAGAGGGACTCTTATGGTCAGTCACAAGGGAACAGGGACCCTGGACAGAGTTCCAAAGCACAGAGGAACACTAGCACCTGGTGGCTTCAGAGGAACAGGGGGCCCTTTCTGGCTAAAGACTAGAAAGCAGTCCAAGAGAAAGCAGTGACCACATCTCTTCTCAACTCATACCCCTTGAAAGCACCAAAAATTTGCATGCCCACAGAATTAGCTCTAAAAATAATAGCACAAAAAAGCTTGAGGCTGAGGACAGTGCCTGCCCATAACCAGGTGAGCAGAGCTTAGCTTTAACATAAAATTAAAAGTTAAGAAATAAACTGGAAAAATAAGTAAACAATAACAAAAAGGAATATTGAAACACTGATACATTGTTGGTGGAGTTGTGAACTGATCCAGTCATTCTGGAGAGCAATTTGGAACTATGCCCAAAGGGAAATGAAACTCTTTGATCCAACAATACCGCTACTAGGTCTATATCCCAAAGAGATCATGAGAAAGGGGAAAGGATCTACATGTGCAAAAATATTTATAGCAGCTCTTTTTGTGGTGGCAAAATGTTGGAAATTGAGGGGATGCCCATCAATTGGGGAATGGTTGAACGAGCTGTGGTATATGAATGCAATGGAATGCTATTGTGCAGTACAATATGAAGAACAGGCAGATTTTAGAAAAAAACCTAGAAAGACTTGTATGGACTGATGCAAAGTCAAACGAGCACAACCAGGAAAACACTGTACATAGTAACAACAACATTGTGTGATTATGAAGTATGAATAACTCAGCTGTTCTTAGCAACACAATGATGCAAGACAAGTCCAAAGGACTCACAAAGGAAAATGTTATTCACATCCAGATAAAGAACTGATGGACTCTGAATGTAGATCAAAGAATGCTTTTTTTCACTTTATTTTTTCCTTATCTGTTTCTTCTTTCATAACTGTGACTAATATTGAAATATGTTCTACATGATAGTATATGTAAAACTTATGTCAAATTGCCTACAATTTTAGAAAGGTGGAGAGGAAAGAGAAGAGGTGGGAGGGAGAAAAATTTGGAACTCAAAATCTTGTAAAATGAATGCTAAAAATTGTCTTTACATGTAATTGGTAAAAATAAAATGCTATTAAAATACAAGAAAAAATATAAGGTCCTTGAGTGACTTTCTTTATTTTTATATTTGTATCCTCAGAATTAATACAATGCTTGACATACATTGGACATTTAATGAATGTTTTGCCATCCAACCATTAATTCAATCATTCATTTTTTGATAGAATTACAAGAGCTTTATTTGGGTAAAGATTTGTCATACCCCTAACAACCTTTAAAAGCCTCAGAAGCACTTTGTATATATGGAGTTATTATTTCCAGAGTGTTTGGAGCACAGTTTAGATATATACACCAAGCATCATTTTATAGAACATGTCACACTCTAGATATTGTCACTTTCTATAGAGACACAGATACACAGAGGGGCAACATTCCAAGGAGAAAGTCTTTTTTAAGAAGTGAAGCCTCTTTCAGCAGAGAAGAAAGCTAACTATTGATCCAAGAGATAATGAGTCCTGCCTGTTGGGAGGTGACTGGCAGAGAGGAGACTACCCAAGGAGTGCATAAGAATGATCCACTCAGAAGAAACCCTGTACATGATGGGTAGCAGCATGAAGACAATAAACAAGAAAAAAAAGGCATGGGGATCTTTAGTACAGGGGCCCTGAGTAACCTTGGTCATATATGTTCCTTACTTTCTCACCAGTTTTATGCATATTTATTGGAGAACATACCACAGGTTTATGGGGAAGTGGATGCTTCATGGATATTTTTCTTAAAATGCAGTCTTGGTAAATACCTTTAATTTGAGCTAAATGTGTTTACTGGCTGACAATTGAAGGTAAGCTTACTAAAGGGGACTCAAAACTCATAACTTTAGGGGTATAGAATCTAAGTTTTTAGCTGTAGATCAGGGTACCTGAGGAGACCCAGCCTGCAAAACTATGAATGCCAAATTGGGGACTGGGTGGGGAAACTCAAAGAGAGTGCTATACTCAAATATTATGTATGTAATATCCAAGATTTGAAAGATCCTACTAACGTAGGTGGTACAGGGGATAGAGTACTGGGCCTGGAGTAAGCAAGACCCGAGTTCAAATTTAGCCTCCTCATGTACTAACTGTGTGACCTCAGGTAAGTCACTTAACCCTATTTGCCTAAGTTCCCTCATCTGTAAAATGACCTGGAGAAGGAAACAGCAAGCCATTGTAGTATCTGTACTAAGAAAACCCCAAATATGGTTATGAAGAATAGGACAAGACTGAAACTACTGAACAATTAAGGCCAAAGTGTTTATGTAGAAGTATATTTGTTGGCTAAGAACCAGGTAACTTCAGAGAGATTCATTATATTGAAAGCAGGATGTGGGTGCCTTTTTCTTTTCTTTCTTCCTTTTCTTTTTTGAATTAAGCAAACTTTTATTGAAGCATTAAGTTTTGTGGCACACATTTTAAAAATACATTTTAACTGATTAAAGTCCAACATCATGAAGAGAGAAATTATGACACCAAAATTTCCCTTTTTCTGATCATACTAGATTAATTTAGATTAGTATCCATTCAACAGCTTTCACCTTTCTTTCAGAGTCTTATTTTGTGATTTTTCACACATACACACACACACACATATTTAAATCAGACCTCAAGTCAACAAATGTTATCATCAAATCTCCTGGGATACTGTTCAATAACAAAGTCCACTGGAATTATTGGTCCTCAAAAATATCAAGCAAAAGTATCAGGTGCCACATTACTTACAGATTACAGTATCAAATTGACCGAGTTGGTAAAATGCTTCTTCAATGAAATTTTTAGTCAACAACATGCTTAAAACAAAAGTCAAAAGAGTGTTCTAACCACTTGATCACTAACCAAGCAAATTTTTTTTAAGTTTAGAAACACTAAAAAGAAAAGTGTTTCATTTACAAAGATGGAAGCAACAAAACACTACTGCATCAATCCAGAAAGAGTCAAAAGAAAATTGCAAGGACAAGAGGAAAATAGAAAATTTAAGTTAATTTTGATGGTCTCACAGCAGTTAAAATCCCACAATTATTTGCTGAAAATGCCAACTCTTGAAAGTCGGCATCTACTAGTCACCCATTAAATGACCATTTTTGAACATGCCTTTTTTTTATGAATAGCATTTTACATCACTGTCCATCCAGATAACTTAGACAGTTCTCACTTTGTGCATTCACTTGATGTCATCAGATCATGGTGAAAGAAATCATCATATTAATTAAGAAGAAAAACAGATGAAGTCACAACACTATCAAATACAGCATAATAATCTCATGCACCACATTATCACAAGACTTTCAGTCACAAGATAAGAAGGCATATTGATTCTGTTTGGAACAACAAAATTAGGTTAATAGTCTATCATTTACTTGCAATTAGATTGAAATGGCAGCTAAGGAAAAAGTTATGGTGAATGATCTGAATTGACATATCTAGTCTGGTAAATTCCATGTCCTTTACATTAAATCTCCTGATTAAATTTGTTGATTAAAAAAAAATATTTGAAGGTCTGCGGCTATACATTTGGTACTCTATTAACTGTGGCATATGAAAATGGCACAGTTCAGAGCCTTCATAACTCTGCCAATACAGTCTAATCTTAACCAACACATAATGGAGAAAGTCTTGGTGCCCCACCCCATCCCTACTCTTGCCAATCATACATGAGACAACCAAATCCACCTTGACCTGAATTAAGATCTGAGCCAAAGGTTTTCTTTGTTTGTTTTGTTTTGTTTTCCCCAAAAGTGAAAGGCCAATATTAAACTCAGTGTAACAGTGTATTGCTCATTTTATAAAGGGGAAGGGGGGAAATCACTGAGATAGAGGGAGCAAAAGTGATGTTCCAATACTCAAAATTTATATAATAAGCAAAATCATCATCTGTAGTAATCATTAATTTTCTTAAGAAGGTAAAATTTCTAACTCCTCAAGTGCAAAGAAACATTTGTGTTTAAGTAGGAATTAGTTTCATTAGAATTAATAGAGAAAAATGTGGTCTGGAAATTGGAAAAAACTTCCCATAAAAAAAAATCTGGCAGCAATTTAACAGAAGAGTTCCTGATGACTTAGGCTCAGGCCAACACCTAGTGAGGATGAAAGCCTTGTCTATGGGGAATTTTTGGTGATACCTGTAGAAAAATTACACTGTGCATAATCTGAATTGAATTGTTTTTTACAAGTGTTATAAAGTCTCATACAAGTAAAAGATTTTTTTTTTTCTCTGCAGGCACTCAAGTTCACAGCAAGAGTGGCATCAGATACCTAAATACAAGAGAGCAATCATGAAAGATATCTAATTCCTTTATAAAATAATGCATACAATTCAAAATGATTATACTTTGATTACATCTAGGGCTTTCTGAAACTACAAGGTGGTGGGTATGGAAAGCATAGCCCCCTGCGTCACTAACCAGAAAACTACAACTACCTTCTATTTGTGTTCTCTTTTTATTTTCATTTTTCCCTTTATTTTTCTTAATCAACTCTGCTGTTGCTGCTGATTCTTAGCAAAACTGGTAAAAATGAAATTGTAATCATTGAACTGAGAAATCTGGTGATCAAGATTTTTAAACACTTCAATCTTTTGGGCCTGAAGAAAACACTGTGCAACATTTAGAACTCTGATGAACAAAGAGAGTAGTCACAAATTTTCCAGGCTTGAAAATTTTCATTACTTTCCTGATCAGGTCTGATCTATGATAGTTTCAAAGCTAACATAAGAAAATTCTTATTCTGGAATTATGTGAATAGTCCAATAAAATTCTATCTTATTTCATTCCATTCTTTGAATAGCCATGAGGATTGAACATTGTAGCATCAATGACAGAACCTGGTATCAGGTCAGGAATTCCATGCACACGAGTGACATCATTTGCAGTAACACCATCTTTCATGTGGAACTGGTCCATAACTGTCGGGTCAAGCTCACTCATCAGAATTTCCAGTGTCTGATCTGGCTGATTAATAACCCCACTCTTGGAAAATCCAGAGCATACCAGCAATCAGAATTCATACACCCCATACAATAAACTGCTCCATTTGGGAAAATTTCATTAAGGAATTCTACTTCTTTCTGGAAATTCCTATGTGGGTACTCCTGGTGGGAAGGCTTCATGAAAGTATTAGGCAGATAAAAGAAGCTTTGAATCGAGTCAAACCGGCTGTACTCCCTAGCAAGCACCAACAGGGGACCAAGGCTTGCAGTAAGAGAGTGGTACCATGTCTTCAAAATGAAACGTCTTTTGGAGACAAACATGTTACTGTCACTGATTACACAAGCTACCTGGACCAATTCTCTATATGCGGATTTAGCAAGATTATGTGGGACCAAAAAGTTGGATGCAAGAAAATAGAGAACTTCTGATCCAGTAAAAACCATTTCAGATTTGCTGACAACAGTCTCTACTGGAACAAGGCACAGTCGTGCCAAAAAAAGGAAGCACGTGAGCAAAAAAGAGGCATATCCGTTTAGTTTTCGTCACACGTGAGCACAACGTACACACCACCAACTGACCTATTATTGCTGTGGTGAAGCGGTTCGTGGACAAAGGCTCTAAGTACGTTGTTCCTTCGTAGACTGACTCCAGTTCTCTACTAACATAATCCCTGGAGATCCGATGGCAAACATTAAAAAAAAGAAATACAGTTAAAGCTGAACCAGATGCTGTCTAAGTAAGGTAAGGAGCACAACACTTAAGATATAACCCACATAATGCTTATTAAGAGCCAAATACTTAGCCTGGAGGAGAGGATTGTTATTGAGGCTGCTTTGGATCTGCTGGAAACAAAAAGCTGACATCCCATCTGTACAAGACAAAAGCACGATGAGTGGGACCTTCAGGGCCACATTTAACACTCTCTCCAACTTCTCTCCTGCAGCCATATTTTTCTTTTTTCAGCAAAGTCAGGTCAACCCTTAGGGGTAGGGGTAGGGGTAGGGGTGGAGCGGGCAGCAGCGGCGGGGCGTAGGCCAGCGGGCTCTGGAGTTCCCTCCTTGGATCTCAATCAGTCAGTGTCTGAGGAGGAAGGGGAGGAGGCAGAGGCGGGTCTGAGCTCCAGAGGCGGCTCCTCTCTCGGCCTGGGGTCTACCCTCTTGGGCATGATCCCAGGGGTCACCATCCTCCCCTGCCGTGAGTGCCGCTGACCCAGCACTCCCAGGCCAGGCCCATCAACAGGCGGCAGTGGCTGTAGCGGGTGTCTCCCGGCGCATCAGCTCCTCCAATCACTCCAGATGCCTTTTTCATCTGGAGTAATTTAAAGAAAGAAAAAAAAAAAAGAAAGAAAGAAAGTCCCAGTTAAAGTAAGGTTTGGACAAGGTGATTGATGAATAGCTTTCAACTCAGTAATATTGAATCCATGAGGACAAGGGAAGCCATGACAGGGGGGGTTGGAGGGGGCCTAATTCACAATTTGATCAAAAGCCTTTCTGATCCTGAATATGCTAAAGACTTCTTTTGATAGTATTTCTAAAAATAAGTTATACTAATGTTATGAAAAGATCAATTGGAATTCATGTCAGAGAGTATGATTTCAGATAGCCCTTGAAAGTTCCTCCCAATTCTGAAATTCTTTGATTCTGTAACACAATTGATTAAAAAGCAGTTGAAGTTGAAGACAAATAGTTATGGTTGTCTAAAAGAACTGTTCATTTTTTTTAAGGGGAGGGAGGTTGTTAATTATTGATATAGGCTATGTCTATAACTGGGCAGCCCTATTAAGTAGGATAAGCCAAGCCTGCCTTCAATGAATTGGAGAGATAGGCACTTGCCTAGTATAACTTAGGTGTAAGCATGGGGGGGCGGGGAGTTCAGATGGTGGAGTAAAAGCAGTGACTTGCTGGAGCTCTCCCCCAAATTCCTCCAAATGCCTTTAAAAAATAGCTCTAAACAAATTCTGAAGGAGCAGAACCCACAAAAAGACAGAGTGAAACAAATTTCCAGCCAAATACAGCCTGGATGGTTGATCAGAAAGGTATACCGCGCTGGACTGGGAGAGGAGCGCAGTTGGGCGCGGGCGTGCAGGCCACAGGGAACCTGGAGCAGGCTTCAGAGGACTGAATCATGGACAGCTGTGGTGGTTTCCAGACTTCTCAACCCATGAACACCAAAGACAACTTGGAAGGTCAGTGGGAAAAGTCTGTGACTGTGGTGAGAGAGGAGCTAGGTCTTAGCCGTAAGTCCTGAGCGCAGTTCATGGCTGCCTCCTGAGCTTCTGGCCCACAAACTGAGAGGGAATCCAGTGGCTGCTCAGAGGGGGATTGCAGGAATCTTTGGCTTTGCCCATGCTTGGATCTAGGCACAGTCCTGGGTGGTGGTCCTGGGGCGAGGAGGAACTCTGGCATGGTGGAGCTTATAGTGACTGTGGTAAGGAAACCCTCCCCACAGTTTGAAGACAGAAAAGAGTGCTTGTGGTCACTCATAGAAGAGAGCACAGGCCAGGAAAGGAGCAAGCACCTCGCCCTTGATCATAGCAACTTGGAAAAACTGAAAATTTACAGGTCCCTAGAAGTATCTCTAAAAACAGCTGCACAAAACCCCTGAAGCTTGGGGTGGTACATTCTCCACACTGGAAGCAGACTCCTACCTTAACAAGGAGTTTATAACTCAAGTAATTGGCTGAGATCATGAGCAAGCAGCACAAAAAGAGTCAGATTATACTACTTACTTTGGTGACAAAGAAGATCAAAACATACTACCAGAAGAAGACAACGAAGCCAAAGCTCCAACATCCAAAGCCTCCAAGAAAAAAATGAATTGGTCCCAGCCTGTGGAATAGCTCAAAAAGGATTTTGAGAAGCAAGTAAGAGAAGTAGATGAAAAACTGAGAGTGATGTTAAAGAAGACCCAAAAAAATACTGAAGAAAATAACACCTTAAAAAATAGCCTAACCCAAATGACAAAAGAGGTCCAAAAAGCCAATGAGGAGAAGAATGCCCTAAAAAGCAAAACTGGCAAAATTAGGTGTAAGTATTAGGTACAG
The DNA here is from genome assembly GCF_900497805.2 of Vombatus ursinus. Classification (NCBI taxonomy): domain Eukaryota; kingdom Metazoa; phylum Chordata; class Mammalia; order Diprotodontia; family Vombatidae; genus Vombatus; species Vombatus ursinus. Next base: position 6,504,504 of record NW_020951391.1, on the reverse strand, counting down.
AGACAGTTTCTCAATGGTCATTGATCCCCATTATCTTCCTGCTTTGGCCATAATAGAGCTGTTTCACTCAAGCTCCAGATTCCCTCATAATCTACGTTATGGATATAGTGAAGGTGATGTGACATGGCAGTAAGATGACAGGATATCTCTAAGTGCCCCCCAAAAGAACCACAACCCAGTGGAACAATAGGAATTTCCACAACCCAGTGGAACAGCAGGCGGATAATTAAAAATAGCTTCCCCTGATGAGTGTAAGTCACCAGCCCCAGAGAAATGGCAGATAATTCTAAACCCTAGGTAGGAAGTAGTGCATTTTGTTAATTTTATGATATCTCAGAACTGTTGTAGACTTACAATTTATTTTCCTAATTCTTCTTATTAAAATATGTTGTTTTATACAGTGTATGTGATTTATAAATAAGACTATGTTTGCAAATGATATCCAAACTTGGGCTATAAAATCACATTGAATACTCTTGGGCCTATAAACCATGATCCCTACTGTTACACTATATGTTACACATATAGTGATCAAGTGAAGAGTATGTCTCTTGTTTTTTGTCTTTATAAGAAATATTAATACATTATCATAAATATGAAAAGCCTCTTCTGTTAAAGTTACATACTGGATCCTTAAAGTATCACCAAAAAAATTCACTTTCACCTCCCATTGACTCAGTTTCTTTAGCTTTAAAATATAAAGGTTAGACTAGATGATTTCTATGGTCTCTTTGAGCTCTAACATTCTATGATCCTAGATGCCAGAAACTCTGGTTTATAAAAATAATTTTATAAAGGAATATGGGACTAGAAGGAGGCAATTTGAAAGAGTGGATAGAGGACTAGGTTTAAAGTTGAGAAAAACCTGAGTGCAAAATCTGCCTGTTAAATATTATCAATCTGACCATGGGCAATTCAACTAACCTCCCAATGGTGCCCACCACAAACAAAATTTTATTATATATTATAGGTAGGTTGTTATTTGCAAGGGTGGAGGATATTTTTATACCATGGTTTTCCAAACTGATGATATCACAAATCTAGAATGAACTAGTTTAAGGGTGGGGAGACTAAAAACAACCATTAGCAATGTCTTATAACATCATTTCAACAATACACTTATGCACCAGATTTTTATCTCTAACTTTTATCTCTAACTTTAGCTGAAAGAGTAATTAAATTTGAGAGGAAGGACAGTATCCACAGAGTCAGAATGATCAACGTCTGGCTCAAAGTTTTCATAGTAGTCAGGTATCCCTGCAATTACACTGACAGAGAAACTTAGAATTGGGTTTACAATTTCATTGCAAGTTTCTGAAGTAGTTTTTTTTGAAACTTCAATCCTTTCATTTGTGAATAACTTAATCCATGTTCATGTTCCAACCTGCCCTCTGCATTCTACATAGCTGATGTATTTTTCCTAATGCCATCTATGCCTTAGGCAGCATCCAGCTATCAGGTCCCTGCACACCTAACAGCTAATTGGTGGAACTCTCTTCCGTAAAATATTCATAGCAAAGACTATTTTTAAAGTTAATTTCAAAACTATTTCTCTTTTCATTTTCATATCCAATATTACTGTACCACCAAAAATTTTATATGACATCTCTACTTATAGGAGAATCCATAAGGTAGAGAGAAATAAATGAAATCCCCTAGGAATACAAAATTGTGTCTCCTTCTCTACTCTGGATTGAAATCCTCTATGTCCAAAATAACTAACATGTCACCCACAAATCATAGAAAACAAACTGAGTAGGGATGCAGCACAGAGTAATATATAGTATCTTTTACGTGAAATCATGGATCCTTGGATTCAAATCCCACTTCTGACAATGACTGTATGAATGAGGCCAATTCTCTTATTTCTGAGCTTCAGTTTTCTCATGAGTAAAAAACAGAGAGACTGTATTACCTATTTTATTAAGTTGTGAGGCTCATTAAATTATAATATGTAAATTTGTGCAAGTTTAAATACTTTCTTAATAGAAATTACAATTATAATTATAAACATTAAGTTAAGAATCTAACAACAAGCTGGACATTTATAGTTATACATATATACATGTATACATATGTATTTACATATATATACATATTTATATAGGCATAAATGTGTATGCCTATGTACTATGTAGTGTGCATATATGTATAATTTCTTGTACATTCCTTGGACTTGAAAGGGTAACCAGAAATGAAGAGTAAGCTATCCCTATTTTCTTTCATCTGCTATTAATTTGTCAAAGGAATTTTTCCTGTGTATGATCTCATACATGCATGTACAATGATAATTTGCTCTGTTTTCTTTTAATTTCTTCATTTACATGCTGGCTTTTTCCCAACTCTTCTCAGTCTCTATGTCTTCTGTAATATTATGAGAATTATTTTCAATTTTCTTCTCTGGAGACTTTGGAGTTTCTCTTGAGCTGGCATATTTCAGCTGGAGTAAAATCTACAAAAGTAATCATTTGGCTAATTTCTCTGCTTTATTTCCCTTCTATCCACCAGCAGCACACTTCTTATTTAAAAAAAAAAAGTCATTTGGTTCTATTCTAGTTCTCCCGGCTCTTATAGGATAGATTCATCTTTATAGCACTGCTGATCCTCTGGTCAAAGGGGGGAAAATTTACTCATATTTATCCACTATTTGATGACAAGAGTTAGTTGCCTAGAATTTCACAAGATTATAGGGCAGCATAGGTTGAGATTCAAATTAATGTGGCCAACTGACTCTAGACATTTTAATTTAGCTCCCAAATCATTGTAAACCTCTCTTATTCTATTAGGATAATTTTGTTGCCACCTTTGCTGGCATAAAGTCATTCATAATCTACTTTTATTTCATGCATTCTGAGAATGAATACTTGAAGGAAATTAAAGAGGATTGATAAATACTAAAATCACATTATGAAGCTCAAGGATTAATTTCAAAAAGAAGAATTATGCTTAGAGCTCTTGAAGACTAAGAAAATAATCTTCAGACCTGACCTGAGATTTTTAAGTCCAGTAATAACACTAATGAAGACTTCCAGTTAAAGACAGGAGAGTAGAATAGAAATTGATTTTGTGTTCTTAGAATAAAGAGAAGAGGTTTAAAATGCTCGAGTTCACAGTTTGGAAATTTAGAGCTATTAATAACCAATGAATTGAGTGATTTAAAGAAAGTCAAGAGGTATCTTAACACCATTGATAATAGAAACCATTTCCTTTGATCAATATTAAGACCTGAAACAATATGAGAAAACTGAGTTAGAGGTGCGATATATTTACAATTTTGACGGTAGTATATCTAATGGTCTACTTCCCAAAATAGTTCTAGAGAAAGGTGGGGTTTTGTTATATTTATTTTACAAAGAAATTAGCAGGAAGAGGAGACAAGAGGGTGGAGAAAAAGCAGGGACTCACCTGAGCTGTACCCCAAAACCCCTCTGAACACATTTAAATAGTGCCATAAACAATTCCTGGAGCAGCAGAACCCGTAAAAAGACATAGTGTAATAATTTTCCAACCAAAGACAGCTTAGAAGGTCGACAGGAAAGGTTTGTCGCATCTGGGTGTGAATGGACCACAGTCCAGTGCAGGCGCTTCAGCACACAGACCAGGCCCCAACAAACCATAAGCAGGCCTTGGGAGTCACTGAAGCTGCAGTGGCAGTAGCTTCTTCTGGAGCTTTCAGCCCACAAACAGTAAAAGGGTCCAACAACTGAACAGGAGATTACAGGGATCTCTTTGCTGACACTGGGGTCAGGACTCTGTGGCTTTGCCCATACTCAGATCTTGGTCACAATCATGGCTGGCTGTCCCAGGGCAAGGAGGAGCACTAGCATAGCAGAGCTTGCAGCTACAGTGGTGGGGGGACCCTCTTCACAGTTCCAGGGAAGAAAACAGTGCTTGTGGTAACTCACCGATCAGAGCACAGGCCAAGAAAAGAATAAACACACCTCTCCTTAGATCATACCACCTTGGAAGAACAGACGATTTACAGGTCCCTAGAAGTATCTCTGAAAACAGCTGCACAAAACCCCTGAAGCTAGGGACAGCGCACCCTCCACCCTGGAAGCAGAGACGCACTTAAACAAAAGTCAAGAAATATGCTGGGAAAATGAACACACAACAGAAAAAGTTGAGATCATAGAAAGTTACTATGGTGACAAGGAAGACCAAAACATACATGCGGAAGATGACAAAGTCAAAGCTCCTACAACCAAAACCTCCAAGAAAAATATGAATTGGTTTTAGACCATGGAAGAACTCAAAAAGGATTTTGAAAATCAAGTAAGAGAAGGGGCAGCTAGGTGGTGCAGTGGATAGAGTACTCTCCTTGGAGTCAGGAGGACCTGAGTTCAAATCCAACCTTAGACACATAACACTTACTAGCTGTGTGACCTTGGGCAAGTCACTTAACCCAAATTGCCTCATCAAAAAAAACAAACAAAACAAAACAAAAATCAAGTAAGAGAGTGGAGGAAAAATTGGGAAGAGAAATGAGAATTTGAAGCAAGAAAATCATAAAAAATGAGTCAACAGCTTGATAAAGAAGATGTAAAAAATAATGAATAAAATAACACCTTAAAAAACAAACTAGACCAAATGGTAAAAGAGGTCCAAAACAGAATTGGCCAATTGGAAAAAATAGGCACAAAAATTCACTGAAGAAAAAAAATTCCATAAAAGTAGCATTGGACAAAGGAGGAGGTACAAAAGCGCACTGAAAAAAAATAATTCCCCAAAATTAGAATTGAGCAAATGGAAGCTAATGACTTCATGATGCATTTTATTTCACTTTCTTTTTCTTTTTTTAATCTATGTTTTCTTTCACAACATTAATAATATGGAAATATGTTTTGCATGACTACACATATATATCCTATGTTGAATTGTTTGCCTTCTCAATGAGGTGGTTGGGGAGGGAGAAAGGGAGAGAATTTGCAATTCAAAGTTTTAGAAATGAATATTAAAAATTGTTATTATATGTTATTGGGGAAAATTAAATACTAAATACATTTAAAAATTAGTACTTGTCATACTCCATGCCAGGTTACTTGAAGTAAAAGGAGTATTATATGCTATCTAGTTCTCTATTTTTTTTGAGGATCACTGAATTTAAGGATGCTTTCTCTCCTACTCAATATTTTCTTCTTAAGTAAGATTAGAATTATATAAATCTCTGAAAGAAGGGGAAAGAGTATCTTGTTTATTTTTTTTTTAATCTCATAGCACCAAAGAGTGGTAAGCATTCAATATTTGTCAGTGATTGATTAGGTAAAAAGTAAAAATAACATCATTACTAAACATGTATTGAGCGCATACCATATACTCGGCACTGCATCAAGGCACTGGGTATACAAAAAAATTTCTTTCTCTCCAGGACATCACAGTTAAATGCAGGAGATAACATGCCTTCAGCTATATATAAACAAGATACACACAGGATAAATTGAAGATGCTCAACTGAAGAAAGGTATGAGCATTAAGGGAAATCAGAAAAAGCTTCTTATGGAAGTTAGATTTTAGTTGGGATTTGAAGGAAGCCAAGAGAAAGAGATGAGGAGGAAGAGAATTCCAGGTATGAGGGACAATCATTGAAAATGCGTGGGAGTCTAGAAATGTATCTCTTTTATGAGGAACAGCAAAGAGACAGACCATTTTCTTCAGGCCTCAAAGCATGTGAAGGGAAGTAAAAGATAAGAAGCCTAGAAATTAAGGAAAGAAAGAGTTTATAAAGGCTTAAAAGGTCCAAATCAATTATAATTATTTCTACATTTTAAATAAATGAAAATTCAACAAAACAAACAGTATCCTTTAATTATTTAAATTCTAAGGTACGGGAAGCAACTCCATAGAAAAGTGTATTGAAGGTTGAAAGAGATATTCAATCCAATCCATTTGTAGAATATTTTAAAGTTTTTACAGGTTGGTAAATAAGAACATAGAACTGCAAAGTGTCAGTTTGTTTAAAGCCTTTAATCTAGATGAGGGGTTAGGAACCTTCTGTTTTACAGAGAAAATCCTTTTATTAAAGGGATTTGTTCTGTGAAGTTTGGATTCAGTTGAAGGGCCACATTTAAGCACCTAGAGGGCCACATGTGGCCTTGAGGTCACAGGTTTCCCACCCCTGATCTAGATCATATCAATATTTGGGGGTATACAATGTCATAAACTGAGAAATTGTTATTTCACATAGAATATGAAATCTGCAGTTAATTGAAGATAATAAAGTAGTCCAACTGTTATTTTGAATGTTTTTCCTTTAAATGTGAATAACTGATGAAAAAGATTAAGCCTTCAAAAGAGAAATTAACTTGCCTCAGAAAGTAGTTCCTGTCACTAACCTTGTCCAAACAGAGTTTATATGATCACTTCTTAGGTGTATTTATAAAACACATTCTTACTTGGGATAAAAGACTGATCCATTGCTGCTAGTTGGTTTCTTTTAATTCTAAGATTTGATATTGTCACTCAAAAGGGTCTGAAATTCTTGCCTCATGTTATTGTCATATTTGTATGTGACCCATGAACACACTTTCATAGTTCAAAGGATGATGGCTTACCAAGAAAATCAATTTAAGTCAACTAAGTTGTTTGTAATAAGAATTATTTATATAATGCTTTATAAGCTTTAAGTTAGTAATAGGACATTACATAACATTTATATAATGTTTCAAAATTTGCTTAGTGTTTTTATATACATTTTTTGATTTTTGCAAGGAAAGCTTTCAATGTGTTACAAAGAACACTAGGAAGTCCCCAAGACACTTTTGGGGGTCCACAAGGTCAAAACTGTTTTCATAGCAATATTAAGACTTTTTGTTGTCTAATACATGAAATGGTGATAGCTATAACACTCATAAACAAAAGCTTTTTGAGGAGTCCTCAATATTTTTCTTAACAATATAAAAAGATCCTGAGACCAAAAAAAAAAATTGAGAAACATTGCTTCAACAAATCTGTGAGCAGCGATAATTATCCCTATTTTATCAGATGAGGAAAAAAACACAGAAAGGTTAAATGATTTGCCCTAGACCACACTGTTACTTTGATTGCTCATATAGGGTCTGGAGACTTTTTGCTCACAACTACAGAGATTATAGATATGAACTCTATTTGAGTAGTCAGATTTCCCAGAGAAACTATTGAAGGGGAAAAACCAGATTCTCTCTCTCTCTCTGTCTCTCTCTGTGTCTCTCTCACTATCTCTCTGTCTCTGCCTCTCACACACACATAATTATAAAATATATAATATATTAAAGTTTAATGTATACAATATATATACAATGCATATATGACTATATATGTATTTGTATAACATATAGGTTAATAGGTAGGTATGAGATGGGAAAACTGCACCCATGACTGAACTCCATCTTCACAAGCTCAGAGCATGGTAAGATGAGCCACAGGTTGTAAGAACATATCATCACAATTAGAGCAACTTTCCTTGTAGAATTTTGAGCCATAAAATGCTACATGTCATTTCTCTGAGCTCTTTGAAATTTAATTTCTCAAAATATGGTGTGTCTCAAACTGTGCCTCGTGTTGCTACTTCTTATCTAACATGAACTCTAAGATTGAATAGTTACTTTCTTCTCAGATTGAATAGTTACTTTCTTCTAAGATTCTTATTATTTCTGTTTCAGCAACCTCCTGATTGCTCATAATAAGATCCAAAATGGCAGTCTTCTCCGTCACTTATAATTTTTGAAGAAGGAATTTATCATTAAGAATAATCATTTTAGTGCTCTGTTTTTAGCAAAATGAAAGTTCCTGGATAATGCCAAGTATATGAACTCATCAATTACTAATGTGTTTGTTTAGTATAAGTTTTCAGATTTCTGTCTGAAGTCATCAGCCATTTGTACCTTGTAACCACCTGAGTAAAGGTTGTCTGAAAATGCTTCCAAAATAATTTATTTTCTTTTCCTCCACTCCTATTTAACCAGATTTCACCATTCTAACTTTAGTACATCTAAATGCAAAGCTTCCTTACTAACCTTGTATAAAAGTAACATCTCTGCTAAAAACAAAACTTATTTGTTACATTTAATGAACACTAATGATTCAAAATATGAAACTTTAACACATACATATTCCCATTTTTTTCAATCAAATGTTCCTTCACTGTCCTAACAATGTGGTAGAAAGGCACCAGATATTGATCAAAGGAACTAGGCTTAAAAAATCAGATATAATAATATTAACAACAACAGCAACCACTACCATATACTGTCTATTAGGTGCAGGTACTGTGTTAAGTTCTTCATAAATATGATCTCATTTGATTCACATAATATTTGTATGACTTTGTGTAGGTCATTTGATTTCTTTAGGCCTCAATTTTCTCACTCTTTATCTCTGAAGTTATACCTATTTATAAATTTATGATCCTGCAATATGATGCAGACATTATGCTAGACTTCTCCATGTATACTTTGTATTTAGCTTCTAGTGTCTTTAGTACCTCTGGATCAACTATTTGAATGCTTTAATTTTTTTTTCTTTTTTATTATTTTCCTATTTCTAGTCTTATATCATGAGATATATTGAAAAAAAAATCCTTTCTAGGAAATCTTCAGTCTTTCAAAGAAATATCGATATAATCAATGTACATACTCACTTCTACCATATCTTACTTTCCCCAAATCTTAATAGGCAATGTTTATGATTTTTTGTGTCTTCTCCCTCAAAAAAAAAATCTCAATGTTAAGACTGAACCTCTGGTAATGAGGCTATGGTTGATTTAGTTTAGTTAGTTCTTGGCCTATAAACATGTAGTTCATTGCCTATTCAGTATTCATTCACTCATTTAATGAATATTTATTAAACACCACTATGCTTAGGATGTTGAGCTAAGTACTGGGGACACAAATAAAAAATGAAGCAGTCTCTATGTTACTCTACTCAAAGGCCTGGTAGGATGGTAGGATGTGACAGTGTTTGAAGGAATGGGAGAGATTCACAATTTCCCTTTAAACTAATCACTACCACTGCATGAAAGCATAAGTAGTGATATACTTTTGGAGGTTACAGTGAGGTAGAAATAGCTAATACAGATAAGTAAGTTTTCTTTTGAAGCTTTCATCCTACAAACCACCTTCTGATCTTTATGGTCCCCTCCCCACTGATACTTCTTCCTGATATATCAGAGAAATCATGTGTGTGTGTGTGTGTGTGTGTGTGTGTGTGCATATGTATATGTGTGTGTATAACAAATATTTATTTTATTCAGAGGACATATAATGAAAACTTATTAAGTATCAAAGAACTACCTAGCTTTTCCAATAAACAACTTGAATACATGAAATATTTTCTTTCATTTTTGTCTTATTATAGCGCTATGGTATAACATTAGCTCATAGAGAGATGCTTAATATTTTTTTCCCTTAAATTGCATGCTATTTCACTAAATCTGATTTTTAAGTGACTGTTTTCCTAGGGACAACATGTCTGATCATTTCTAAACTACTTTTGAAAGGAAGCCATTGCCTCTAGCCTATTTAACAATTTGGATTTGTAAAATATTTTTACAGATGGGTAAGTATTTTCATCAAAGGAGAAGAAATGCTTATGCTATTGGTATTTTATAAAATTTTCTGAGTAATTGACAAAAACAATATGAGTAGGGAAGTGTCAAAAATCCCCGAAGTTATTTTTAAAAGTTTCATCTTCCAATAATGTGGTGATTAAAGTTGTGGGAGGATTCTCAACAAACTTTTAAAAACATGTGGGCATATCTGAACAAGTCTAGCACCAAGCAGGCAACCAAGGCATGATGAATGAAACAGAGTGGGAGGCAACTCAGTGAAACCTGACAGAGAGTAAAAATAACATCTTCTTAACTTTTGTAATCACTAAGTTCATGTAAAGTTTTAATGCAGATTTGAATGATTTCAAATAAATATGTTCTTATAAAACATCAACAAAAGGTAACAGTTAATTAAAAACAAATTTATCATCCATTCAATATATAAATAAAAACAAGGCTGAGAGATGGAAGAAAACCAGAAAACAGGAGGTAGTGAATGAAGAGAGAAAATTGCTAGAATGGCTTTTTAGAAACAGAGAACTAAAATAAAACTTCACTGGACTCAAGACTGAACACCCTAGATTTTGACCTTAGAGACACTCTAGTCCAATACAATCACTCTATCAATAATGAGAACTTGATAGATTGTTGGTTAAAATTTTTGAACTGACCATACTCATGCATGAAGTGGTAGAATGTGTGAAACCTATGGAGACACAGTAGAAAAACCACATTTGAAGTATTAGATCATACACTTAGAGATGAAAGGTCCCTCAGAGTTATCTATTACAACTCCCTCATTAAACATATATATATATATATACATACGTGTGCATATATATATATATTTGTAAATTGATGCTCTATGAGGTTGGTGACTTTGCCATAGTCCTGGGAGTCAGAGTCCTTGGACTTCCTTCTAGTTCTACCAGTTGATACTTTTGAGATGTTGAACATGCTGATTAGCTTCTCTGGATACCAGTTTCCTCACTTATAAAATGAAAAGACTGGATTAAATTATTTTTAAGATCCTTCCATCTCTGAACCCAGACATCCACTAATCTACGATTCTAAACAGTGTTCTTTATCTATGTCTGAGGCAAAGGTCATACTGTCATGCAAGCATCTGGGGATCCCTGAAATAATTTGAAAGGTAATGTGGTATAGAAAGACTAGACTTTATTGTCAAATGAGTTAAAATCATGACTCAGTTTAATAATTGCATGACTTTGATTTCTTTTTCTTGTATTATTGCTATACCTTTCATTTCAAGAACTATGTTAAATGGTAGCGATGATCATGGTCATCCTTGTTTTACTCTGTTCTTAATGAAAAGTCAGCTACCTATTCTCCATTACATGCAACATTTGCTCTTGGATTTAAATACATACTTTTTAATAATTTAAGAAAGTTGATTTTATTCCTATGATTTCTGGAGTTTTTTTATAAAAATGGGTGTTGGATTTCATCAAAAGTTTTTGTAGTATATGTTGGTATAAACACATAGTTTTTGTTATTTATATTATTAAAATCATTTATTATATTTATATTCATAATTATGTTGAACCAACACTGTAGTTCTGGTATAAGTCTATTCTAAATCTATTATAATGGTTTTAATATGTTGTAGCTAATATTTTATAATTTTTTTGTATCCATGTTGGTTAGGATTTTTAGTCAGTAGTCTTCTTTTTCTGCTGTGTCATGAATTATTTAATTTAGCTCAACATTTAACTTTTTATACCTCATTTTCTTTACTAGTATATTGTGCATAATAATATTTTTATTTCCTATTTCATATAGTTATTATAGGAAAAGTACATGCTATAATATATGTCAAATAATTACTTTAAGAATATTTTGGTATTGCAATCATTGGGGCAGCTTCATGGCCCAGTGGATAAAGCACAGGGCCTAGATTCAGAAAGACCTGAGTTCAAATCCAGCTTCAACCACTCACTAGCTGTGTGACCCTGGGCAAGTCACTTAACCTTGTTTGCCTCAGTTTCCTCACCTGTAAAGTGAGTTAGAGAAGGAAATGACAAACCACTCCAATATCTTTGCAAAGAAAATCCCAAATGTGGTCAAAAAGAGTCAGAAAACTCTATAACAACAGTTATGTGAAAGGATGTTGACAGAGTTGCTTCATGCTAATTCTCCTTTGGCTACTGTCATTGTTGCCTAACTTACCAAGGTTGTTTAAAAGGTGTTCTAGAGATATGATACAATCTCTTATAGGCTCTGAACTGTTAGGTGAATCATTGGAGGGAACTAGATTATTTTGTGATCCTGGTTGACTTTCTCAAGCTATTAGATTATAATTTAGAAATGGGAAGCACATAGTAGTGGAAACATTCAGTTGAGAAATACCCACAAAGAGAGACATGCACAATGTGGTAATTGTACATTCTAAAGTTCATACCATAGGAAGATCATTTGAAGGAAATGTGAATCCCTATACTAAAATATAGAAGACAAACTTGGTATATTATAGGTGTACTCAAGTTTTTCAAATACTAAAGTGGAGATGAAGAATTAGATTTATTTTGCTTGGGCCCAGAAGGGAGACTTAGGAAATGGGTGGGAATTACAGAAAGGTGAATTTAGCAGACTCAATATAAAGGAAAACATCTTTACAATTATAACATCCCCAACATGACCTGGGAAACATTGGGTTCCCTCTCACTGGAGCAAAGGTTGAATGACCAGCTATCTGGTATGTTTTGAGTGGATTCTTATACACGTATAAGTTGGAATAAATGGTCTCTAAGGTCCCTTACTTCTCTGAGCTTCTGTGATTCTCCAAATAGCACCTCATTCCTTCTGCTATCACAATCATAATAAAGAATAATATCTATCAATATCCACATGTGAGAATTACTTTGGAGGGTTGGGAGCTTGCCCTTCCTGGACTGACATTGTTACTTTAAAGATATCGATTTTTCAAAAGCTTATTTTATAGATACATTTTTGAAGGCTGCAGACTTTATTGACATTTGGTGAATTGTCAACTGTATGACTGAGAAGTCTTGGGGCAGTAAGGCCATTTATACTAGTTTAACCTTTTCAAAGTCCCACAATATCACTTGTTGGCCATGTTTTAATTTACTGTTGTGCAGTAGAAATGTTTTAATCAGTGGCAATAAAAGATTTAGACAATAAAAACAAATACACATGAAAGCCACTAAAAAGGGCTATTGTTCTTTTCCACAAGACACTGATCATCCAGACAGGGCTTCCTCCTCTATCCAATTCCCTGATTACTGGGCATCTTGCTACTGAGGGAGGAAGATGCTGATGGATCACTTAGATTTGGTAGATCTGAGTTGAAATAATGCTTGGGCATTCAGCACCCATAAGGTGAGCCCCTGAGAGCTGCGGAGAACTAAGTCACCTAAGAAGGGGTAAAGCAAGCCAGGTGAGAAACAGAGAAGTTTAAATCTTCTATCCAAATTAGCAGTGTCCAATGAGTCAACCCATGAGTAGCTGGTGTACTTCTAGCCTGGGCAAGATACGGAGATGCAGTTTCAAAAACAAAAATGCCCACCCCCCAAATTTAAAACATTTATTTCTCCAGGATTTACTACAAACCACTCCCATTTCCACTTCCCCAAATGATCTAATCACCATATCTGCATGTGATGTTTCATCTTCTGCCTCTGTGTCTTTGTACATTCTATTCCCCATGACTGGAATAGTGTCCCACAGCACATCTTTCTCTTGGAATCCCTACGTCACTTCAAGGCACAGTTTAGCTTTCATCTCTAACAACAGGCTTTTGTTGATTTCCATTTGTTCATGCTCTTCCTCTGAAGTTGTGTTGTCTATTCTTCGTATTGACTTATGAATCCCCCTATAGTTTTGAAGACAGTGACAATTTAAATTTGGCCCCAGCACTTAACACAGTGCCTTCTTCATAGTACATAGTAAGTGCTAAATCAATCCTATTTTAATTGAATCATTCATAAGGAATGTGAGCGGGAAGGATAAATGCCAAAAGGAGAGTTGTTACATTTCCAAAAAGCATTCTTTGAAACCTTTTCCTATTGAGGAGTTTTGATGGTATTTCATGAAAAATAGGCTGCATCTGCAGTACTGTCCTTGTTATCACACATGGGGAGGTATTTCCTCCTCTATGGCTCTCATTTGCTTTTACTCTCCTGTTCCCATTCTTGCTCTCACTCTTTCTTGCTCTTTTTTTCCCATTTTTTCTCTTTCTCCTCTTTCTTTCTCTCTTAATCATTATTTACTGACACCACTTAATTGTTGTATTACAGATAAATTGATTAAATAACATTCAGTTCTCTAAAATTGAATTCAGAAGCTCAGATAAAGGAGTTATTTATAACCAGTGATTAATGTAGAAATCCTTTGACTCCACTAGCAAAATTACTTAGCCTATATTTAGTCATAATTATTAATTTATCAATAATAAAGTTGTAATATACCACATTTTTCTGTACTCACATTCTCATTGGCAAAATATGACATGTACACAAATTATTATAACATAGAATATGTAATAATTGACACTTAAGTGGTATCTTATATAACAGCTTTACTCTAGTGCCTTATCATGGAAAAGAGGTACCTTTAATATCTAGAAGTACATTCTATGATAAACTTTTCCAAATAAAAAGGCTTGAATATACTTCTGTATAATCAGCTTCATTTCTCTCATGCTAGGACCAGCCTAGATAAATTTAGAGGTTCATCAAACTAAGGTTGGCCATCAGTTAAATAAGTGATGAGGTTGCTTAACCTCATGAACCTGGGAACATGATCTGCAAAAGTGGAGATGGTTCAATGTGGAAAATAACTATTGTCTGTAGAAGTGCAAACGACAAAGTTGAAGGAAAACAACTCCAAGTGGTACAAAACTAAGGTTCTAGTCTCAATTTCAATATCAGCTGCCAGAGCTGGTAATGGGAATTCTTCTTAGTTTTGGGTCATACAAAGACCACAATAGTATTGCAGAGGAAGATCTATCCAACATCATGCCTGTTACTACTAATATATTTGCTTTTCCAACTCAGTCTGTTTCATCAGACCTTGCAAAGAGAATTAGGCTTTTTGCCAAAGTTGACTATGATCACCTTGATATTCAGTGGGGGAAAAAGGCCACTCCAGGAAATTTGTTGGGTGACTAAAACTTGGAGAAATGGTAATGTATTTAGAGAAAAGAAGGAGGAAAATTTTATGTTGTTGGGTGGTTGAGCACCAAAAGGCATAAATATCTCCATGGAAAGAAAATGATCTACCTTTAACCTCTCTACACCCAAGTTCACTCTTCTGTTCCCTCTTTTTTTTCTTTTCTTTTTCTTTCTTTCTTTCTTTTTTTTTTGCAAAGCCCTGTTGTTCTTTAATTGCAACTATACTTTCTAGCTAGTCAGTTCACCATCTTCATTTCCTTTCACTCTTTCTGGACTCCTGTATATATTCCAACCTTCCCTCACATTGAAAGGTCTTAAAGTTTGTCAGAAAGAGAGGAGGAATGGTTTGGTCATAACTGTGGATACTACATAAGGATACTACAGCAACTGTTTCTCAGGATCTAAATGATAACTGTGTTTTTGAAGTATGCACACTTTAGCTCCTGAGCACCCACCAGTGTTCTTGCAATTTGCTAAACCAATTATTTGCAATGATATCAATGATTCAAAATAAAATACTTACTAAATGATAATGCAAATGCAAGAATAATCAAAACATTTTCACAATAGAAGACAAAAATCGGGAATAAATACAACAGATGCTCAATATAAAGCAAAGGCAAAATTAACAGTTCACTATAAATTTAAATAGCATTTTCTCATCAATGCATGGAGTTTCTATACAAGAAAGGGGTTATACAGTTATAGAAATGTATCAAGTAGTCCCTTGAGTAGGGGAACCAAGTTCCTGTGGTAACTCACAATTCTGGTCAGTAGATCTTCATGTCTTTATTCTTTTTTAGAGAATAGACTGTATATAGATATCATATGCTGAGTAAAACCAGTTCTCAGTTGACCGATTCCCTTCTGGTCTCATAGCTCGTATACTGGGAAAGCCACTTCACTCTACCACTGAGTTGCTGAAACATTGACAAACACTATTAAGTCAAAGTCCCCCTTTGTAGGAAACTGAGAAGGAACTACGTTCATTCAGTGGAAAGTAATTCACTAAAGCAGAGAACTTATTAGTTCCTCAGGCATAATTTAAGGCCTTGAAGAATGTCTTGCCCCTCAAACCAGAACAAAGAACCATGTGATTTTTTTCCCTATTAGCTCTTCAAATAGCATGGATTCTATATTGTCTAATCAGACCTCAGTCAAGCCACCTCATTCCGTATAGAAAAGCACCATCAAAGCCTATTTCTTCCCCTCTGTTTTTCCCTATCAAAACATAGGACACTTCAAAGGAAAACACAAGAGAAAAAAAAACCTGAGTGGTTTCCTCTCAATCAGAATACAGATGGTGCTAGAAGAAGATCCTGGTATTCTCTAGCTACTCAGTTCTCAGTAGGGCAAAAATGGTGAAGTAACTACAAGGATTTTCCTGACCTCTCCCAAATTCATCTCCAAACAACTTTAGAACACCTCAAAATGAATTCTGGAGTGTCAGAACCAACAAAAGTACAGAGTGACACAATTTTCCAGCCCAAGACAACTTGGAAGGTGAGCATAAAGGTTTGTCTAACTGGGGTGAGAGTGGAATGCTGTCCAGCACATGGCCATGGAGACAAACATTAAAAATTAATTGGAAACTCAAACTATGATCTTAAGAATCTAATACCCTTGTAACAAGGAAACAGAAGCCAAAAAAGATAGAGTCTAAATAATATATTCCTAAAGAATGAATGGGTCAAAGAACAATCAACAATAGAAATAATCAATAATTTCATTAAAGAGAATGATAACAATGAGAATACAACATTTTGTGGTACTTAGCCAAAGCAGTACTTAGGGGAAAATTTCTATTTCTAAATGCTTACATCAATAAAATAGAAAAAGAATAGATCAATGAATTGGGCATGCAACTAAAAAATTGAAGAAAAAAACCAAATTAAAACCTCAATTAAATACCAAATTAGAAAATCTAAAAATCAAAGGAGAAAATAACAAAATTAAAGTAAGAAAATTGCATAACTAATAAATAAAACTAGGACCTGGATTTAGGGGAAAAACAACAAAATAGATAAACTTTTGGTTAATTTGATTAAAAAAAACAAATTAACTATATCAAAAATGAAAAGGGTAAATTTACCACCAATGAAGATGAAGTTAAAGTAATTAATAGGAGTTATTTTACCCAATCATATGTCAATAAATCTAACAACCTAATTGAAATGGATAAATATTTACAAAAAGCATAAATTTCACAGATTAACAGAAGAGGAAATAGAATACATAAATAACCCTATTTTGGAAAAAGATATTGAACAATGGGCTCCCAAAGAAAAAATCTCCAAGGCCAGATGGATTTGCAAGTGAATTCTACCAAACATTTAAGGAACAATTATTTACAATGCTATATAAACTATTTGGAAAAAAAATAGACAAAGGAATATTACCATATTATTTTTAATGACACAAATATGATGCTGACACCTAAACCAAGAAGAGCAAAAACTGAGAAAGAAATCTATAGATTCATATCCCTAGTGAATATCAGTGCAAAAAAATATAAATAAAATATAAATAAAATACTAGCAAGGATATTACAACAATATATCATAAATATCATGCATTATGATGAGGTGGGATTTATGCCAGAAAGGCAGGTCTGGTTCAATATAAGGAAAACTATCGACATAACTGATAATATCAGTAACAAAACAAAAAAATCATATGATTATCTCAATGAATGCAGAAAAAGTTTTTGATAAAATACAATACTTATTCCTATCAAAATCTCTACAAAACAAAGGAATAAATGGAAGAATGCTTAAAATAACAAGTAGTATCTATCTAAAAACATCAGCAAGGATAAACTAAAAGTATTCCCAGTAAAATCAGAGATGAAAAAAGGATATTCATTATCACCACTATTGTTCAATAATTTCAATAATTTAGAAATTCAATAATTATTCAATAATATATTAGAAAGGTAACTATAGCAATAAGAGAAGAAAAATAAATTAAAGATATTAGAACAGGTAATGTGAAACAAAACTATCACTCTGAAGACTATATTATGGTATAATTAGAGAATCATAGAACATCAGTCAAAAAACTACTTAAGTAATTAACAACTTTAGCAAAGTTGCAGGACGTAAAATAAAACCACATAAAACATCAGGATTTCTATATATTACAAACAAAGTCCAGTAGCAAGAGATAGAAAGAGAAATCCAATTTAAAATGACTGTAAGCAGCATAAAATGCTTGGGAGTCTATGTGCCAAGACAATCTCAGGAACTATATGAACATAACTACAAAATACTTTTCATAAAAATAAATTCAAATCTAAACAATTGGAGAAATATTATTTGTTCATGGGCAGGCCAAGCCAATATAATAAAAATGGAAATCCTACCTAAATTAATTTATTCAGTGCCACAACAATCAAACTACAAAAATTTTAGAAGTAGAAAAGAAATAACAGAATTCATTTGGAAGAAGAAAACATCAGGAACATCAAGGAAAACATTGGAAAAAATGTGACAGAAGTTCACTTAGCTGTACCAGATCTCAAACTGTATTACAAAGCATCAATCAGCAAAATAATCTGGTACTGGCTAGGAAATATAAATGGTGGATCAGTGGAAGAGATTAAGTATTCAATATACATCAGTGAGTGACCATCATAATCTAGTGTTTGATACACGCAATGATCTAAGCTTTTTGGACAGGAACTCACTATTTGATAAAAACTTCTGGCAAAACTGGAAAGAAGTTTGGCAGGAACCAGTTATAAATCAACATCTCACATTATATACCTTGATATGGTAAGATTAGGTACATTATTTACACATAAAAAGTGATATAATAAGCAAATTGAAGAGCATGGAATAGTTTATGTCATATCTATGGATAAGGGCAAAATTTAGGAACAAACAAAACATAGAGAACATTATAAAATGTAAAATAAATAATTTTAATTATATAAAACTAAAAAGGTTTTTGCATAAAAATAAAACAATGGAGCCAAGATTAGAAGGAAAGAAAAAAAACTGGAAAAGAAAAAAAATTGCAGTTAAGTCTCTCAGATAAAGGTCTCATTTCTCAATTATTTAGAAAACTAAGCCAAATATGTAACAATGCAAGTAATTTCCCAGCTGCTAAATGGTCAAAGAATATGAATAGGCAGTTTTCAGATGAAAAAAAAATCAAGCTTATCTATACTCATATTAAAAAATACTCTAAAACACTATTGATTAGAGAAATGCAAATTTAAACACCTCTGGGGTGCCACCTCATACCTATCAGATTGGCTAATGTGATAGGAAAGGAAAATGACAAAATGTTGGAAGGAATATGGGAAAATTGGGACACTAATGCACTGTTGGGGAAGTTGTGAACTAATCCAATTATTCTGGAGAGTAATTTCAAACTATATCCAAAGAGTTAGAAAATTGTCCATATCCTTTGACCCACCACTACTAGGTCTATGTCCTAAAGAGATCAAAGGAAAAGGAAAAAGGTCCTATATGTGCAAAAACTTTTATAGCAGCTCTTTTTGTGGTGGCAAAGAATTGTAAATGGAAGGGATGCTCATAAATTGGGGAATGGTTGAACAAGTTGTGGTATATGATTGGAATGGACTACTCTAGTACTATAAGAAAGCAGGATCCTTTTAGAAAATCCTGGAAAGACTTACATGAACTGATGGAAAGTGAAGTGAGTAGAACCAGGAGAACATTGTACACTGTAACAGCAATATTTCACAATTATCAGTTGTGAATGATTTAGCTATTCTCAGCAAGACAATGATTTAAGACAGTTCTGAAGGACTTGTAATGAAAAGTCCTATCCTCCAAAGAAAGAAATGAAGAACTCTGAAAACAGATTAAAGAATACTCTTTTTTAACTCTCTATTTCTTTTTTGGGCCTGTTTTCCTTCACAACATGACTAATATGGAAATATGTTTTATATGTGTGTACATTTATATCCTATATTAAATTTCTTATCTTCTTACTGAGCAAGGATGAGATTAGGAGGTAAAGAATTCAGAACTCAAAATTTTAAAAAATGAATGTTAAAAAATGTTTACATGTAGTTGATGAAAGTCAATTATTAAAAAAAAGACAGTGTTCTCAGCAAAACAATACCTTTTCTCCTAATCAACATGAATCACTACAAAACAGTTACCCATTTTGTCTGTCAACTTTGATCAGTACCTGTCAGCTCTTTTCTTTTACCTTCAGTAATAAGTTCCTTTTTGCTAAACTTCTATAAAAGCCTTGGTCTTTAGCTGGTCATTTGCTACCACCTCTATCAAAAGAAGAAAAAAAATCTAAAAAATAGAGTTTTTCAGAAGTTGAATGAAATGTTTTGTGTGGTAGTGAGTTTTTTGAGGAAAATACTTGCCAAAGATATTGTGTAGGAGATTCATACTTCATACTTCATGTAAGAGATTAAGGTATATAAGCCAAGAATCTTTTGAAATCTAAGATCATATGATTTGTTGCTTCTTTGAGACTATATAATATTTGGTGTGAATACTTTCCATTGCATTCTGTGAAACTGGGGTCACCTAATTTTAATTTCTGAGTTTAACAATGCACAAAGCATTGGGTACAATCAGGCTCCTAGTAAAGCATGACATATGAATTCAAAGATCCACTGTTCAATGTGTTGATATCAAATATAATTTATTCTAACCTTTCAATAAATGATCTCTTTGTTTTGTCCATGTGTCTTAGATTCTCCCCTTGTACCCAATGCCAGTAACTGGGTCTGTGACTTATTTTTCTGTGCTTATGTTTCTTTCTTGGCATTTTGAACTACATTCCAGTTCCTATGTGACTAGGACCCCACAAAGTTTCCCCTAGTCCTCCAAGGAATAAAAATATTTTCTCTAAAATGAAACCTTGGCAACTAGGTTCATTAAATACCTACTGTCAGATCTCTCTGCAAAATGACTAACTGCCTAGAATGCTTCCCATTGCCAGTCACTGGATTTTGCCTTTAGATTTCTTTGACAACCCCTTTTCATTTTCCTGTGAACTTCCAGGATACCAAATTCCTAAATTGCCACATAACCAGTTCTCCTACTATTATTTTAATTTATGCTACCTTTTATTATCCTCTAATTCATGGTCCTTCCAAATCATTGGTCCCATACTCAAAGATTCATGTAAGACTCTGTAACATGGACATATCATTGCCCATAAAACCTTATTTCTGAATACTATCAAGTTCTTTGAAGTTGGGGTTTTCTTATGCCTTTTCCAAATGACAAATTATGATAGAGTAAAAAAAAAAAAAACCTATTAAAAAAAAAGATTGAAAATCTCAACCGTTATGGAGATTAAGAAAATTGTGCAAAGGCTTGCCTCAGGCATATAATGTTTGTATTCCTGCCATAGACAAGTGTCTGTTATCTTTGTTCCAAGTATAAACTTATCTCCCTTCTGGAGAGGATGAAGGAGCTTGTCAAATATTGCTCCATATTACAGTTTTTTAGGGAAAATGAAATGACCCTAAAGGAAAAAAAAAGTGAGACTACCATGAGACAAAAAAGAATATGAGGTCGAGGAAGGGAGACAACCCTAGTCAGTGGACTAAACAGTAGAACGATATTCCCCAGAAGGGAAAAAAAAGGAAAAAAAGACATCTCTATAATGAGAACTTAAAAAAAAAAAGATTTGGGAGGCTTCCTGTTGAAAGGGTTATTGCTGTTTGTCCTTCAAGCTTGAAGAGCACAAAATGATATTACTATGTTGGAGTCAAGGCACAATGTGTCCAATTGTGACTGATGAGACCAATATAAGCTTAGAAGCCTTTACCACAAGTCAAATAACAATTGTGAACACTCAGCATAGAGATGTCTTTAAATTTGTATATCTCACATTTCTTTCGAGCTTTTTATTCTTCTTTTCTCATAGAGAACAGCACCTCTTTGACGAGAACTTGCCATGCTGGACAATTTTGTGCCAGTGTCTCACATATCTCACAATTGATACCAAAGTTCTTCAGAGAGACTTTAAGAATTTCCTTGTATTGTTACTTCTGACCTTCGGGGCAGTGCCTGACTTTTGTGAGTTCTCAGTAACATAGTCTTCTAGGCAAACATATATTTGGCATTTGAACCATGTGATCAGCCCAGTGGTGTTGTGCTTTCTGCAGTAGAGTATGAATGCTTGACAGTTTAGCTCAAGAAAAGACCTCAGTGTCTGGTCCCTTATCTTCTTTTTATTTTAATTTTTTAAAAATTTATGGAATAAAACATTCATTTCTATAATGTAGTGAAATTTTAAAAATGATAATTGTCCATAAAACTGTGCATCTACTATGCACAACTTGCTCTTCCTTTCAAATATACAACAAAATTGTCATGTATTTTTTCTCCCCACCCTAGAGATGACTACCATTAGACACAAATTATACATGCATGTATGCATGTATGTATATATGTATGTGCATATATGTATACACATATATGCACATGTATAAGTATATGTGTGTGTATATGTGCATATGTATGTATGTGTGTATGTATGTATAAATGTATATCATTATTGTATACATACTTCTATTTATCAGTTCTTTCTCTAGATGCAGATAACATCTTTCTTCATGTGTCTTTTAAAGTTAATTTGGGTATTTGTAATAGACAAAATAATTTATTTGTCATTTTTAAAACAATATTGCTATTACAGTATATAATATTCTCTTGGTTCTGCTCATTTTGTTCTTTATTACTTTGTGAAAGTCTTTCCATGTTTTTCTAAAATCATTGAGCTCATCATTTCTTATAACACAATAGTATTCCATCACCATCATATACCGTAACTTGTTCATCCATTACCCCATTGATGGGCATCCCTTCAATTTCCAGTTTTCTGCCACCTCAAAGAGAATTACTATAAACATTTTCTAACATATAGGTTTCTTTTCCTTTTCCCCAAATCATCTTTGGAAATAGAACAAGTAGTGGCATTGCTGGGCCAAATGGTATAAGTAGTTTGATAACTCTTTAGGTATAATTCCAGATTGCTCTCCAAAATGGTCTGATCAGTTCACAGTTCCACCAACAATGAATTAGTGTGCCAATTTTTCCAGATCCTCTCTAATATTTTTCACTTTCCCCTTCTGTCATTTTAGTCAATCTGGCAGGGGTAAAATCATATCTCAAGGTTGTTTTTATCTGAATTTCTCTAATCAATAATGATTTAGAGCATTTTTTTATATGACTATAAATTATTTTGATTTCTTCATTGGAAAACTACCTGTTCATATCCTTTGACCATCAATTGGGAATGATTTGTATTCTTATAGATTTGACAAAGTTCTTTTACATGTTTTTGATATGAGCTGGTCCCTTATCTTACCAGGTGATTTTCAGAATCTTCCTAATACAACTCAAATGGAAGTGATTCAGTATTCTGTCATGACACTGGTATACCTTCCAGGCTTCACCAGCATATAACAATGGGGTCAGCAAAACAGTTCTGTAGACCTTCAGTTTGGTAGGCAGCCTAATACATCTTCTCTCCCACTTTTTTTTCAGAGTTTCTCAAAGACTGAGCTTGCTCTGGCAATGTGTGCATCAACCTCATCTTCTATGTGAAAATTCCTAGAATGCATACTGCCAAAGAAAGTGAACTTATCCACAACAGTCGCAATTTCTTCATTTGCTGTAACCAATGGTTCCACATATAGATGATGCCATGCTGGCTGGTGGAGGACCTTTCTTTGTTTAGTGTTAATTTTTATGCCAAAATTAGTATAAGCAGGATAAAATGGATCCTTACTTTGTTGCACATTAGCCTCACAAGCTACATTGAGTGTACAACCATCTGTGAATACAAAGTCATGTATCAATTCTCCCTCCACTTTAATCTTTGCTTGTAGCCTTTACAAGTTAAATAATTTACCTTCAGTGTGGTAGTTGACCTTGATGCTATTTTTGTTCTCATTGAAGGTGCCTAACCATTGATGAAAAAGATCATTCTAAACAGCATGGGAGCAAGTACACAGCCTTGTTTCACTCCATTGGTGACTGGGAAACCATGAGAACATTGTCCATTATCCAGAACCTGTGCAAGCATGCCATCATAAAACTTATGTATAATACTGATGAACTTCTCTGGGCAACCACATTTTGCCATGATCTTCCACAATCCTTCATTACTTACAGTATCAAAAGCCTTCATTAAATTGACAAATGTTGTATACAGATCTCTGTTCTGCTCCTGGAATTTCTCCTGGAGTTGTCAGGCTTCAAATACCATTTTAGCCATTCCTCAGCACTTTCTAAAGACACACTGGCTCTCAGATAGATGAACATCTTCCAAGTTAAGGATCAGCTGATTAAGGACCCTGGCAAGAATCTTGCCTGCAATGGCTTAGAGAGAGACATCCCCTTGTGACTGTCACAGGACAAGATATCTCTTTTTTTCTTTTATAGAGATGGTCAATGGAAGCATCCTTGATCTCCTGGGGAATTACCTCCTCTTGTCATATAACCTGGAAGATTTCTGTGAGCTTTTGCATGAATGGAGAACTGCCTGCCTCGTAGGTCTCTGCTGAAATGGAATCAGCACCAGACACTTTGCCATGCATGAGGAACCTAATGGCATTTAAACTGTCTTCTTTGGTTGGAGGTTTGGGTAGAGATGTATATAGTCATTGGTTTCAGCATTGGTTAATGACAGTCTATTGAAAACACTATGGAAGTGTTCAGCCCATATCTCCAGGATCATATCTTTATCATTGATCAGTGTGGCTCTATCAGCTGAGTAACTGAAATGCAACAAAAGCCTCTAACCCATAAATAGCTGTCAGGGCATAGTAAAAACGCTTTGAAATATTGCTATCAACATAAAAATGGATCTCGCTTGCTATCTTACTGATCCAAGAAGCCTGCATCTCCCTAAGCTTTGCTTCCATTTTACTTTGTTTGGAATTAACATCTGCCTTCTTAAAAATGGATGAACTATCTTGCTATTAAACCCTGTAGAGTTCTTTTTCATTTAATACCTTCTGAATTTCCATACCTTTTCATGAAACTAATCCTGGTGTTTGTGAGTGTTCTTGCCCAGATGAGTAACTGTGTTGTTGTAAACAAAGTCTCTGAAAGCTGCCCAGTCCTTTTCTGTTCCTCTCTTACCAATGATATGTTGGTTCAGCTTTCTCTCAAAGTTAGCAACAAACTGTTCAGGTACAGAGAGGCATTCTAATCTGCTCACATTAAATCTTCTGATGACTATCATTCCTTGGGGATGCCATTTTTGTTGAATGCAGATGGCTAGTTTGGAGAGGATAAGACTCTGATCTATGATTGGTCCATCACTGCACCACACATCTTCTCCAAAACCCACATATCCTGTCTGTTTCTTCTCCTTACAATGGCATAGTCTATTAAATGACAGTCTTTGTTTTGAGAATGTATCCATGAAGTTTTGCTGTATTTAGGTGAACAGAAGATAGTGTTGATGGGTCATGAGAAGCACAAGTTTTCAGTAGTAAGTGACCATTGCTATTATTCTTTCTGACTCCATTCCTCCCAAGGACTTCCTGCCATGTCTGATAGTTTGTGCCTACTATGGCATTAAAGTCGTCCAGAATTATAAGCTTGTCATCTTTTGGCACATTGATGATGAGAGTAACCAGGTCTTCATAAATTTTTTTTCTTTGATCTCATCAGGGTTCATCGTGGTGGGAACATATGTGTTGATGATGGTGACATGGCATTTTGCTGCAAGTGGCAGTCACGTTTTGTTTTGTTTTTTTTTTTGATGAGGCAATTGGGGTTAAATGACTTGCCCAGTCACACAGTTGGTGAGTGTTATGTGTCTGAGAGTGGATTTGAACTCAGGTACTCCTGACCCCAGGCTGGTGCTCTATCCACTGTACCACCTAGCTGCCCCAGCAATCACATTTTAATTATCTTTTCATTCATTGCTTTCAGGAGGCATACAAACTTGTTTATTAGATTGTATTTGATTTTGAAATCTATGCCAGCTTCACAGAACTCCCCATCATGGTGGTCGCTCCAGAAAAACATGAATACAGCTTCAACTTCAGTAAGTTGGTCTTTATTTACCAGCCTTGTTTCACTCAGGTCTGCTATTTGGATATGATACCTTCTGAGTTATCAAAACAAGAGCTGTTTGTCTTCCAGGCCTACTGGATTCCATGTTGTCCTTAAGTGTGCACACATTCCATGTACCAATGGTGAGTAAAATAATACCACAAAAGTTTTTGTACATTTCTGTGTGTTTTGACTGCAGGTTAAGAACCCTGGCTGCTTCTATAAGTAGGCCAGTGTTAAGTCAGGTGAAACAGACAACTTATATAGCTCCTTCTTCATGCCAGCAGGTGTGCAGTACAGTCCTTAAAAAAGCTGCTCACACACCCAGGAGACTGATAAATTCCACTGTTACTTCAATTTAGTGAGAAGATGACCCTATGACCTGTACTGCCTGTGTGCAGGATTTTAAATATAGCTCACAGTGTATCTGCAGCTGCTACTTCATCACTTGGCTGTTGCCACAGAACTTCAAGGTAGGTAAACATGGTAAAATGGTATGGGTTATGTCTTTTGACTTGTGAGTAAATTGCATTTAAGGGAGGCAAAGTTGCACGAAGTCATCAGCCTCACTCTTCTAGGGGAGTCAAGTGGCAAGACAAAAGTCAAGATGTCTCAGGATGCAGTGGATGACCTTGGCATCTTTGATATCTAACCAAAATCTAAGCACTCCTCTGTTCTTCATTCTGCTGCCTTCCTGGACTGTTGGAACAATTATTTTTTCATACCTGCTATTCCACCAGGGAAGTCTTCACATTATTGAAGTAGATACCCCCTAACTCACTGATAAGTTTGTGGCCCCTTGGTTACCCCCAGCCTAATTTAGCCCATATGTCAAAAATGGTTTTGTCAGGGTGTGACAAGTGCACATGCTACAGCTTCTTGGGGCCACAGGTGAGAGTTGGGTGGCAGGTGGACACCTAACTTGGAAAGGATCCCTGAAAAGGAGCCTGGCAGCCCTCACACCAGATGTACTAATCTCCTCTGAACATCTGTACATCCCCAAAAGAAAGGAATATATGTCCAGAAGAACAAGGAATGGTGTCCTCCAAAGAATAAGAATTGAGCCATAGAATCACCTGATGCGAACAGTCATCCAGTAAGGGTTAGAGGAAGAAGATAAGAGTAGTTGTAGTTAGTGGTTTCCCGCTTAGATGTATTGGAGTAGCTATCTATCAACCTTAAAACAACGAAACAGTGTTATATCCCTGGGACATATATTCACAGGTTGGTCTCTCTGCCTCAACTCTCTTTCCATTTCACCCCATTTTCCACTCAGCTTTCAAAATGATGTTCCTAAATTGGAACATTGTTGGGTATTCAATAAATCGTAGTGACTATTACCTCAAAATATAAACTATTTTATTTAACTTTCTAAGATCTTTATAACTTGACACCTTCTTACCTTTTGAATATTCTTATATCTTAATCCCCACCATATAGTCTACCACACAGTAACACTGGCCTCCTTCCAGTTCCTCACACCTGACACTCCATCCTAACTCCAGGTGTTTTCATTGAATTATCTTACATGCCTGGAATTTCTTCAGCAACTGGCTTCCCAAACTTTCTTCAATACTCAACCAAATTGCACCTACTATAAATAATCCTTTCTTGATCCCCTTTAATAATAGAATCTTCCCTCTGTGATTTTATATATATGTATATATGTGTGCGTATCTATCTTTTTTGTACGTGGTTGTCTTCCTCTTTAGATTGTGAACTATTGAGATAAGGAACTGTTTTTCACCTTTATTTGCATCCCCAGTGCTGAGCACAGTACCAACACATAGTGATTAATAAATGCATCTTGACTTGCCTGGATATGATAGACAATCATCCAACTTCTTATGATTCACATGAGAACACCTGACTGTCAGAAGGAATTTCTACATATTACCAAGCACTAGGAAGGAAATAAAGGCCATTGGGACATGGATTTCTTTTTTTTAAGGCAATTGGGGTTACGTGACTTGCCCAGGGTCACACAGCTAGTTGTGTCAAGTGTTAGGTCTGAGGCCACATTTGAACTCGGGTCCTCCTGACTTCAGGGCCAGTGTTTTACCCACTGAGCCACCTAGTTGCTCCAGGACATGGATTTCCATCACAGTTTCTATCACGGTTGCCTATTGAAAGTAAGATATGTAGAAGAGAAAAGAAAATAATTTAGGCAGCAATCAGCTCGCTAAGAAAGTGGTGTCTGAAAATGGAATTTGGATTTGTAAACCCTAGCATAAGATAAAGATATAACAAATCCATGGCCAGAGAGGGATATATTAAACAAAGGCAGGTAAAAATGTGTTTGCCAGGAGTTTTGAAAATTTGATTAAAGGTGTTTTAAACTGAAAAAAAAATAAGAAGGGAAAGCACTGCCTATGTATATTTATCAAAATGTATACCAAAGAAAGTAGTTATAGATAAAGAAGCTGAAATAGCAGCTAAGATGTCCAGAAATTGATAGACACAATCAAAGAGGCAGTAATGAAACCCATGGCATCATATGCCTATGTCAAAGTTTAGACCAAAAAGAAAATGAAGAATGAGAGTTCCTAACATACAGAGAAAATTTTGATGCTGTACTTTTCGTGGAAAATTGGTCCAAAGAAATCCATGACTTCGTCAGCTTCTTGGCCATTATCTTTTTTCCAGGAATGGGGAACCTATAGCCTTGAGGCCGCATGTGGCCCTCTAGGTCCTCAACTGCAGCCTTTTGACTGAATGCAAACTTCATAAGCCACACTTGAGGACTTTGGGGGCCACATGTTGCCTCGAGGTCATAGGTTCCCACCCCTGCTTTATTCAAAGACACTGAGTAAGTAAAAGCGTTAAGGTTAAGGTGGTATTAAATATTGAATAAATATACTCATGATTCCTCAGAAATCAGAGAAGATGAAAACCATGATATAGATTACTTGGGTAAAGCTCAATGGAAGGAAAAATAAGTAATGTTTGTCATTGGATCATGCAAATGACCACCTGGAGAAAAAAAAAAAGAAATAGATGAGTTTGAGAAAGAGATCACAAGCATAACGTGATTGCTATGTTAGATGATTTAAATGTTAGATGATTTAAATTATCTAGCCATATACTCTCTTTGTTCTGTCTCCTTATATCTGTTTCTCTATCTGTCTCTCAGACTCTCTCTTTCTATCCCTGTCTCTCTGTCTCTATCTGTCTTTGTCTCTCTGTCTCTGTCTCTGTCTCACTCTATCAATCTCCTTTATTCTCCCTGTCTTGTAAAACTTGATATGTCTTTTGGTTTATTTTATTTTCCATAAATATAACTTTATTCTTAAAATACTGAAGAAGCCAGTGAGGGAAAATATAATTTGAACTTGGTTCTCAGTAACAGGGTTTCTGGAAAGAAATAATGAAAACCCAGGGGAGGGAGCAACCACTCCTCTCCAGAGTTTGGAGAGGAAATCCTGGCATCATTGTGCTTTCAGTTTTGGAAAGGCAGATTTTAAAGAATTCAAAAGAAATACATATTGAATCCTATTAACTAAAATTCTACAGGAGACTGTGATGAAGAAAAGATGGGGAATATTCATGAATGACATTCAGAAGACACCAAGGGAAATTATTTCATTGGGGAGAAAAAAATGTGATTTGTCTGAAGAGACCAATGTATATAGACAATACAAATTTATTTTTAAAATAAAAATGCAGATGATAAAGGATAAGAAGAGTTAAGAGAATCTGTAATTTGATGCTGTCCTGAAAATAGTTCCAGTAATGCTAATTATGCAAACAAGTTTAATTAAGCATTTATCATGTGTTGTTCAGTACACTAAGCACTAGAGTTACAAAGAAAAAAGCAAAGCCAATTCCTGGCTTCAAGGAGTTTAACATAAACAAACAAATGCACATGTAAATACACAAATGAATAAATATATGAATAAATAAATAAATCCACAAGTAAAAAAGTTAATGAGCAAGTAAACATGTTTAAATAAATAAATGGACAAATAAACAAATACAGATAAATAAAAATGGATGAATAAATAAGTGTGTACTGTGTGCCAAGTCTTGATGAACTGTTTGGCAGAACTGATCATTGTGATCATTGAGCAATCTATGATATCTAATTTGGAGGTGATAGATAAGCAGTTTCTTACTTTCCCAATCTTTTTAGCTTAAAACTATTTTGATATTTGGCAGAGATATTTAAAACTAGAGAAAACAGGGAAGGTACCACATTATTGTAGAAGGGCTAATGCTGTCTCACTCATTTTTTTTTAAGGGAAAACAAAGTCTACAAACCAGGTAGGTGAGATTGACTTTGATACCTAGGAAAAATTTTGAAGGTACCATTGAAGATGTACTTAACAACCATCTAGAAAAGAAAAGAAAAAAAAACAAAAGAAGTGATAACAAAGAGCCAATGTGGCTTCTTCATCAAAAACAGGTCATGCAGATAATCCTCATTTCCCTTTTTGTCAGGATTTCTAAACTACTAAATTATATAGTTTACCTAGATTTTAGTAAAACTTTTGATAATTTATCTCAGAACATTTTGTGTGTGTGTGTGTGTGTGTGTGTGTGTGTGTGTGTGTGTAGAAGATAGGAATAGATGTACAAGACAAGAACACAGTTAAATAGAGTTAGAACTGGTTGGATATCTAGTCTCAAGGGAACACTTCTTCCAAGTATAATTTTTTCAGAATCCAACTCTTCCCACAGCTCACCCTACCAATTAATTATTAATGTTCTTTCCCTCATCAAATGAACAAGCTTTTTTTTATATTTATAATTGGATCATCTTATCAGATTTAGAGCTGTAAAGTATCTAACATTCCATCTAATCCAACTGTCTCATTTTTCAAATGAATAACCCTAAATAAGAAGGCCATGATAGGTTAAATGAATTTCTTAGTTACATAGCTTGTAAGTAGCATAGCCAAGAGAAGTCATGTTTTTTGATTCCAAATCCAAAAGTCTTTCTGCTAAACTGTTACAATCAGATAAAAGCAGGTGCTTTTTTTTTCCTACTTTTGAAACTCAGCACATACCATAGCCCTTGAACTGAATGGTCACCTGATGTTGTTTGTCTTTTTCTTTATGTGAATTGGATTTATAATTGGGATTTCTACACAGTAATTCACATCAGACTGTTGAGTTTTGTAATTTGTAAAGGGCCAAAGCCTCTTGTGGATAGAGTTCTTGGCAGCTAGATAGATAGAGGCAGAGATTGGGCAGTTAGGTGGCATAGTGGCTAGAGCACCAGGTCTGGAGTCAAGAAGATACCAGTTCAAAACCAGGCCTCAGACATTTACTAACTGTGTGACCCTGGGTAAGCCACTTAACCCTGGTTGCCTTAGTTTTCTCCTCTGTAAAATGATCCGGAGAAGAAAATGGCAAAGCATTCCAGTATCTTTGTCAAGAAAATCCCAAATGGGATCATGAAGAGTCAGATACAACTGAACAACAAAAAAGTCTTCTGCCTACTGTCAGATGATTAACTAATGGAGGGGAAGTTTATCCAAGTCAATATTTCTCAAGTTTCCATGTTCTTTAAAAGTCTTGGGAAATAATGACATAAATGTGAGTATAAATAGAGAGCTTGTTTGTTTTCTGAAGATCTAAGATTTTTCCACTGAATTAAGAAAAGGAGTAATTCTAGGCAATAACAAGGAAAGTTAAATAAGTACTTGTTAGAAACACCCACAGGCATAATCCAAACCAAGTAAACTGAGTGATTCATGGCTCAGATAGCTTTAATTATAAATAAATAAGAAATAAATAGTCCATATCAATAAGAAAAAAGGTAAAAAAAACCCAAAACATTGAAACAGAATGAGAATAAAATCTGTAATTGCTTTGAATATAATAATTCTCTACTGTAAATGGAAAAAATGATATATGAATAAAGACTTTTTTATAGTCTAACAGTGTTGAAAGATATAGAACCAAGATGTCTCCAAAGAATTGATAAGCAATTCTATAGTTCTTTAAAAATATAGAAGTCAAAAGAAAGATGTATACTAGAACTTCCATAAACCCCTTTATGGTGCCCAGTTTAAATTGTTATTTTTCTAGTGGAATTGGTACAATCTAGAGACATGACTGGGAAGCTTGGGAGGAGAATAAACAAGAATGATATCTAAAATGGAAAGGGTGGGAAGCATGTTTTCTTAGAAACACATCTGCCTTCATTCAACTTCTGAATATGTGGGAAATGGCATTCTTGTAGCTGAAGCCATTTAAGTAAGAATTAACTAGAATCTGCTTATGACACCAGGGGAATACAATAATCATAATCACAACAATCAT
Organism: Vombatus ursinus; assembly: GCF_900497805.2. Lineage (NCBI taxonomy): Eukaryota > Metazoa > Chordata > Mammalia > Diprotodontia > Vombatidae > Vombatus > Vombatus ursinus. The sequence continues at coordinate 6,472,528 of NW_020951391.1, read as the reverse complement.
AATCTAACTAGCATTTGTATATAGCAGAGTTGTCAAACAAACTTTGTTGCAAAACAGCTAGTTGCCTGAATTTCAATAACAGGTAATTGGAAAATTTTAAGGAAGTAAACAGAAATACAATACAACACAGATAATGTAAATGTGTGAATTTCCAAGTCAATCTGTAGTCAATAGACAGCCTTTTCTATTTGATGGCTTTTATAGAGTTGTAAGATTTGCAAAGAACTGTATATACATTATCTTAGTTGATCACAGAAACCCTCTGAGATAGATGGTATTTTACAAATAAGAAAACTGAGGCTTAAAGTATAAGCATCTTGTCCAGGGTCAGAGAGAAAGGATATATCTGAGGTAATATTTGAACTCAGATCTTCTTGACTTCAAATCCAAAACTCTATCCCCTGCATCACTTAGCTGCCTAGGGTCCTCATTTTTCTTCCCCCAACAAGTATTAGGTTTGGGATTCAATCCATTTTTTTATACTAATATAACTCCCATTCTGGGTCTCTCGTATAGTGTTTTATGGAAGGTAGCACAGATTTATTAAGTTCTCCCTTATCTTGCTCTTTTTTGGAATAAATACCTGATTGTTTTCTAAAATTCTGATTTTTTTTCTAAAATGTTTTACAACCACTCCCTATCAATGAGTCAATCAACAAACATTTACTAACAGCCTCCAGGCAGTGATCATACAAATGCAAAAGTAAGATAGCCCCTGATCCAAACCAGCTTACAATGTCACTTTCTGCAAACATATAGGGGTTTAAAATAAAATAAAATAAAATAAAAAGTTGGGAAGGTGGAGTCAAAATGGCAGATTAGAAGCAGCAACCCTAGTTGAATTCTTTAGACATTCCCCTCCCAACAATTTAAAAATAACACCTCAAATAAAATTTTGGAGTGGCAGAGCCAACAAAAGATCAGGGTAAGATATTTTTGTGGTATAAGACAACTTAGGAAGTTGGCAGCTGAGGTCTGTGACAGCAGGGTGGTTGCAGACCCAGAGCATGGCAGCAGTACTCTCTGTGGGCCCTGGAGAGGGCTATAACAGTGGCAGCAGCAACAGTTTTGGGAACTTTCAACTTAGAGACAATAAAGGGTATGGACAACTAGTCAGAAAGAGATTACAACAAGGGACCCCTGTGCTGTCAATGGGTACAGGACTAGATGCTGTTTGGCAACTCTATTGCCCATAGGCATTTCTAGATTGCAGTTACATGGGGCAATGGGTGCTAGTGGCCTAGCACAAGGCAGCAGGGGCTCTGGTCACAGTTCCAGGCCCAAGTGGAATGCCAGCATGTGTGGCTGCAAGGGGCCTTTCAAGGGGAAAGATCTGAGTACATACCAGGAAAGAAATGACCACAACTCTCCCCATATCACACCACCCTGGAAGCATCAATAATTTGCAAACCCACAGAAATAGCTCTGAAAACAACAGCTTGAGAAAAGCCTGAGGCTTGGGAAGTTTGTCTTCAAACCTAGGAGAAAATCTCAACTTTAACATAATTTTAAAAATCAAGGAAGAGGATAGAAAAATGAGAGAACAACAACAACAAACAATAATTTGACCATAAAAAGCTACTACGGTCACAGGGAAGATCAAGATAAACTCAGAAGATGACAATAATGGAAAAAACAGCTACAAGCAAAGCCTAAATGTAGAAAAAAATGCTAATTGGATTCAAGCACAAAAAGATAAATTCTGGAGCACTTAAAAAAAGTGATGAGTATCAGAAGAAAAACTGGGATAAGAAATGAGAGTGATGCAAGAAAATAATAAAAAAAGATTGAACCACTTTGTAAAAGAGGCACAAAAAATCCTGAAGAAAATAACACTTTAAAAAGCAGATTAGACCAAATGGTAAAAGAAGCACGAAACTCCACTAAATAAAAGAACTGAAAAAACTGAATAATGTAAAAGGAAAAGGAGGTACAAAAAGTCATTAGAGAATTACTTAGGGGCAGCTAGGTGGCACAGTGGAAAGAGCACCAGCCCTGGAGTCAGGAGGACCTGAGTTCAAATCCGGCCTCAGATGCATAACACTTACTACACTTACATAACACTTACTAACCTGGGCAAGTCACTTAACCCCATTGCCTAATAAAAAAAAAAAGAAAAAAAAAAGAACTCTTTAAAGGTCAGACTTGGCCAAATGGAAAATGAGGTACAAAAGGAGGTATAAAAGCTCATTAAAGAAAATAATTCCTTAAAAAAAAATAGAATTGAGCAAGTGGAAGTTAATAACTGTATGAGACATCAAGAAACATTAAAACAAAGTCAAAAGAATGAAAAAGTAAATAAAATACAAAATATCTCATTGGAAAAACAACTGACCAAGAAAATAGATCAAGAATAGATAATTTAAGAATCATTAAATTACCTGAAAACTATAACTAAAAAGTCATATTACAAGAAGTTGACAAGGAAAACTGCCTCAATATCTTAGATCTAGAGGGTAAAATAGAAATTGAAAGAATACACCAATCACCTAAAGATATCCCAAAATGTAGACCTTGGTTCAAATCTGGTCTCAGACATTTACTAGAGCCCAGGCAAGTCACTTAATCCTGTTTGCTTCAGTTTCTCATCTGTAAAATGGACTGAAGTATCTTTAGTATCTCTGCAAAGAAAAATCTAGATGAGAACATGAAGATTTAAACATGACTGAAAAACAAAATAACTCTTTGTTCATAGTTCCAAATTGTTCTCTACAGTGGTTGACCCATTTTACTACTCCACCAAGAGTTCATAAGTGGAATTATTTTTCCTTCCTCCCTCCCCTCCAGCATTTGTCATTTCTGATAGTTGTGAGGTGGCACCTCAGTTGTTTTCATGTGCATTTCTCTAATCAATAGAGGTTTAGAGCAGTTTTACATAGGACTTTAAATAACTTTGATTTCTTCTTCTAAAAACACCCTGTTTATAGCCTTTGACACTGTCAATTGGGAAATGGTTCATTTTTTTCAAATTTGGCTCAGTTCTATACTTAGTACATATTTGAGAAATGAGACATTTATCAGGAAAAAATTTGCTGTAAAATGTTTTTATGTTACTTCATTGTCTATATCTTTTAGCAAAATGTAGTTTCCCTGCTTATCTCTTTTAATTAGGTGTAGTTTGGCTTTTACTTTGTCTGAGTTCATGATTGCTTCTCCTGCCTTTTTTTGCTTTAGCTGAAAAACATTAGATTTTGCTCCAGTCCTTTATTTTATCTCTCTGTGTGTGCCTTTCTGTTTCAAGAATGTTTTTTGTAAACAACATATGTTTGGATTCCAGTTTCTAATCCACGATGCTTGCTGCTTTCACTTTATGGGTGAGTTCACTCCATTCACATTCACAGCTATGATTTCTAATTGTGTATATTCCTCCATCCCATTTTCTTGCCTTTTTTCCCTCTTTTTTCCTGTCTCACCTCTAAAGTCTATTTTGCTTTTGATCACTGCCTGCCTTGTCTGAACTGCCCACCCTTTTATCATCCTACTTTTTTCTCTTATCTCCTTCCCCTCCTATTTCTCTCAAGTAAGTTAGATTTCTATACACAATTGAATATGTATATGTATTATTCCTTCATTGAACCAATTATAATGAGAGTGAGATTCAAGTATTGACTGCCAACCCACCCCTACTTCCCTCATTATTGTAAAAGTTCTTCCTCGTGTGCCTCTTTTATGTGAGAAAAATTTCCCCATTTTACCTTGCTATTTCCCTGTCTTCCAGTGCATCCCTTTTCCTCACCTCTTCAATTTTTTGGAGATCAGGGTTCTTAGAATATAAATGAGAAGTTAAGCTATCTTTCTAATCCTATAGGTTTAACCAATTGCCAACCAACTCAAACCTAGAATTCTATTCCATTGTACTACATGCTATATTCAATATTCAGCAACCATTTAACACCAACTGTGTGCAAGGCACTGGTAATACAGACCAAAATAAAATATATGTTTTGCCCACAAGAAGCTTATATTCTACCTTAAACACTGGCTCGAATAAATAATCTCTAGCCCAAGTAAACCTACTCATTCCTGGATTGTATAAATGACTCCAGCCCATGGAAACCCCAGCTTTCTCAAGAGGATTCCCTCTGTTTCCCTGTCATGTGAGAAGAGGATATAAATGGACTGAATTGAGGTGAACCAGCGAAGTCAAGAGATAGATATGAGGAAGGAAAGAATTATTTTTATTAATTATTTTATTTTGAATTATCAACAACACTTCCATAAGCTTTTGAGTTTTAAATTTTTCTCCCCTTTCCTCCCCACCTCCATCCCCAAGATGTCACACAATCTGATATAGGCTATACATATACATTCCAATTAAACATATTTTCACATTAGTGATGTTGTAAGTAAGAATTAGAATCAATAGGATGAACCACCAGAAAGAGGAAACAAAACACAACAGAAGAAAAGAATAGCATATAGTATGCTTCAATCCTTATTCAAACTTCATAGTTCTTTCTTTGTATGTGGATAGCATTTTCCATCATGAGGTTTTTGGAGATGTGTTAGATCCTTGTATTGCTGAAAAGGATTAAGTCGATCAATAATAGTCATCATGCAATATGGCTGTTACTGTGTATAACATTCTCCCATTTCTGCTCATTTCACTCAGCATCAAACCATACAAGTCTTTCAAGGTTTTTCTGAAGACAGCCTGTTCATCATTCCTTATAGCACAAAACTATTTCATTACATTCTTATACCACAACTTGTTCAGCCATTCCTCAATTGATGGGCATCCTCTCAATTTCAATTCTTTGCCACCACAAAAAGAGCTGCTATAAATATTTTTGTATATGTGGGTCCTTTTCCCATTGGAGTGATCTCTTTGGTATATAGCCTTAGAAGTGCTATTGCTGGGTCAAAAGGTATGCACATTTTCATAGCTCTTTGGGCATAGTTCCAAATTGTTCTCCAGAATGGTTGGATCATTTCACAACTCCACCAGCAATGCAATAGTGTTCCAAATGTCCCACATCTTCTCCAACATTTATCATTTTCTTGTTTTGTCATGTTAGCCAATCTGATAGGTGTGATGTGGTACCTCAGAGTTGTTCTGATTTGCATTTCTCTAATCAATAGTGATTTAGAGCATTTTTTCATATGACTATAGATGGCTTTAATTTCTTCATTTGAGAACTGTCTGTTCATGTCCTTTGACCATTTATCAATTGGGGAATGACTTGTATTCTTATAACTTTGACTTAATTCTCTATATATTTTAGAAATGAGGCCCTTATCAGAGAGACTGGTTGTAAAAATTCTTTCCCAATTTTCTACTTTCCTTCTAATCTTGGTTGCATTGGCTTTGTTTGTGCAAAAACTTTTCAATTTAATGTAATCAAAGTTATTCATTTTGCTTTTTATAATGTTCTCTATCTCCTGTTTGGTCATGAATTCTTCTATTCTCCATAAATCTGATAGGTAAATTATTTAGAAGGAAAGAATTAGAGGCACAGTGGACAGCCAACAAAAATGCATACAGTCCAAGATGGAGGAACAATATTAGAGGAACAACAAGGAAACATCATAGAAGCATTTAATAATGAAAATGAAAGGACATGGACAAATAGAAAAGATAAGCGATTTTTTAATACAAAATGTATTTGCCATCATGGAAAATAGAGAAAACACATGAACTCTAATATCACAGTCCTAAATGTTTTAATGGAGAAGTTAGAAATAATACTAAAGAGAACAAAGGCAAACAAAACAGTAGTTTGCTATTTATTTATTTCCTTTTTCACTGTGCACAAAAAGGAAGTAGATCCATGAAGGTGAGAGCACAGAGGTTAAGAGGGATCAATTCACAAGGTATCTAAAGGATCACACCATGAAAAAGGAATGGAAAATATCTCAAGCAGTATTTTTTTAAAGAAACTGAGAGAAAATTAGCATCTAAATACCTATATTCCTATTGTCCCACTTAGATGTGTAAGCATATATGTATATCTCTATCTATAACTGTCTACCTACATATGTGAGAATTAATTCCACATTCATTGAGGAAAAATTCTCCTTAAGGCAGAATCAAAGCTAGTTTTAATAGTAACTGATAATAGCTGAGAGTAAATAAAAATAGGTAGCTTAAATGAAAATTTAAAAGTATATAAGAATTTATAATTCTTGCTTTGAATTATTAGTATATAATTTGTTGTAAATACAATGATTAGCAAATGATAATGATTTGGTCTTTGAGTAATTTGTTTCCTTAAAAAATAAGATTTTAAGGGACAGTAATTCATAATCTTTACTCTGTTATAGTAAAGATATTTGCTTAATATAACTGTAGTGCAGACATTGTTCTCCACTTCATAGAAGCACAGATTAAAAATGAACAAGACTTCAGAGGTGATCTAGCCCAACCTCTCATTTAAATACATGATAAAGTTGATGCCCAGAGTTGAAAAGTGAGTCCCTAAGGTCACATAGGTAGTTGGTGTGAAAGCCAGGATTTGAACTTAGACTCCATGATTGCAAGTTCAATGGGCTACTTCAGTATTGTTTACATCTGCCTCATATCATTTTATTTAAAATTTTCAGTAGTTTGTTGCTATTATCTGCAAGACTTTGAAACACATTTCTAGGATGCTAAGTTATCTTTTCAGAACAAGATGCAGCTTGTGTTGTCTGTCACTTGCATTGCTATTCCTGACCCCCTATTTTGATAGACTAATCCTCTATACTTAATAAGATACCAAGCATAGCAATAAGATATAAAACCCCAGAGGAAGGAGATGCAAACACTCCATAACTCCCTTCTACTTTCCATGAGTCAGCATACTAATAGAGCACATACTCAATAAAAATCCCCCCCTCCTTTTTTAAGGAAAATTCACTAGGACATTCCATTCATACAATGCAGCAATATCTTTTGTGGGCCTGGTGGATAAAATTGTCTGTGTTCACATGGGTGGTTATGTGCCATTATGTGCAAGTTATCTTTTCTCTAAAAGCTAGGTTGTGAGTTTGGTGTGACATAGAATTAGAATTAGAATCGACATAGAATTAGACTCAAAATTTTGAGAGTTGGAATGGGCTTTGGAAGCCATTTACTTCAACCTATACATATGAAAGGAAGCCCCATTACACTATTCCTCCAAGGGGTTATTTAAACTCTGCTTGAAGACTTCCAAAAAGGGGGAAGTCACTATTTCATGTGGCACCACTTTCCCCTTTTAGACAGTTCTGATTATTAGGAAGGTCCACCTAATCTCACCATCAAGGCTAAACTGGCCACTGCAACTATCACCCATTGCTTCTGTTTCTATCCTCTGGTGAAAACAGATAAAACAAATCTAAAACCTCCTCCACATGACAATCCTTCAAACACTTGAACAGCTGTATTTTTTTCCCTCCCAGTCTTCTTTTCTCCCAGCTAAACATTCCTTGTTCCTTCAATTCATCTTCATATGACATAGACTCAAGGCCCTGCATAATTCTCTTGGCTTTGGAGTGATTGAACAATCTGATAGATAAAAATACAAAATCATATAAGTTCAAATTTAATTAAGTCCCCAGAAGATCACTAATACTTTGTGTGAATATCTTGTGTAGTCTCTTTTTACAAGGGTTTTTTATTTCATTATACTTTGCAAGCATACTAACCTGTGGGAATGTAGCCTTAAACTAAACATTTTGGAGCCAGGATCCTCTCCCTTCACATATTTTTTTTATTTGTGCAGTATCATATGCAAACTAAAGTTTATATTATTTCCATATGACAATTATTATGATATAGAAAAGTAGGAAGGGATAAAGTGGAGATTAGAAATACTCCATGAATCCTATTTATCTACCTTTTACCCAATCTAATTTAAATCTTCAATTAATTTAATACCCATTCTTAGCTCGTATCTCCCTTTATTCAATAGATGCATTTTGGGGAAAGTTTAGTATAGACTGGATTTTTTAAACCAAATATATTCCTGTTGATAAAAATTATAATTTTAAGGAAACAATTCTATAAAAAAACAATTGGTATCAAGAAAATTTAAAAATAATCTACTTTTAAGACTAAGACAAAATATTTTTAATTATACATTTTACATAAAAAACAAATGTATTATAATAAAACCATTTCCTCATCTCTATTATAAGGGACTTTATTTCCTCTGAATTTCAGATCTTCACTCTATGATAAATAACACTCAATAAGCTAAATACGTAATCAGTATTGCAAAAGAACCTTCTTTTCACTTATATGTGTACTTCTTTTGCCTATGAAATTATAAGCCCTGCATAACTTACTAGAAATTTTCTTGTGCACTGGAAGCAAAATTAGTCTATGACCACCTTTCTGGTGATACATAGCTCCAATTTACCTTGCTTGGTCTTGGGGAAAACAAAACAAAACAAAACAAAACAAAACAAAACAAAAAATAGTCCATCTCCAAAGCATTCAGGCTTTGGAAGATATAATTGTATTTATGCTCTTTTAGAATCTCTAGTAATTTCTTTGTCATGATAAGACTCTGGAGAAAGACTTGATTGGATTACTAAGTTAAAGATGGCTGAAATATATTTCAGGAGAATATCATTAAAATGGAGATAGTGGTGATGAAGATAGGAGAGAAAACTCATCTGTGCATAATCCTAAGAGATGTTCTGTCCTTCTAAGAATAAAATAAACATTAATACAAACACAAATCTCACACTTTAAAAAAGCTTACATTTTAAAAAAGTAAACATATATTCCTGCTGGATAGTTCTCTATTTCTTTCACTCAATGACCTCTTCCAGTCAACCAAGACAGAAGAAAGCAAATGCAAAATAGATAAATTCACAAGTGGTTATTAATTATTAGTTGTTATTAGTATTACTACATCTATAAGAATGGACCAAAAGTGTTTTAAATAACAAGTTCTCCTAATATACACAAAATTCACTATAGTTCAGAATATATTCACTAAATTACTTAGTTTCTCAAGAAGGCTTAGAACTGTGGTGGAATAAAAAAGACCTATGTGTTTTTGTGTCTAAGGAGCTTAAATTTTTATAAGAGAGACAAAAATAGACATATCAAAACCTCAAGAGTTCTCCAAAAATCTAAGCTTCTGCTGTAATTATACTTGTAGAGTCCTATCCTGGCCTCCAACCACTAATACTTCCCTGCCCACACAGGAAGCCTACTCAAAATCAAACTCTTGTTCTGTTATCATCATACCCTAATCAAACTTTCCTTTGGATCTGTCAACTTTTACTTACCCTTATCTAGAGTACACAAACTAAATTCTATCCTTTTCCTTATTATGTGGTCTCCAAGTACAACCTTCAAGAATTTGGAGCCTTTTTGAGCCTTGATGATACATTAGAGCAGGATTTCTTCCTGTGTCCTGTGCCCTATGCCCTATTCCTGCCTAGAACCTCTTTGTAAAATGATACTTATCTACCTAATTTGACCTTGAAACTTCAATTGAATTCAATTCAACAATAATGCATTAAGGACCTACAGTTTTCTAAGTACTGAGCTCGGGGTTGAGTGTGCAAAGAAAAACTTCAGGCAATCTTTTCCCTTGAGCACGTTACATTATACTGGGTTGGGGGGGAGGGAGAGACACAACAGTCACATAGCTACATAAACGCAAAACGTACATACAATATATAAGCAAAGTAATTCCAAAGGGTTAAGCAAATGAACATTCGATCCAATCCAATTCAATAAACATTTACTAAGTGACTACTGTGTGCCAGACACTGTGTTGTGTTTGAATACAATTTAAAAGAAAAAACATTCCTGTCCTCAATAAGCTTAAAATACAAAAGGAGGAGGCAAAGAACAAAAGGAGACAGGAAAATTGGGTTGGGTGTATGGATGATTAGACACCAAGGGGTAATGTGTTCCGTGGAGTTAAAAACAGGCAGGGAAACAGATGCAAAATGGAGTAAGCTGAGGGAAGGCAATGGGAGGAGTTTGGTTGCCCTCCAGGGATCCAAACAGAGGGTTGGGGGCCTGAGGGAGGTGGTTTCAACAAAGCTTTAGCTATCAGCTTGGTAGTGAATGTAGAAGTGATGAGCTTATCTTAAGAGAAACTCATGTTTCATAGAGTTGAGACCAGGAAGGGTAGCAGATACAAAGTGAAGTGAGAGGAGAGTCCAATTTCTGCACTCCTTATCTAGGGGATATAACAACAACAGCAAATATGATACTTTCTACATGCTAGGCACAGTACTAAGTGCTTTGCATTTATCATTCCATTTGGTCCTCACCTTAGGAGGTAGGTGTTATTATTATCCCCATTTTACAGATGAAGAAATTTAAGTTAACAGAGATTATATGAATTGCCTAAGGTCACACAGTTAGTGTCTGAGGCCAAATTTGAACAGAGATCTTTCTGACTCTAGATCCAGCACTGTGTCACTTAGCTAAATTAGTCTTTCTGTTTTATAGGAGTACATGACCTAAAACTGGAAAGGAATGAGGGGAACCAAGAGGTGGATATGAGGAGAAAAAGTATTCAATGTCTGAGATACTTTCTATGAAAAGGCAAAAATATTAGCAATATAATGTCATTTATTGTGAATATTAATAGTTTGACAAGAACAAGTGTATCTGAGAGTAATTTGTAATTGTTTTAGAAAGTTAGAATGAAACTACTATGGAGAAAGGAAAGGAAAAAACATTTATGCAGCACCTACTCTTTTTTTTTTTAACATATCTCATTTGATACAATGCTGCAATGTAGGTGCTATTATTATTTCCATTTTACAAGAGGAAACTGTCATCATTTAAAATATTTATATTCTGGCTCAGATTCTTATAATCTAGCCACTGCTGGTGATGGGGTTGGGATCTAGGGCAACCTTTGCCTGGAAGCATCACCCAGGTTCAGCACATCCTGCTCAAGGTAAAGAAGCTAGCCTTCAAACTTGGGTAAGCACGCTCTTTTAAAGTTTAGTTTTAACTATTAATGATGAGATGTTGATTCTCTGTGTAAAGGAGTTTGGAAGTACATTTAACAAAATTGAAGTCACCTGATTGGTAATGGGTTTGTTTCACGTTTCAAATTGGTGAACTTTCTGTATCAGTTATGTCAAGCAACTTTTCATAATTTGGTTCACAATCTAGCCAATAACCCACAGATGCTCAGATTCCTTAAGAGACTGACTAATACGGCGAATCTTCAGTAAAACATGTTTTTGGCTGAAAGAAGGCTTGAGTCAAATTCTTTCAGGCAGGACTTGTGTGTTGTCATTTTGAGGTCCCAGGACCCCTGAACCCCTAAACTGCATCATTTTGGTGGCCCATACAAGGAAACTGCCTAACCCCAAATTTTTCTCCAGCCAAGACTGGAAAGTATGTAAGTGTCCCCCCCACTCCTTTCTTGCTTTGCAGTTGGGGTCGCTCTCCAAGCAACAAAGCTTGGAGGTGCTTTTCTGGCAGACAGTTATGAGGCTGTCTCACACTCAGCCTGACGCTCTCAGGGTCTCCCTCTACTGGGTCAGTTCAAAGCCATGGACCTGGGGACACCTTCTGCAGCATAGAGGACAAGGATGGACACCCTATCTGGAAGTGTATGCTCAATTCTGTTAATTCCCTCGGTGCTAGGGAATTGGGGAAAATTGCAGTTGCTTTTTGGTTCCCTAAGGATTACTTACTTCCTTCCCTCTGCACCTCTCAATCCTCCTTCATGAAGGTTACAGGGAAAGTTAGAACAGCTAAAAAATATCTTGGCATATTTTGGAGATTTTGTGATTGATCATTAAGGAGTTTTGAAACACCTATACAACCTAGTCACTCCCTTCCCTTGAGTCAAGAGGGTATCTGTTAACCCCTCTCATAGGAGAACAGAGTTTCACTTTTTACCCCATACCTTTGATTTCACCCTCCCCAACCAGGGAAAGGAAGGAGAGGGGAGGGGCAGCAGCTGCAGCGTGGGCCCCCCTGCCAATGGCCTTGGGCTGTAGGGCAACCTTTGCCTGGAAGCATCACCCAGAGTCAGCACATCCTGCTCAAGGTAATGAAGCTAGCCTCCAAACTTGGGTAAGCATGCTCTTATAAATTTGTAGTTTTAACTGTTAATGATGAGATGTTGATTTCTGTGTAAAGTAACTTGGAAATGCATTTGACAAAACTGAAGTCACCTGATTGGTAATAGGTTTGTTTCAAGTTTCAAATTGGTGAACATTTTGTATCAGTTATGTCAAGCAACTTTTCATAATTTGGTTACCACTAAAATAATTGAACTATTGTTGGTTATTGTTTTAATGTGTAAACTAGCCAAAAATCTTGCTTGGGTTATGTATGGCTTGCTGAGAATTTGCAAGTGTATAGAAATCTCTAATGATTGGCTTTTTACACCAGGACAAATTTAAGTTTGAGATGTAAATCCTGGAAAAGTTTTTCCTAAACTGTGATTAGTAAAACTTGATGTTTGAGGTAAAAGCTCATAGGATTTTATTTTGAATTGTTTGATGGGTCATAATCCATTGATAATCAATAATCTGAGTGAAATGCTACAAGCTACTCAGAGAAAGTGATACTGGTCGGAAGTAAAGGGAATGTTACCCACCTGGCTATTCCTGAGTCTGGCTATGAGGTGGATTTGATTCTCTCAAAGTTGGACCCTAAATCTAGTACATGGGCCCTGCAGTTTTTTCTGTCAGATTTGTGTCTTCCAGACTATGGGCCATTCACCTACAGTTTGTAGAAAACAGCAGGTACCAGCCAATGCCCCCCCATCATTCCCTGGATGGAGCCAGTGCTCAGTTCCAGTCAACCTTCTCTTTGGGAACCCCTTGAGGCAGGGACAGCTCTACGCACCTTGCCAGCAAGAAGCAGTTTCAAAAGCCGAGACCTTTGCCCCTTACCAAAAGAATTTGGGTCCCATTTATTTGAGGGGGGAATGATGGGGCTGGGATCTAGGCCCCAGAAAGGAAAAACCCTGGACTTTCCCACATGGCCAAATCTCTGGCATTCACCTAAGGCTATAATCTCATCAACTGGCCTTTCATTGTGGCTATACCCAATCTCCCTTCCACTGGTTAACTCCCTATATATGGCCCCTGGCCATTTCCCACCCTTAATCCTAGCTAGGCTAGGATTGCCTTGGCCATGAGGTCTAGGTCCTAGGAGTTCTGTTCACCCCAGCTTACTGGCCACTCCTAGGTCCCTCCCACAGTCTTTCTGTATAAAAGGTCCACCTTGTCTCCATTAAGATGCTCGGATTCTTATAAACTAGCCATGGTTGGGATTCTTATAATCTAGTGTGAACTAACATTGTTGACTTCAAACTGCCAATGCCTTTCCTATTTCTTCTATTGCTTTTGGACAGAGAGCAGAAGGAAGGAGGATCAGAAGAGAGACAACATATAATTAACAATTTCCTTACTGTGCTTCAGTAAAACATGTGACCACAGTGAATTGTCTAGAACCTATGAATGAATTTAATCTATCAAGAATGTGAAGGAGAGACTCCAAATTTGGGGATGGGAACTCAGCAGGGTAGGGATTTTCCTTTTATGGAAACTTTTCAATGTATCCCAGTTTATCCTCATGAATCAGGAGTGAGCCCTGGGAAAGAATCGACATAATTTAGTATTGGAGGGTGAATAACTCAATCACATTTATAATTAGCCAAGGCCCAGGACTTCCTGAGATTTTACTGTTGCTTTGATCATCAGATAGGTGGCACAGTAGATAGAGTGCCAGGCTGGAGTCAGGAAGAATCAATCATCTTCCTCAGTTCAAATCTGACCTCAGATACTTTTTCTCCTCTCCTTGCCTCCCCCCCAACCAAATAAGGTTACAATTAAGCATGGATACATACATACCTATATACATATACATATACATATTCATATGCACATGCCTACATATATACACATAGATACACACACATATGACAATACTATGCTTATTTCCTTCTAGCATCTGTTTCTCTGAAGATGGACAGCATCTCCCTTCATACATCCAAGTTTTTCCATATTTTTCAAACTCAACCATAAATCAATGATTTCCTACACCACAGCAATAATCCTTTCTGGATTCAAACAGCATCTTCCTTCAGAGAATCTTTGCGGTTAATTTGGGTGTTTATAATAGTCAGAATGACTTCATTGCTCAAAGTTGTTCTTAAAACAGTACTGCTGTTACTGTATACAATGCTCTCTTGGTTCTGCTCATTTTGTTCTTTGAGATCTCTTGCTCTAAGCTAAGGTATCTGGTTCCCAGCAGGAGAACCCTTTGTATTTTCTGTTATCTTCTAGTCTATATAACTTCTAATTTGTTTGCTATTTGCTTTAATAAATGAGTTTACTTACAAAAATAAAATAAAATATTTATATTCTTAGTTTAGATTCTTCATTTTCTCCATTATACAATGCATCATTGAAAAGTACTTAAAAATGAAACCAAATTGGCCTACAGAGAAGTACAATGAATACATCAAGGTGGGGATCATTGATGAGCCTATCCACTAAAAATTAATTATGGTTATTTGGTAATAATACTTTTCTGATCAAAAAGCATTATATTTAGTCTTAAATGGGTGGGATACTCAATGGAAGGCCACCTCATTAATAATAAAACATAAGTGTTGAATAAAATATGGACACATTTTGGTTATGTTGCTTTAAAATGCTTTGGTCCTAAGGTAGCTTCTTCATTTACTTTGGAACAATTTTGCAAAAATATTATGCCCTGGGGCTTTAGAATTAGTCTAGAGCAATGAACATATAGGCTGGATTGGTGCAATGGAATTTTTATTTATTTGTTTGTTTTTCCTTTAGACAACATCCTAAAAGTATCCTCTTACCATAATACCCTAATTGTCCATGTCATAGGTCTGGTTATTGTCTCTGGCTCTTCCTCAGGTGCTTGAATTTCTTACATTCTTTATTCTTTGAGATTAAAGTATTGAAGGCTCTTAAAATAGCCATGTTCTTGGTGAGAAGGATCACTGAATCATAGATTTGTAGTTGGAAGGAACCCTATAGGTTGAATACTCCCACCCTTTCATTTTACAGATGAGAAAAGTGAAATTCAAAGAATTTAAGTTATTTGCCCAACATCCCAAAGCTAGAAAATAGCAGAAGAGTAATTCAAGACTCTATGTTTTGGTTACAATTCCAGTGTTTTTTTTTTTTTTTTTTTGTTGTTGTTTTTTTTTTTTTTGCACTATGTTGAAAAGAAATACATTGAGCTACTATCAATCAGGAAAACATCGTTTGATTTAGCTTACCAGTCATGAAGCCAGAAGGCCATAAATAATAACACTAAGGGCAAGTAACTTTACAGCTGGTTATTTGAAATGATCCAATGCAAATCTCTCACTCTAACCCACCCTTTTCTGCCCTCTCTTCCTATACTTGAGAATATTAAATGTTACTGATCTTTTCTTAATAATTGGAACTATTCAGTCTATCAATCTCCAGGAAATGATAATTTCAGCTTTCTGTCCTCAGGAGAGCAGAACAGCAATTATATGAATTCATGAATGACTTTCCATCCCCCATTAAGCAAATATTGAGCTGAAAGCTTGGAGGTAGGATTTTTTTCTCTCTCTCTCATGAATAGCATGTACAATGGAAGAATCTGACTCATTCACACATGGTTAAAAAATTTTAGTCTCTTTTGCATGCAAAATATGTTGATTCCTATCTCTATTATCTGTCCATCTAGCTACCTAGTCATCTTACCACATATACAGAATTCTCCAGCACCCAGAGTTGATAATAAACTATTTCAAAATATACAGGAATAAACTTAAAACAAAAACTCACTATGCAAGTGTAGGAAAAGACTGATTCTCAACATATTTACTCTACAAACAACTTCTGTTAATGATAATGAGTGCTTACAGTTCTGATTACAAAGAAGCTATTCTATATTGTTTCCTTGAGCCTAAAAACAACATTATGAAGTACTGAAGTATGAATGTACCCATTTAACAGATGAAGAAAATTTTTAAAAGTCTGAAAAAGGAAGTGACTTCTTTGATAACTCAGCTGATGACTATTGGAGATGGGACTAGAATTTCAATTTTCTGACTCAAAGAGCCCTGCTCTGTTTCACCATACTAGATCACAAAGTGGAGCATGGTCATGACTCAACATTGGTTGTTCAATGACTCCCTATTGCCTCCAAGAAAAAAGACAAATTGTTCCATTTGGCATTCAAAGACCTTCATAACATGACTCCAGCCCACTCATCTTTGTAATCCTATTACATGTAACTTCCCTTGTATTTCAGAGTTCCCTTACATTTCAGAGCTCAGTCAAATCTGAATTTTATTTCTTACACATTCTATTTCATCTTTCAACTTAGTGTCCTTGCATAGATTGTTCCATTTACCTTAAGTATATTCCTTTATCAGCTCCATCTCTTAAACTCTTCAGCTTCCTCCAAAGCTCAGCTCAAGCTCTATGTCTGTCTTGAGGCCTTTCCTGATGCCTCGTGCTGTGCCTTGTCACCATACTAAAATCACCTTGGATTTACTCTATAATGTGTATTTCCTTGTATGTGTACTTGTTATTTCCCCTGAAAGAATGCAAGGCTCTTCAAGAAAGAGACTATTTAATTTGTATTCCTAGCACCTAACACAGTACCTGGCATAACAAACACTTAATGATTGATTGATTGATTGATTGATTTGTGGCTCGGAGGTTATGAACCTTAGTTCAGGGAAAGCTAGACATGTCAGAGATAAGGAAAATTTTTAAAAAGTGGTGGTTTGGGTGGGGATAAAATAGAGGAGAGAATGTCATTATGTGCCCTTTTCAATTCAGAGTGAAATAATTCCTACTTCTAAATCTCTGGCTGTTGTCTCATGGTTGACCCACAAACCCAGCCACCCCCCAAAAATTGAAAACCTTTTCTCAAATATTTCATTAACTCAAAGATGTAATTGATACATAAAAAACTTAAATCACTCCTGCTTTCATGAATATTTTACTTCTAATTAATTGCCATTGGTCTTAAATTAAAGAGATTAGCATTTCAGTCACAAACCAGTAGGTGGAAGATGATTTTTTTGGTTACTTGCTAGAATTCTTGACATCACAAAATGTAAGCAGTTGCTTACTCAGTCTACAAATAAGGCATCCCTGATGAGACGTATTGGCTATATGCAGGAAGGTGGCCCTGACCTCAAAGATGAATCAGCACTGGAATTTTTCTCTGCTTCTCCTATAAAATGTGGGGGAAGTAGGTGTTCCCTGGTGCGTAAGAGACAGTTCAGTTTTCCATGTATTCTCAAGCAAGAAAAAAAGCTTCCAAAATGTTATTTTTCCCCCAGCACAAATGGGCAGAATAATAATTACATGGATTCTAGGTTGGAAATAAGTAGAATTAGGATTTTGGACTTTTCTGCTACTAGACCCGGTTCTATCCCTCTAAGTCTAAATAAAGAGGATATTAAAGATGGTAAGATAAGTTATTCTTTAAGAAAACAGATCATGCAATAGTGGTGATATCTGACACATGAACAAAAACGCAATCCATTCAAAGCTCTTCATAGGTTCATAGGCATTATTCAGTAAAAGATGGAAACAAGGGCTATGTTTCATGGCATGCTGAGATATTACTCAGCTCTGCTTTATTTGATACTATTTTGGTCTAAAAGTAGATGTAGCTTGTTAGAAAAAATTACCATAATTAAGCACATACAAAAAAGAATTGTTCTTTTCTGTCTCAGGATTTTAGATTTCCTCTAATAAAGGTGTTGTGAGCAAAAGCATGGTGCAGTGGAAAGAGTACTATTAAGCTAAGAGACTAGAACATTGGACTCTAGTCTCTGCTGTTCCATTAACCACCAGAAAAACTTGGGTAAGGCCAAGTGCTTGAAACTAGACAATGTCAAAAATCCATTCTACTTCTAACATTCTGCAATTCTGAGAAATAACAGGAATAAAAAAGTGCAAAAGATATTTTACACAAAAACTGATTAATCCCACTCATCACATTTATTCACATAAATAATAAAAGCATAAATTCACAGCTGTGGTACATACAGACTTTTTTGTTGTTGTTTTTCTCTCCTCCAATTCTGATTGCAATTCTTCATTGAGAATTCAAGAAGGCCTCAGCTTCTTAAAATGTAGTTGTTTCTCCTTCAGTGGAAGGGGCAAGGGAATCATCACATGCCTGGGGTATGTATCCCCTAACTCACTGATGGGTTTGAGGCCTCAACCAGGTTTAGCCTATCTGCCAGTTGAGATAGTTAACTAGGTTGTGGTTGCTGTGCACAATATAGCTTCTTGCAGTCATATGTATCAACTGAATGAAGATTCTGGAAGATTCTAACTAGTTTGATGGGTACAAGATGCAGACTCTGAACTATCTAAAAATCAATTTAACTAAGGTTGGCAGTAATGCAATGAATTTTTTGACTGTGTTATATCATGAAACAAAGAACAAAATGAGATGAAACTAATTGCTGTTAATCCTCTTCTACTTTTGGAATGCTGATGGCAGAGTAGTGAAAAGTATGTTACTGTCCTGAGTCACAGAGCTCTTATTCAATCTTTAAATATTCATTTAACTGTTAGAAGTCCTAACATGTGATATTTGTTTAATGATGAATATGTTGATAAATCATAAGAACTGAATGACATCCAGAATGATTTTTTTTTATTATAAATGAAACTAAAAGACAAAATACATGAAATAAATGGAAGAATAGTTACCATTTCTCCTAGGAAAGGAGCAACATAGAGTAAAAGAATTAACCTTATTTTGCCCCAAGAAAATTCTTAATGGCTATGAGTTGTAGACTATCGGTGAACTGCACAGATAGAGATATTTCCATTTTGATAATATCCTAGATCCATGGTGTTATTTTGATATGAGTTCTAGACTATCTGTGAACTGCACAGATAGAGATATTTCCATTTTGATAATATCCTAGATCCATGGTTAATGATGATTATTTTTAAAACATATTTAACTAATTCTGGAAAGTAGAAAAATGAAAATATGTTGTAACTTACTTGAACATGAGAAACAGATAATATTAAACTAAATGTTTCATAAACAATATGTGTATGTTCAAAGGATATGAACAGGGAGATCTCAATTGAAGAAAGAAAAGTTATTGATAAGAATATTAGAAACAAATTATCTGTCACTAATAAGAAGAGAAATACAAATTAAAATAACTCTGAGCTTTCATATCACATTTGTCATTGGCAAGGGTAATAATAATATAATAACAATTGTTTTGGGGAAGGTATGGAAGCATGTGGGACAATAAGCACTCCATTCATAGTGGTGTGAATTTGTTCAAGTGTTCTAGAATTTAATTTGGAACTATATCTTCAAAAGACTAAACCATACATACCTTTTGACGCAGTTGAAACCAAAGTAATCATGGACAGAATAAAGGGGCATATATATATATACATAGGAATATTAATAACAGCACATATTTTTGTAGCAATTAAAAAAAGAAAAGAAAATATGTGCTATCAATTGTGTGAAAGGCTAACACTATGGATGTAATAAAATTGCATTTGTAGCACAAACATTGAGGAACAAGATGGATTCCTAGAAACCTAGAGAAACTAGTATGAACTGGTACAGAATGAAGCTTGAAGACCCAGTTGAATAACTTCAAAACTGAAAACATTATTGTCAGAAGAATTAACTTAAAAAAAAAACCTTAGTACTCTTAGCAAAGCAACAAACAACCATGATGGCAATAGGATGAAGATGAATTATACCTCCCACTGCTTGACAGAAAACACTAGAAGTATAGAACCAGAATGGACAATGTTTATAAGGCAACACTTCTACTTGCAATAGGAGTGGAGTGATTTGGTGGGTAGAAATAAACAAAAAAACCCCACAAAAACAATACTTTATTTATTGAACACAATTGATAAAATTAGAAATGAATATTAATCAAGTTCATGTGTTTGTATTGATATTTAATGCCCAAGGCTCCTTACACAAAGGTGCTGGGTGCTGGATGAATGAATGTTTAAACAATTGTGTATAAGTAGTCCAAGACAGATTTTTATCCTGTCACTGCCAGAAAGTTGACTATATCATGATATTTGATTCTTATTTTTTGCATACATTGATTCATAAAAAGATTCAAAAATACAAAATGGACCTCCATCCTTTGAGAACTCCATTCTTCTTTTTTACCAAATGTAATAGGATGATAGTAAGAAGCAATAAACTGTTAAGAATCTTAGTTTTATAGATTATCTAAAAATATTTACTATTCTTCTGATTGTGTGTTTTGATCTTCTTTGTCACCAAAGTAAGATAATATAGTCTGACTCTTTTTGCACTGCTTGTTCATGATCCCAACCAATGACTTGAGTTTTATACTCTTTGTTAAGGTAAGAATCTGCTTCCAATGTGGAGAATGTACTGTCCCAAGCTGCTATGATAAGGGGCAAGGTGTTTCCTCTCACCGCCACAACAAGATCCACCACTCCAGCTCTCCTCCTCACCCCAGGACCGCCCCTCAGAACTGTGACCCAGATCCAAGCACAGGCAAAGCAAGAGATTCCTGCCTCAGCTCTGGCAAAGAGATCCCTGCAATCCCCCTCTGATCAGCCACTGGATTCCCCCTCAGTCTGTGGGCCAGAAGTTCAGGAGGCAGCTGCTGCCCTGGGGGCAGCTGAGACCTAGCTTCTCTCATTGCAGTCACAGACTTTTCCCATTGATGGTCTAAGTTGTCTTTGGCATTTGTGGGTTGAGAAGTCTGGAAACCTCCACAGCTTCCCGTGATTCAGTCCTCTGAGGCCTGCTCCAGGTTCACTGTGGCCTGCATGCCCACACCAAACTGTGCTTCTCTTCCCACCCGGGGTGATATACGTTTCCAATCAGCCATCCAGGTTGTCTTGGGCTGGATATTTGTTTTACTCTTTTTTTTGTGGGTTCTGCTGCTTTAGAATTTCTTTAGAGCCATTTTTATAGGTTTTTGGAGGGGTTTGAGGGAGAGCCCAAGCAAGTCACTGCTTTCCTTCCGCCATCTTGGCTCCGCCCCCAAATATTTCTTTTAAATTACTGTGCATATGTATGTGTGTGTTTCATAGTGAATGAAGATATATAAATCCATAGTTTGCTTAGTAGCTAATTAATACCTTCCATGTAAATAAAAATAAAGGAGAAATCAAAGAAAATAACTTTTTGTAACTAGAAAATAACTCTATCCCTCCACATTTATGGATATGTTAAAAATAAATATTTAATGACAACTCTAAACATTGAGCAAATATTTGAAGTCTATTGGGATCTATGACTTTATTCCTTGGGGTACACTGACTCGATAGTAGAAATATAACTGAAAGCCCTAAATTTGAGTTTTGAAAAATCAACTTGACTATTTCAAGATGAGGTAAATATGATTAATCAATAGATTGCTTGAATAAAATAGGATGGTTTAAGTCTCTTAATGAGATTCAACAATGTGACATGGTAGCCAAAAATATTAATGCTGTCTGAAGTTGTATTGAGAAAGTAAAGTTTAAAATGAAGAAAGTATGGTCCTGTTGTAGTCTACTTTGGCAAGAACACTTCTGGAGTTTTGAAATTTGTTATGGGTTATATATTTTCATAAGATCATTGATTAACTGAGGAAGGTGATGAGATCAATAAGAAGAATTGAAACCATGACTTATGAACATAAGATAAACAAACTAGGGTAGTTTATTCTGGAAATGAGAAATTATGGTGTCTGTATATGTGGCCATATCAAAATATTTGAGTGTTTGTGATGTAGAAGATCACGTAGATTTTTTTTCCTGGTGATAGAGCAGCTAGGTGGATAATTGAATGATGTTCCAATCCTGAAGTGAGGAAGACATTTTTGAGTTCCAATCTGGCCTCAGATCCTTACTAGCTGTGTGAACCTGGGCAAGTCCCTTAACCCTATTTACTTCAGTTCTCATCTGTAAAATGAGCTGGCAAAGGAAAGGCTATCTCAATATTTTTGTCAAGAAAACATCACATGGGGTGAGGAAGAGTTGGGCATGACTTAAACAACTGGACAACAACAATAACGAAGGGAACAATGAGTCAGATAGCTGACAGATAGCTTTAAGTAAAATATAAAATAAATAAATTTATTGTGAGATTTCCTCATAAATAGTGCACTCTCCATATAGGTCTTTGAATAAAGAGTGCATAGCTAACTTTCACAGATGAATAGAAGGGATTTCTATTTATGTAGAAGCTGAACTATCTTATTTTAATGATCCTTTTGACTTCTGAAATTCTGTACTTTTGTCAATAACAACAAGTAATAAGTTAACCGATGAAAGTGTAGGGATGAAACAAATTGACAATTATAATTTAGAGTAGATATTGTGTATGTTGTGTCTAAATCTGAATGGACCAAATTGGAAATGTTATGAGTAGGAATAGGTAATGTTCCTATATTATGGGAAACATTTCTTCCACTGATAAGATCTCCTTTTGGATAGAAAATGGCAAAATTATTACAGGCATCTATGATTTTGAAAATATTCCTTAAGTGCCATCTAAATGCTAAGCAATGTGCTAACTATTTGGGATACATATGCAAAGAACAAAAGAATCCCTACTCTTTATAAGCTTCCTTTCTATTACAGAACATTACATGTTCATATATAGAATGTCCCAAAAGTTTCAAGGTAGTTTAAACTTTGAATAGGTTAATGATTTTTAATAGTTAAAACTGCACCAAGGGTTTGGGACTGTATGAGTATATACAAAATAAATAGAAAGTTATTAAATACAAGGTAGTTAGGGGGAGTTCACTAGCAGTTGGGTGACGATCAGTGAACTGAAGACAAAAAAGGGGTTACTATAGTAGATGGTGCCAGTCTTAAAGGAAGAAAGGGATTTAATAAGATAAAGGTGAGTTAGGGATGCATTTTAGGCGTAACAGATAAACTAACACAAAGGCATGAAAATGAGAGACAGGGTGCTGTTAGGTGAGGGACACTAATTTAGCTGAATCTTTGAGTGCAAAAAGGGAAATAATCTATAAGCAGACCCAAAGACAAATTTGGGTCAGTTTGAGAGGGAAGAGCTTTAAAAGTTAAACAGAACATTTTATATTGTTTCAGAGATGCAATAGGGAACATTTGGATTTTATTGAACTGGGTAACAGCATGATCAGATCTGTATTTAAGGAAAATCACTTTGACAACTGTGTGAAATATAGACAATTGTAAGGCAAGACTTGCAGAAGAGAAACTAATTAAACTATTGCAATAATCTACATGACAGGTAATGAGGGCTTAAACTAAAGTACTAACTGTATGGGGGTAGAAATTGATAGATTGATAGATTTTACCACTATAATATGTTGGGAGAAAGAGAGTAAGGAGTGAAGGATAATACTGATATAATTACTTAAATACGGCAAAAAAAAGTACTTAACATGTTTTTGGTAAAGGATATGAGGTTAGTGTTCCATGATTTGTTTTTAATGAATATTTGACTTGTCATTAGGAATCTTGACTCTTCTATCATTTCATACAATATAGCAGAGTGGCTAGCCTCATAGGATAATGCAAATAATACAATATATTTGGATTTCAATAAGGCATTGAATATATCTCTCACTATGTCCCCATAGGATGTGTCTCTGTGTAGAGATATAAATTGTCTGATAATATATTTGTAAGAATTCAGAACAAATTGATAGACAACCTCAGTGGATCGATCTTAAGATGGAGAGAGGGTTCCTACAGAATTCCCCAAGACTCTGTCCTTGGCTCTGTGAATAATACAAATCAAGATGTTAAATAGATGGGGAATTGTGGAGACAGACTAAAAGAATTATAGGAGCCCAAAGGAAAGGTAAAAGTTAAACTAATCATTGGAGAGGTAGTGAAGAGGTCAGATAAATTAAACATTTTATTGTGGAGAGAATTTGGAAGAATTTGCAAAGAAGAGATATTAGAATTTCATTGTGAGCACCTTACATTACTAATCCAGAAAATGATGGTGTTGGAAAAGATAACTTTTAATATCCCTTTTGGCTTTACCATTACATTTATATATGATTTAATAATACAAGTAGGTAATACATGTCATAAAAAAGCATATGCCATGAATGATAGGAGATTAGAGGAGGGAGGAATCACTCATTGCTCAGAAAATTTGTTCAATTTAACAAACATTTATTAAGTAATTATGCAAATAGATCTAGCAAAGCTTACATAAGCTACACTCTTTTTGCCAATAGATTTTCTATTTTAATGGGAATATGCCATACAAATAACTAAAATACAAAAGAATAAATTTGAGATGTTATATTCTATGTGAAGACCTAGAGGAGAAGATTACCAATTGTGGAAAATGGAAAAGACCAAGGAGTCAAGGAGTCTACATTACAAAAGGAAAGGACTTAGTCAGAGGGTTTGAGTAAAAAAAAAAAAAAAACTTGACTATAAAGTTAAGACAAAGGAAATGAATGAAATCAGATGTGACTTGTCAAGTTGTTAACAGGTTCCACAAGGTTGTGAAGCAGTTCCAAGAAGACCAAGAATGTTTTTTACTATGGACTGCAGGAGTTTGCAGTGTTTGTTCTGACTCATTTAACCAGTGGTCTATGTACCAAATGCAGATGGGTTTACTTCCTAGCAAAGAAGTGAAAAGGGCTTGAGGAGTGGTTTTCTACATTCCAAGTTGTGAAGGAAAATGAAGGGTTTCTAAATAAAATGGAATTAGGTTTTCAATAACTGATTGGTGGGAAAGGAATCTAAAGCAGAAGAGGGGAAAAGTCACTGTTATTGAAACATTAGAGGATGAAAGATCACTAAAAGAAGACTACAGAGAAAGCTAAAAACAAAATGAAATAAGTATAAATACTTCTTCAAGATAAGGACTACATGCATGTTCTGGGAAAGAAGCAATGCCATAACTTCTAAGGAATAAGAAAGTAGATGAATAGATGTTGTCCAGAAAGAGATCTTTATCCACCAAGAGTCAGAGGAAGTAGGGAAGAGTAGAAATATTGGAGAACTTCCTAACTAGGGATACAGAGACTTTTTTTAAACCTGATACTAGCAATAGAGAGATTTGTTGTCCTCCCAGGGAATTACACAAGAAATTATATAAAGAGATAATAACTGGCAGAACTGGCAGTAGGGTGACATAAGCGATTAAAACTCACTACTAGCACTCACCTCTCCTAGTTCAACTGACCATAAATGATATTGCCAAATGATAACTAAAAATGACACCTCAAAAATATTTCCAAAAATTAAGAAATATTGGGCCAGAAATTAAAAAACAAAGGGACCCAGAGATGAGGGATGTTTAACTCAATATTTATTACTCATTGAAGGTAAAGATTAAGATAGAAAAACTGATTTTTGAATTGAATTGCTGGCTAAGAATGAGTAAAGTTGGAATTTGGATTTTTGAACAAAATATATGACTAAAATACTGCTCATTAGGGAAAGAGTATATCTCACAAAGGCCAGTAAGAATGTATTTATGTCTGCTACCTTGGAGATCTAACCAAAACAGCTTCAAACTAAAAGAATGGAAAGAGAAAAATACCTAGGTAATAGCTACTAAGCAACTTAACGTAACTAGTATCTATAATGCAAGAAGATATCAATTGAGGCAAACAGAATTTTATAGAAGATACATTCCATGGAAAGAGTTGGCCTCAATTGTCTATGAATGAATGTACAAATGTTAGACAACAAGCAAGACAGACTCATGATTCTGGTGCAAAAAGGAAACTCTCACTTTCTAACACTACTGAGTATGGGTGGGAAGGAACACATGATTAGGTTTGTGGATGAATTTAACTAAATGAAATGGAACTGTATAGATAAAAGGATTGGTGAAGTAGCCTTGTATATGAAGAAAATGGATCAATGTAAGGGAATCAAAGAAACAAAGGGCAAAGATTCAAAGGGAAAATTTGAATTATGCTTGATTGAGGGAGAAAAAGAAGAGTCAGTCAGCTAATCATTAAGTATATAGGAAGTGAACACTATGGTCCAACCACTGTGCTAACTTCTGGGGATACAATGAAAGGAACTAAGGCATATTATAGGACAACCTGGATAGAAATAAGAAAAAAATGAGGAGTTCAGGAAAACTATATCACAACTATCTCACAAAGGCCTGATGTTGTCATGATGGAGACATATGTTGGAGCCCTCTGCCAAAAGCAGATGCTAATAATATGCCCCAATGATAAATTCAGCCTTCAACAGGTAGAACAAATATAAAAGGGATATTTCCTTTCAAATCTAATTCTTACCAAAAGGAAGGAAATAATGTATTTCTTGAGTGCAATTTTGGGCGGAAGTGACCACTCTCTCTTTAGAGTCTATGGCAGAGGAAAAGTAGAAATTTAAACATCATCTGACATATGCACTAGCTTTTAAGAGAACAAATTTCAAAGGTTTCAGAAGGAGAATTGGCCTTAAATTAGCCCAGGTAAATCATACCAGGCGGGAATAGAATATGCTCAGAAATTAAATTTGGAAGACTGAGAAACAATTCCAGTGAGAAGCAATAATGTGAGTTGTCTGAAAAGATTGCTGTGTGTGCACAGAGAATTCCTCAACTAATTTAGGATTATTAAAAAATATAAATGGAGAATATAATAATAATAGCAGTAATGATAACAACTAACATTTATTTGGTGCCAATTATGTGCCAGGCACTATGTGCTATTGTGATGCTAAATATTATTCCATCTTTGTCATCACAATGACACTATAAATTCGGTGCTATTATTTTAGAGGTAAGAATACTGAGGCAATCGAGTTAAGTGACTTGCCTGAGGTCACATCTGGTTTGTATGTGAGACTAGATTTGAACTGAAGTCTTCCTGAGCCCAGGCCCAATACCCAATCCATCACTCCAAGTACAATTAGCAGAGAGTAAATTCTAAGTGTAGGGCAGTCCTGTAGAGAATATTCCAGAATTCAAAGCCTTAGCAGGAACTCAGGCTTGCAAGGAAATATAAAGGAACAGAAAGAAGTATTTGCCCATTTGCTTTGTTTGTTTGTTTGTTTGTTTGTTTGTTTGTTTTTGGCTCTATTATGGAGGAGAGATGGATTTAAGAAGAAGAGGGCTCTGCTTCTCAGGGACAATGATAACTATGGAGAAAGTCCTACAGATTAAGGTTTACTTTCTCTGCCAAGGTGAATAACATTTGGATTGGGAAACATAGAATAAAGAGTTAATAAGGGGTTGATAACCAGTATATTAAGATCAAAGGGCCCTTGTAGAAGAAATACTTTGGATAAATAAGGGTGATACTAGATCACTACATAAAGCTTATTTCCTTCTCTGGAATTTTGTGAGTCCATGATTGCTGTATTTATATTTTTAAAAAAGTTTTCATAAGACATTTGAAATAGACCTCAAAAAAAACAGTAGACTAGTATTACAAAAGTTTTAAAAAATAATGTTCCATCTAGAGTCATGTAAGATAGTTTGATAAAATAAATCCTGAACAGAAGCCCTGAAAGGGGGCATGCTTCCAAAAATATATTAAAGCCACTTTTTCCTGAGGTTGTAGGGGGTTTTTGTCCATGATAAAACTTTTATGTTTAAAAAAGAAATAATGTTTAGAGGCTGGTTAGAGTCTGATCTGACCAAACTGTCTTTCATTTTTGAACTCTTATTTTCCAGAACATGCTCAGATTTAAATATATTTGATAGGTTCTATTTCTGATCTATTGAGTAACACCAGATCAGAAACCAAAAAGTGTGTTGTTTTTCTGTCTTAATAATTAATAACTATTATCAGAAACATACACATCTTTCTTACTTAAATATATAAAAGGTTTTTTCCTAGAATCACTAAAAGGTCATCATTATATTTTATAGGAAAACTATGAATCTTTGTTGAACATACAAGCCTCTGAGTATTGTGTCATTTTTACTCATCTCTTAAAATAAATTGTTGCTAAAACATTCTCATTCATATTAATACATAGAACTTGGCATTTTCACTTTCATGAACTTTGTATTGTAGTTAGATTTTATAATGAACAGATCTAAAATAATATTACTCTTTTCTATTTACACATTTTATTAATAGAAAAATAATTGCTTTCAAATTTCCTAAAATGCATATATATATATATGTATATATATACATATATATGTATATATATATATCACCCTAAGTTAACAGGACTGAAAAATTATGAAGAAAAAAAAACTCCTTTAAGATTTCAGAATAAATAGAAAAAGGAGTGGCAGTACTAATGTGACTCTGTGAAGATGGAGGTGACTATTTTTTGTTTGTTTGTTGTTTTATTTCAACAATCTTATTCATATATGGGTCTGAGATTATTAGTTCTTTTAGGGCATAACACATATTTTGCCTATGGATATATAGCTTCCAAAGCACATAGCATACTGCTCTGTATGCTATACACTTTCAAATGAGTAACAATTCAAGTTCCAAAAATTCCTTATCATTTGTATTTTCACTGTAATTTGGAGTATTTGTGGCCATAATTTTATTTCAGTTTTATATCTCTATTTTTCTTTTTGCCCATTACAATCCTCTCTAGCTCCCATCTTATTTTTTTCTCAGATTCTGCTACAAAGTAGAAATGTGGGGGAAAAAATTGTGCAAAGATGGTGAAGTAAAGAAGGCATTCAAGCATAACTCTCCCAAACTTTTCTTCTAAAAAACTTTAAAATGTGTCCAATCAAATTATAACAGGTGAAAACCAACAAATAGTCAAGGTGACACAGTTTTCCATCCCAGGACAATTTAGGAGGTCAGAATGAGGGTCTGTGGCCCTGAGGCAAGAATTGGCTAGGAGTAGCCCTGATGCTACACCAGCCAGGGACCTTGGAGGTAGAGTGGCAATAGCAGGAATAGCAGTAGTAATAGTACTGGGGGTTCCCAATACCAAAAGACAATGAAGGCATTTAACACCCCGTCAGAAAGAGAGATTAGGCAACCCCTTTGCTAACACTGAGTAAAGGACTATTTTACAATTTCATTGCTCATGGGTAGGCCAAGATCATATAATAAAAATAACAATTCTACCTAAGCTAATTTACTTATTCAGTGACATACCAATCAAAATGCCAAAAAATTATAGAGTTGAAAAAATAATAACAAGATTCATTTGGAAGAAAAAAAGGTCCAGAATATCAAGGGAACTAATGAAAAGACATGCAGGGGAGGGTGGCCTAGCCATTCCAGATCTTAAATTGCATTATAAAGCAGCAATCATCAAAACTGCTTGGTATTGGCTAAGAAATAGAGTGATGGATCAGTGGAATAGGTTAAGTATGCAAGACACAGTAAATAATGACTATAGTAATCTATTATTTGATAAGCCCAAAGACCCCAGCTTCTGGGACAAGAACTCACTCTTTGACAGAAAATGCTGGGGAAACAGGAAAAGAGTATGGTAGAAACTAGGTATAGACCAAAATCTCACTCCATATACCAAAATAGAGTCAAAATGGGTTCATGATTTAGATATAAAGGCTGATACTCTGAGCAAAGTGGGAGAGCAAGGAATACTTTGCCTATCAGATTTATGAAGAACAGAAGAATTCATGACCAAACAGGAAATAGAGACCACTATGAAATGCAAAATGGATAACTTTGATTACATTAAATTGAAAAGTTTTTGCACAAACAAAGCCAATGCAACCAAGATTAGAAGGAAAGTAGAAAAGTGGGAAAGAATTTTTACAACCTGTCTCTCTGATAAGGGCTTCATTTCTAAAACATAAAGACAATTATGTCAAAGTTATAAGAATACAAGTCATTCCCCAATTGATAAATGGTTGAAGGATATGAACAGGTAGTTCTCAGATGAAGAAATGAAAGCCATCTATAGTCATACGAAAAAATGGTCTAAATCACTATTTTTTTTGGCTAGGAAATGGGTTTAAATGACTTGGCCAGGGTCACACAGCTAGTAAGTGTTATGTGTCTGAGGCCAGATTTGAGCTCAGGTCCTCCTGAATTCAGGGCCAGTGCTCTATTCACTGTACTACTTAGCTGCTCCCTCTAAATCACTATTGATTAAAGAAATGCAAATCAAAACAACTCTGAGGTACCACATTGCATCTATCAGATTGGCCAACATGACAGAACAGGGAAATGATAAATGTTGGAGAAGATGTGGGAAAATTGGAATACTAATGCATTGTTGGTGAAGGTGTGAAATGATCCAACCATTTTGGAGAGCAATTTGGAACTATGCCCAAAGGACTATAAAAATGTGCATACTCTTTGATCCTTTGACCCAGCAATAGCACTTCTAGGGTTATATCCCAAAGAGACCATACAAATGGGAGAAGGACCCACATGTACAAAAATATTTATAACAGCTCTTTTATGGTTGCCAAGAATTGGAAATCGAGAGGATGCCCATCAATTGGGGACTGGCTGAACAAGTTGTGGTA
Source organism: Vombatus ursinus (assembly GCF_900497805.2). Taxonomy (NCBI): domain Eukaryota; kingdom Metazoa; phylum Chordata; class Mammalia; order Diprotodontia; family Vombatidae; genus Vombatus; species Vombatus ursinus. The sequence goes on along the minus strand of NW_020951391.1, from coordinate 6,442,206 downwards.
TAGGAATGTAATGGAATACTATTGTGCTATAAGAAATGATGTGCAGCAGACTTCAGAAAAACCTGGAAAGACTTGTATGGTCTGATGCTGAGTGAAGTGGGAAAAACCAGCAGAACATTTTACACAGTAACAGCCACGTTGTGTGATGACTAATATTCATAGACTTAATCCTTTTCAGAAATGCAAGAATCTAAGACATCTTCAAAGGCTTCAGGATGGAAAATGCTATCCATATCCAAAGAAAGAACTATGGAGTTTTAATGCACATCAAAGCATAATATTTTCTTTTTTTTTCTTCTGTTGTGTTTTGTTTCCTGTTTCTGGTGGTTCCTCCTATTGGTTCTAGTTCTTACAACATCACTAATGTGAAAATATGTTTAATAGGAATGTATATGTATAGCCTATATCAGATTTCATGCAGTCTTGGGAAGGGAGGTGGGGAGGGAAGGGGAGAAAAATTTAAAACTCAAAAGCTTATTGAAGTGATTGTTGATAAATCAAAATAAATTAATTAAAAAACAAATGAACAACAACAACAAAAAAAAAAAAAACCTGAAGCATAGGACAATGAACTCCCTCCCTGAGATGTGAGCACAGCCTCACTATAGCATAAAATTCAATGTCATGAATATTGCTTGAAAAAATGAGTAAACAACAAAAAAAGGGACTTAACCATAAAAAGCTACTATGGTGACAGGAAAGATGTAGAGAAAAACTCAGAAGGATACAATATTGTGAAAATATCTACAAGGAAAGTCTCAAAGAAAAATGTAGAATAGAAAAAAAGCCCAATGGGCAGAGCCTAGATGGCTGAGAGAAGACTGGGACTCACCTGAACTTTCTTCAAAATTCTTCCAAAATCCTTTAAATAATAGCTCAAAATGAATTCTAGAAAGGCAGAACCCACAAAAGGACAAGGTGAAACATTTTTCCAGTCTAAGACAACTTAGAAGGTTACCAGGAAATGTCTGCTGCACCAGAGTGAAAATAGAGTACAGTCTAGCACAAACCATGCCAGGATAGACTAGGCCCCAGCAAACCAGGAGCAAGCCTTGGGTGTGATTGAATCAGTAGTGGCAGTGGTGGTTTCCAGCCCTTTCAGCCCACAGATAGGAAGGAGGTCAGATAACTGGTCAGAAGAAGGTTAGAAGGGTCCCTTTGATGGAACCAGGACCAGAACTCTTTCGCATTCCCCATACTTGAATCAAGGTCACAGTTCTGGATCTCAGTCCCAGGGTGAGGAGGGGCACTAGCACAACAGAACTTGTGACTACAAGATAACAGGGACTCTGGTCACAGTTCCAGGGTGGAAAAGAGTGCTTGTGGTCACTCACAGTCCAGTACATAGTAGAGAAGAGGAGTGAAAAATAAGTAAGAGAACTAGAGGAAAAATTAGGAAGAGAAATGAGAGTGGTGCAAGAAAATCATGAAAAGTTAACACTTGATAAAGGAGTCACAAAGAAATACTGAAGAAAACAATACTTGAAAATCACAAGCAATCAGAAATAAACAATTCAAGTATCAAGGAGCCACAATCAGGATAACACAAGATTTAACAGCTTCTACACAAAAGATTGGAGGGTATGGAATATGACAATCCAGAGGGCAAAAGAGATAGGATTACAACCAAGAACACCTGCCCAGCAAAACTGAATATAATCTTTCAGGGGAAATAATGGATATCCAATGAAATTGAGGACTTTCAAGCATTCCTGATGAAAATACCATAGCCAAATAGAAAATTTGACTTTCAAATTCAAGACTCAAAAGAAGCATAAAAAATAAACAGGAACAAAGAAATTATAAGGGATTCAGTAAGATTAAACTGTTTCATTTCTACTTGGCAAAATGGTACTTTTAACTCCCCAAAACTTTCTCATTATTAGCACAGTTAGGAATATACATAGACAGAAATCAGAGGTGTAAGTTGAATAGTTGGGATGATTATCCAAAAAAGAAAAATAGCGGTGAGAAAGAGGAATGCACTGGGAGAAGCGGAAAGGAAGAGGTAGAACAGGGTACATTTTCTGACTTAAAAGAGGTTCAAAATGGAAGATGGAGAAGGAGGGAGGAGAGCACATGAACATTACTCTCATCAGAATTGGCTCAAAAGGAGAATAACATGCACGCACTCACACACACACACACACTCACTTGAGTGTAAAAATCTATCTTACCATACAGAAAATTAGGAGGATCAGGGGGTAAGAAAAGGAAGGGGAGTTGATAGAATGGAAGGTGGATTTGGGGGAGGCAACAATCAGAAGTGAAACCCTTTTAAGGAGGGACGAAATGAAAGAAGAGAGACAGTGTAGGGTGGAGAGAAATACATAGTTGGTAATCATTACTGTGAAAAAAATACAAAGTTTCTCTGATAAAGACATCATCTCTCAAATATATAGAAAATTGAGTCAAATTTATAGAAATAAGATATAATAGCAAATAATATAGAAATAGTTCCTCAATTATTAAATGGTCAAATAATATGAACAGTTTTCAGACAAAGTAATCAGAGCTATCTACAGTTATATGAAAAAAATGTTCTAAATCACAATTGATTAGAGAAATGAAAATTAAAACAACTTTGAGCTACCATGACACATCTGTCAGATTGACTAATATGACAGAAAGGGAAAATGACTCATGTTGGAAGGAATATGGGAAAATTATAATACTAGTGCACTATGGGTGAAGTTGTATACTGATTCAACCATTCTGGAGAACAATTTGGAATAATATCCAAAGGGCTATAAAGCCATGCATATCCTTTGATCAAGCAATATGAGTACTAGGTCTTTATCCCAACAGATAGAAAACAAAAAAGAAAAGAACCTATATGTACAAAAATATTTAAAGCCACTCTTTTAGTTGTGGCAAGGAAATGAAAATTGAAGGGATGACTATCAATTGAGGAATGGCTGAATAAATTGTTGTATTTGATTGTAATGGAATACCATTATGCTATAAGAAATGATGAGCAGAATTCTCTCAGAAAAACCTGCAAAGACTTACATGAATTGATGCAAAATGAAACGAGTAGAACCAGGAAAATGTACAAAATATCAGCAATGTCATTATAACAATCAATGATGAAAGACAGCTATTCAATGCAATTATCCATGATAATCCCAAAGGACTCATGATGAAAACTGCTATCTACCTCCAGAGAGAGAAATGATAAGTGCAGACTGAAATATTTTTCCATTTATTATTTTTCTTTTTTTTGCAAAGTGGTTAAAATGGAAATATTATTTGCATGTCTATACTTGTATAACGATTTTTTATATTGCTTGCCTTTTCAATGTGTGAGAGCTGGAGGGTGGGAGACAGTAGGAATTCAAAATTTAAAAATCCATGCAAAAGTAATAAATTTTACATTTAATTTTTATTTTTCCCAGTTACATGTAAGCAAAAAATTAACATTTATTTTTAAATGCATTCCATATTATCTTTTTCCTCCATTCTCTTACCCCTTCTTGAGAAGGCAAGCGATTTGAGCTAGATCATTCATATGCAGTCATGAAAAATATTTCCATATTAGCCATGTTGCAAAAGAAAGCATAGACACAAAAACCAAGAATAATCTTTTTTAAACCATGCTTCTATTTGCATCCCGACTCCACCAATTATTTCTCTGGAGGTAAATAGCATTTTTAAGCATGTCCTTCAGAACTGTCTGGGATCATTGCATTGTTGACGGCTGCTGTCATTAACAGTTGACCATCACACAATATTCCTGTAACTGTGCACAATGTTTCCCTGGTACTGTTCATTTCATTTTGCAGCAATTTATGGAACTCTCCCAAGGTTTTTCTTAAAGCGTCCTGCTTGTCATTTGTTATAGGACGATAGTGTTCTTCACAATTTTATACCGCAAATTGTTCAGATATTCCCCAACTGATGGGCATCACCCAATTTCCAATTGCCTACCACCAGTAAAAAAAGAAAAACAATATAAACATTTTTGTACATATATGCCCTTTTCTTTTTTCTTTGATGTCTGAGATACAGACTTTGTAATGGTATTACTTGGTCAAATAGTTCCAAATTGCTCCAATAAAATTTTCTTAAAAAGATGTAGAAACATGTAACTAGGAAAATGTTTCATGAGTTCTCAGTTTAAGATTGTATTTAATTTAAAAACAATAAGATCAAACATTTTATTTAGTTGTCTCCAAAGCAAAGATATTATAAAGCACAAAAGCCAGTTCACTTAAAAATGATTATATTTTCAGGACATATTCAAATATACTCTGTCTGTCTGTCTATCAATATAGATATATATATGTGTAGATATAGATGTAGGTTGATATCCTTGAAATGCAGTAACAGGAAGGGTCCTAGCATGTTGGTCGGACTCTGTGCAACAGATTTATGGAAACATGTAAAGAAAAGTGTCACTGGATGTTGGGGCAAGGATGGATTTTTATCTGTATCACTGGAGACCATGCTGAAGTTGATAAAATAAACACAAATTACAGTATTAGATAATTCAAACATTGTGAAGAATTACATATGATTTTTTTCTAAATGTGTGAAGAAGGAATAATAACACATATTAATATATCATTGACCCAAGATTGACCACATTTTCGGAATTCTTTCTATTGAATTATGTAGTTTGAAGTGACAAAAATCAGGTAATGTGGTATAGAACAATGAGCACAGGATATGGATTCCACATAACCAGGTTCAAAGCACAGGTCTAACATTTAATTTCTGCATGATAATGGTTAAGCCAATGAAATACTGTGACCCTTAGTTTCTTCAACTGAGGGAAATCTGTTCTGTTACTGGGCCTTCCAAATACCAAAGTTGCTTGAATGGAAAGCACAAGAATATTGCCTAGAAGTAGCTATTATTCTTAAGAGTTTGCAATGAAGGAGAAAAATTTTAGTGACGTGATATTAATTCTCAATATCAAAGATGCAGAAAAAAAGCAGAATAATTTAGATAAGACTGTAAAAAAGGAAGTTGTCTGAAGAGATCAAAATAGATGAATAGACAATTACCAAACAACTTTGTGTGTGTGTGTGTGTGTGTGTGAGAGAGAGATAAAAACAAAGACAGCTAATGGGAGGAACATGAATGTAACATGATGGAGAATGCTGTAGATATTGTTTATTAAAATTCAGCAAAACATTTGATGTAGTATCACAAGCTATTGTGGAAGCAATGAAAAAAAATTGTTATTATAATTAGATGAATTAAGGTGGAAGTTAATGGATTCAAAAGTCATCACAAATGGCTCCATGTCAGTTTGCTAAGAAGTCTCTGATGGAGAGTTTTAAAGATTTGTGCACTTTTTTTTATTTTTTTGCACTTGTTCTATTTAAGAATTTTTTTGGTCAATGAGTTATATACAGATGGCATATTTTTCACATTTATGGATGACAGAAAACTAGAAAGAATACCTAGAGCATGAATTGACAGAATTAAGATCAAAAAGACCTCAACAGGTTAGAAAATTGGGCTAAATTAATGAAATGGAACTTAATAGAGATAAATATGTCTCACCTTTATGGTTTTTTAAGTATTTAAAATATTATAGGGAGGTATATTTAGATAGAGATTTGTCTGAAAAAAATCTGAGCATTTTATTGAACTACATAGCTTTTTCTTGTATGGCAGTCAAAAAAAACTAATGTGAAAATGATGTGCATCAAAGGAGGCAAAACAGTCTGAAAAAATTATTATACTATATTATACAATAACCAATATTACTCTGTAACTCATCTTATTCCCCATTTTAAGCCCAATTTTTCACCCTAGATCGAAAAGAGATCTCTTTCTGTCCAAATTAAAAGCATGATGGAATATGATCACTACCGGGCCCCAGAGCATTGGCTTGCTCACCATTTTAAAGTGGGGCCCTTGCTTCTGTTTATTCATAAACTGAAAAACCAACTTGGGATGAGTCCTTTCCAGGGAGACAGCTCTCCCATTCTTTCTTTTCCTCATCAAAGGTAGAAGTGAATTGGTCTCCAAAGGGAAGGTTAACTGGGAAAGTCCTGATTGGGGTGATTCTGGTTTTCTAGCAAAGATTACTAGAGGCAGATGAGATGCATAAAGCAATTAGCATTCCTTAATTGTCAGAGAGGGACAAGATCAGCCATACATGAAAACCAGTCTGCTTTCCTCTGATGCAGCTAATCATAAGGTTTTTCTACTATCTAACCCCCTACCCTCTCCTTTGGACATCTCAATAAATATGATCTTTTCAGTCCTATCATGCCATGGCACCTGACCTAACTGTGTGGGGTCAGTTTGACCCATTTTTAACACTTATATGCATCACTTTTAATAAACTGTTATCTTGCCCCAAAACTGTCACTTTTACCTTTTTGTCATTTTTACTCACCACAATTCTAATAATATCTATTATCACTTTTTATTGGCCATCTTTGCAGCTATTAGTTAGGGGAAAGGAAATTCAGAAAGCACAGCCTTATTTTTTTTAGGCAATAAAGGTTAAGTGACTTGCTCAGGGTCACACAGCTAGTAAGTATCTGAAGCTATATTTGACCTCTTTCCTCTAAGCCAGTGCTCTAACCACTGTACCACCTAGCTACCCCAAGAATTTATTAACACACTATTGTTGTTAGGTTCAGCCATCTTGGGAAGCAATTCAGAATTAGGTTAAGAAATTATGTTAAGAAAAGGAATAAAATGTCTATGTCCTTTGATCCAAAGATTTGTATTTGGGCATATACCATAAGGAATATATATACACACATACATATATATATATATGTATGTGTATATGTGTGTATATGTATATGTATACATATACACACATTATATATAAACATGTGTATATGTATATATATATGAATATGTATATAACACCTCTATATTCAACAAAATACTTAAAACATCACTTTTTGTGGTAGCAATATCTGTAAGTAAAGCAGATACACATTGTTTAGAGAATGACTAAACACACTGTGATACTTGAATATAATGAAATATCACTTTGATGTAAGACATGATGAATCAGTAGGACACAGAGGACCACAGTGAGGTATACAAACTTATGCAAAGACAAATAAGGAAAGGTCATAAAATGAGACACAAAATACCTTGAATAATGTAAAAAGAAGGAACAACACTAAAACATTTGAGATTCACTGGTATGAAATTATGACCAACATCGACCCCAAAGAGGAAATATGGATTTTGTACCTCCCACTATTCTTTGCAGATGTAGGCAACTGTGACTTTGGAACACTGTGAATAATGTTTTCAATGTGTTGGTTAGTTTTTTCTGGACTTTTCCCCCCTTTTTACTTTCTGTTATAAGGAACAAAAATCCTCTTTGAGGATGAGGAAGGAGAGACACTTTGGGCAATAATATGTTGTAAAACATAAGATAGAATTTTTTTTAAAAGAATGGGTTTGGATTTCAAGAATAAGGTGGTGATAGTTCCATTGTACTTTGCTCTGGCCAATTCATATCTGGAGTTCCCATTTCTATTCTGGGCACTACAATTTAGCTAAGACACTAATAAGCTGGAGAGCATCCAGGTGAGAGCAAATAGGATATTGAAGGGTGTTGAGTCTAAAGTATATTAAAATCATTTGGAGCACTTGGAGATGAAAAGAAAAAAATATTGAAAAAGAAAAGGCTGAGTGGGTCATGAGACCTATCTTCATGTATCTAATGAAGGAAGAGTAATGTGGCCCCAGAAGGAAGAACTATTGAAAATATATGGAAGTCACAATGAGATACTTGATATTAAGAAAAAAAACATCAAAATTCTTTTTAGTTTAAAATAACTTAAAATTGGAATGAGTTCCCTCATGAGATGCTGGTTATCCCTTCATTGGAGGTCTTCAGATAGAGGATGGATAAGCACTTGTCAATTACACTGAACTGGAGATATCATGGCATTATTGGAATACATGATCTTTTAGGTCCATTTCAATTCTGAGCTTTTAAAATTCTCTGAGTTTTTGAATCAATGATTTTCTGAGTCTGTCTCTAATGCATGTGCATCTTGCAGGTATACCTTGCAGAACATCTTTAATTAGTTCCATAAAATCATAGTTTTAGGCAAAATAATGGTACTGGAGCCTATTAATAATAATGACTCACAGTTCTATAGCATATTAAGGCTCATCAAGTATTTTTACAACAACCATGTGAAATAGGTAATATAATTATTATCATTCCCTTTTCACAGATGATGAAACTGAAACTCTAATAATTCCAGCAACTGACCCATCATCACAAAGCTCTCAAATGTCCAATTTGATATTTTACTATATACAAGTCACCCTGAATTCAGGTGCAACCCACTGTGAATGAAACCATTCTATATCAAGTAGCTCATGAGCAATGGTGCTGTAAGTTAGTGAGCTAATAAATAAATAAATATAATTGCATTGAGACATTGCACTAAAGTTAGTTAGTTATAATGCAGCTCAGCAAAATGTAATGGGATCAATATGGTTGAGAGGAAAAAGAAAACAATGCTGGATTTTGATTCAGAGGACATGAGTCTGTTATGTATTACCTGTATGTGCTCCTTGGCAAAAAATTTAACCATTTGCATTTCATTTTTTCCTTCTGTAAAATAAGGAAAGAAAACTGAAAGACTGATCTTTGGGATTTTTTCTTGTTTTAAATCTTATGATTCTACTAAGATGTAATTTATATAGGTTGACTGGGTCAATATTATGGGACATATTTTCAAATCTATTATGTATGCATGTATTATGCACATGTATATGTGTGTTTATCAGCTATATGTGATAAAATGATACTTAGGTAATGTAGCAGAATCAGCTAGAGGATAGGATATTGTATAAGGAAAAGTAATCTCACTGTACAGAGTATAAATTTTAAAATAGAGATAGGAAAGATTAGTGTGGTTGGGGGGGTCTTATAATTTCTTAGGTTGCCTAGCTACAATATTTCTTATTTAAAAATGTCAATTAAAAGATTTCCTCCCATTTCAATTATAATGAATGGTCTATTTTTACAAATCTTCCATTCAGAAGTGTAAGGTTAAGAAGGTTTGGCCAATTGAGCAATCAGATTAGCTGAACATTCTTAAATGCTTTATAATAGCATCGAGGATCCTGCCTGAAACTACAAAAGTACAGAGAAAAAAAGCAGTTCAGAATTCACACCACTTGATAAAAGGGAACATGCTATTATCTTCAATATAGTGTAAAACTTGATAAAGAATATTAAAAATTGAATCAAAAGGCTAATGATAATAATCCACTTATTTTTAATTATTTTAGACATGCCCATTCTACATCACATCAGATAGCTACTGGTTCAAATATAGCCATGACTTTTAGAATTTATATGTATATGCTTCTCTATAAAAACCACATTTATTATAATGGGTGTTGGAGGTTTTTCAGAGTGAACACAGCAGTCTCACAAATTAAGATTAACTTAGGGTAGACCAAACTAAATGAGTGCATAAAATATATGAATCATTGATTATTTTAAAAGAAAAGACATTGTCTCCAAGTCTGTCTAACTGAGATCTTTTCAAAAACTTCTTCCACTAAAAGCTGAGTTTAATGAATGGCTTGTACAAAGTTAAACCAATTGAGCACAAATTCAGGCTGTGCTTAAGCTAGATAGATTTTGAATAAGGCTTTGATGATGCACAATGATACCACTATTATATAAAACTCAACCTTATTTCAGTTCACATGGTCTCAGCTTATCACCAGAGTGAGCATTTTCATCCAAAAGGTCATTTCTCAAGGTCAGAGAGGGGTAGTGATCTGCATAAGTGGAGGGGATACCAATACCAATCAGTGATCCTTGGAGCATTGAAATATTTTCTTATTTCAACTTATGTAGAGTAATTTGAATCAACAACTAGCAATGTCTTACTATTTAGGAGTGTGATCACAGTAGAGAAAAGAGTGTTGGAATTGGAGCCAATGGGGGAACTTGTTCACAATTCTTCCTCTGTCATCCACTAGTTCTATAATGTCGGGCCAATCACTTAAACTTACAGTTTCCACTTCCATACTTGTAAGATAAGAAAAATATCTGTTGTTTAACTCTAATTATTATTATGAGAATTAAATGAAGTAACAGATTTATAACACTTTGTAAACTTTAAAGCACTAAATAAGTGGCAGTTATTATTTTATACTACAGCTAATAATAGCACTTATAGAGTGCTTTAAGGTTTACAAGATGTTTTGCAAACATCATCTCATTTTATTCTCATGACAACTCTGGAAGTTAGCTGATATTATTATCCCCGTTTATATAGATGAGGACAGTGAGGCAGACAGAGGTTAAGTGACTTGACAAGAGTCACACAGAAAATATCTGTGGACAGATTTGAACTCAGATCTTCCTGGTTCAAGGACCAGAACTCTATTGATTATGCTAACTAGTTGGCTATATTATTATTTTTTTCTCCTTTTCATTATAAGACATTTCATGGTTACTTCTGTGTACACAATGAAGTATTAACTTTGACTGGCTTGGTTTCAGAATAGTCAGCCCACTATGTTGCATAGTCCATAGAGAGTTAGCCTTGTGCTCACACACATTCTGGCTCTGGGATACTGGGTAAGTCATTGTGTTTTAGGTAGATAATTCTCAAAGATTATAAAATGCAGAGAAGATGTCAATCTGCATGGGTAGGGAAGAACAAGGAAGCTAAGTGTTCTTTCCCAGGATATCCTTCTATCAATGAAATCAAATATCAATTCCCTATCTCTTATGAAGTCAATCCCATGTAGAGAGAAGTCCAAGTTCAGGTAGGGGTTGGTATTAATGTTACCTTTAAGGACCTCCCTAATTTAATATTCAACATTCATCAAAGGAGATGACATTCAAAATGCTTTTCAAACCTTAAAGTGTTATATTGTTATCATTATGTATGAAAAAATATTATTCTCAGCCCTTAAGCAAATTTCTTTTTAAGCCAATGAATAACTTCCCTTTGTATTTTGTTCAGTTTTTAATTGTTTTGGGAAAACATACTTTTTCCTGGATAACAAATTTTAGCCCACAAGAATTAAATCATATATGACAGTATTATAAATTAGTAAGAGTTGAATTAATAAGGTTTTAATACATATTGATTTTAAATTACATTGTGGCATAAAGAAAATATATTCAAGATGATTTTTCTATATAAATGCCATATCTCCATTCATTTTGATACCTCCAATTAAATCTCATTTCCTTGTCTTGTCATACAGGTGATGTTGAGTTCTTCAAGGCTCTGCTGTTAGGGGACAAGATGTTGCTATTCCTTTCAACCTGGAAAAATGCTATATATAGAATTTAATGTGGGCAATGGATTATTTATCAACTAGTAATGTCTAATATGATAAGATTAGAAATCAAGAAATAGAGGGAAATTCAAAATTCCTAGACCAGATCCATCTGAATCCAGAAATGACCTCAAATAAAGACACACACACACACACACACACACACACACACATATGCACAATGGGGAAGAATAAGTAAGCTAGGTTGGCAAATTCAGTGCTGGTATCTAATTTTGAAAGTCTTCTATCTTTTGTAAGATTCACTTTGAGCTCTTTGTAAAAGTAAAAATCCTTATCCATGTATAATTCCCACCATATTATTTCTCCATGGAAGCTCCAAGATGACTGAACGCTACTGGAGAAATTTACAAAAGGATATTGAATTAACCCAATGCTCATTCATGGTGCAAGTCCATATTTGGCCTCTTCAGCTTAACAATACACACACACACACACACACACATGTTTCATATTATATATTGTGTGTCTACAATTTCATATATATAGTATATGTATATTTTATGTGTGTGCATACACACATATAGATAGATAGATACAGATAATAAACAAGAAGGTGTGAGATGATAAAACATGAAATACTGTATGAACTTTAAGACTTTGTCACTGTATTTTTAATTTTACTTATCTGTTTTAGCTTATTATAAGAGACTTCTCATGAATCAGAAGTAATTTGTAAATACAATGTAAAAACAAAACACATTAATAAAACTAAAAGTGCAAAAAATGAAAATATAAAGACCCAATTAAATGTCCCAAATTTACTACTCCAAATAACGGTCTCCTATTTCTGTGCATGCAAAAAATGTCCTGCTTCACTATTTTACTGAGAAAATTTATACAATTTTACACCGTCATCAGACATGTGTTAACTCAGTTTCCCTCAATTTTTCAAAATACAAATGAGTTATCCCTATTCTATTAGGCCAATCTCTCCATGGGTATCCTGGACTCCATTCTTACCTGTCTCCTCCAGTACTTTCCTCCAGTACTCAAACTCACCCTCACCACTGATTGACTTATTCTGAACTGTTTGAAACTGCTTTTACTATACCAAAACATCCAGTGATTATTTTCAGTATTTTTTCCCTTAAACTTTCTAGCTTTTGATAGTTTTACTTTTACCTCTTACTTGACAGTCTTCTCATCTTTTCTCACAGAGCTATCATATTATGCCAGTTCTCCACCTAGCTGCTCCTCCTTTCACTTCATTTCCCTCCCATGCCTTCCCTACCTTTCCTCTCCCCTGACCTGCCCTCCTCTTTCCCTCCCTCTCTTGCCCTCCACTTTCTTCTACTCCCTTTATCTCTCCTCTCCTTCCATCCCCTGCACTGCCCTCTCCCAGTTTCTGTTGGAGGGGTCAAAATTGTTAATAGATTGAATAATCATCAATTGTTTTATTGGACAGATGTGTTCTGTTCTTAACTAAGTTTTATTTGCTTGAAATGTTTTCAAAAGAACTAAGGGATCACAGATCCATGTAGTTCAAATGACAGTGACTCAGTAAACGGCTTCCTTATGTAGGTGTCATTATATACTATCTGCCTATATGGTTATATCTTAACCTGTACCTAAAGCAGATATTGTATCATTATAATGGGAAAAAAGTTTGTACCATGCCTAATTGGCATACTTACTAGAATTAACATTTTGCGTTATTAAGAGGTAGTGATATAATTTTTCATACTCATAGACTTTTTTAATTTTTAAAAATTATTTCTATGCTCAAACTTTAGATTTCATTGGAAGGGGGAGGTTCTATCATTGAAATTCCCTTCACAAATCCAGTTATACACCTTGTCTGCCACTTATAGACTTAAAATGTTTCCCATGGTACCACCAGGTTAAATAATTTTAATAAATAAATTTTTAAAAAAATTAATAAATGTTAATAAAAACATGGTTATATAGCTAGTGTGTATCAAAGGCAAAAACAAAATATAGGTTTTCCTGACTCCAAGAATTGAATTCTATGCACAATGTCATGCTGCCTCTCTCTTACTACTGAAATTGATTGTGTGACATAGGAGACACTGGCACAGGACTACTCAGTATGGCCTGCCCACATCAGAGCAGGTGCTGTGCTCTATGAGCAAAGCAGAATTGAAATAGCTCAAAAGAAATGCAAGATGTGTGAATTTAGAAAATCCACCCTAAATGTTCACATGGACTATTTTGCCCAACCTGTGGTAGAACATTCTAAGCTAATATTGGTCTTATTAGCCACAGTTGGACACACCGAAACTTGACTCTAGAATAGTGATATAATATTGGTTCCCTTCGAGAATGAAGGCAAACAACCTTTAGTATGCAAAGCTCAAAGTTGTGGAATTATAGTTTACTGAATTTTGTTATTTTATAAAAAGTTTTGAAAAAAAAGATCAACCATCTTAGGTGACAATGATGCCAATAATAGATTTTTCTCTTGAATTCCAATAGGCCTGCTCAGAATGTAACAGATCTTCTTTCCTAAGAAAGAATGGATGGGAGATGTTGGACAATATGAATGTTATAACCAACAGAGAGCTCTGATAGAGGGTGAGTTATGATATTATAAAATACAGGTAAGGAGGATATTCCATATAATTTTAAATAAATAATGGAAATGTTATTTCACAGGATTTAGCTGAAACATCTATTTAATGGCTTCAGTAAATTCTTTTGAAAAGACAGGTTTTTTTTTTTAATTCCAAAAAATGGAAACCCTTTCTGTTTTTATTGAAATAAGTAATTTTTTGCTTTAAGGAAATTTTATAAATGATTTCAATGACTATTTTATACTATTTTTTAAAGTTTTTTGAATAATTAAGTAATGTATTCTACTGACCAAGAAAAATAACCTAATCTAGAACTGCCAGAATTCACTCACATTTAAACATTATATGTTTCTAGGTAAAATATGGCAACAATTTTGAGTTTTAAAAATTAAGTATCCAAGCTAAATATCATTCCTAGTCTTTATTATTAGCTGGGAAGCTCTCAGTATTGTTACAAGGATGATGGGATGAGAATTCTGCCCCATGTCACAGAATTTAGGACACTGACAGTAATTTCAATCCATCAATACTGTGGAAATAGAGTTTTAAAGATACCTGCATTGGCATAAGGAACAGACTTGTGATTTTTTTTTGGGGGGGGAGGATAAGGAATTTTCAGATGAGGAAATTCCATCTATCAATTCAGGTTGCTACTTTATCTGAAACCTGTAGTTTTAGAAAGTTGCCTAGAGCTGTGAAATGTTAACTGATTTCCTCAGCTGCAAATTAGCAGCTATGTGGTAGGGTGGATAGAGTAGCAGGCCTGAAGTCAGGAAGTCCTGAATTCAAATTTGGCCTTAGACACCTATTAAATGTGTGACCATGGGCAAGTCACTTAACCCTGTTTTGTCTTGGTTTCTTCATTTGGAAAATGAGCTGAAGAAGGAAATGGCAAACCATTGCAGTATCTTTGCCAAGAAAACTCCAAATGGCATCACGGAAGAGGCAGACACAACTGAACAACAACAAAATTGGCAACAATAACTAGGGAAAATAGGATGCTATGAAATGACTACTGTATCACAAATGAATTCTTCCCCAATTGCCCAGAGAGATTTGTTTAGGCTGGCATTTGTGGTTTACCTCAGAGATATAAATTCCTACTTATTTGATGGTGAAAGTACAACCAAAAAAGATGTAGAGTTTAGTGGTTGGTTAGGGCATAACTCCATTCACTCCAAAGAATAATTTACATTGCCACAATTCCTTCAGCCTATCTCACTGAAGCATTGTCAGTGACTTGCTCAGTCATTCCCAGTTATCACAGACCAAAAGCAGTTTTCATTCCAAAATTTCTGGACATACTTCATTTTCTTGAAGATTTAAAAACAATCTAAATTATGAAATAGATGATTGTACCCCTATTTTGTCCCAATCGTTATCAACCAGCTAGAGATTTTATAGGGGTAGTGATTGCTAATAATTATCAATAGATCAACCTATTATACCTACAATCAATATACATTGAGTCAACAAATCGAATTAGCTAACCAACCAATACATATTTAGTCTTAGTCAATCAATTAATACACCTGTTATCAATATACATGTAGGTAATCAATTAATATATTATGTTTATCAATATATATTTAATCAACTAATCAGGAATAATCAAATAGGATAAATTCTTATAAAAAGACCCCAAACTCTTATTTAAAAAAACTTCATACTTTTTGTATGAAAGACCCCAAACTGTATATTGCATATCAAAGGTTACTTAATAAAAAATTCCCTTGCCTAATCATAGGAAGCTAACTAGAATGCCTCCACCCTTTCCTCCTCCTGATCAGGGGACCAAGCCCAACACAACAGATGTGACTCAATTACAGTAAAAATCTTCCAGTCATTCCATTACCCTTCCACCCTTCATTATATCCTTATTGTCCAAAAGGAGGAGATAGATATGAGCATTTGGCCAATGAGTGACGCTGGTTGATATGCTATGGCCTGCACATCTACTGGCCCATTGGCTCATGTAGATGTTTTGGGATCTTCTCATCAGCCTCACCTCGTGAGCCTACTCTTCAATTTTGGTAGGACCTCCTGGAAAGGCAAGATAGGTCTGTTAAGATCTGCTTGCAAGTCCATCTGTCAACCAATAGGATTCTGTATTTTCTGCAGACCATCCTAGAGGGTCAAGGACAAAGTTTATCCACCGATCAGACTCTGTATTTTTGGTCTGTTGCACTTGTATCATCCCAGTAGCAAGCAATATAAAAATAAGGCCCTGGAGAAAGGGGGCTTCTCAGATTGTGAGGAAGGTCTGAGGTCCCATTCATTAAAAGAGGTCCAATCCCTTTAATAAATGGCTCTTGGCTCAGAGTTCTGACTCAGTGGTTCTTCTTGCAGATTGGACTTGATTTTGTCCTACAATTATAAACATAGAAAACAACAAAATGAGATAGATTTTTAAGACAGTATTAACATTTCTTGCTTTCATCATCCGTCCAAAATATAATTCATATTATTATATTTGTGTCACTAGCATCATCTGTTAAGAAGAGGGAATCAGTAAAGTATAATATCTTAAGTCCATTAATTTATTGTCAGAATACTCAAGTTTTACATGTGTCATTGGTACTCATTGTGGTGCCTTGAGGAAGTCACTTAATGTCCCTTTGTTGCAGGTTTTTCATCTGTTAGATAACATTAACACTTTTTTTCTTTAGGTGGGTGGCAAAGAGGAGCAAATGAGCTAAAAGTTCATCACAAATATAAAATTTTCTGTCCTAGAAGGAAAAGTCCTTCATTTCTCCATTCTGTTAAATCTTCATTACTTTCCTATGACATTTATATTCCCCTTCACTTCAAAAACTATTATTAAAATAAAAGTTTTCTATCTTTAGGTAACCAAATTAATTTCATGAATATGCTACTCAAACATACACGTTGTTGTTGTTGTTGCATGTGGCAGCATGTTTTATAGGGTCATCCAAAATATTTCAATTTATTTTTCCTTGTCCTCACCACTTCCCACCATCTTATTTTCTCACGTCAAGACAGGTTTGCAATACAGTTAACTATCCAGAATTACAAAGGTAATATGCAAATGAAGAATAATGACTCTCAAAAAATGACCTTTAGCACCGACTAAGCAAAAATTAACAATTATAGACTTAAAGGAAAATAATCTTTAAACCTTTTCATGAAATTAGCAATAAGATAATGTGCTGTTGTTTTCTATTCATGGAGAAGTGCAAAGTTCAAACAGCAGGGTGGACAATTTAACAATTGATAAACTTTCAAATATCATGAAGTAGGATGAAAGGAAAATTATATGTACATTTCAAATTATTATGATTATTCAAACAGTACTGAGAACAAAGGTTTATTCAATTATGCATATTACAGGGCTTCTATTAATTCTCAATTATTCAATTATAAAAACATATATACATATTCATGCACACACATATAATCACCAATGAGAAAAACTGAATCTGGAAAGAAGAGAGATTAGAGACTTTTGACTCTATTTGCCTTCAATTCTTCTTTCTTATCCTATCCATATACACCAGCCAGTGCAAAGGAAAACCTTTGGTAGTGGGTCACCAATGACAGGTGCACAAGAAGAATTGTGTGCTAAGAGATTTGAACAAGTGGAGACTTGGTTAAGAAATACAAAAACTTTTCTTGGGAAATATAAGCCTTTGGAAAAGTAGGAAGGAATGAGCATTGTCATCAGAATACATACATTGAAAGAATAACATTTCTTTTATGTTCCATTATAACGTTATAGATTGAGTAGAAATTAGAGATGGATTTCTTCTCCCAATTAATACATTCTTCAGTTAATCCTAGACACATGAACCAGAACCTCACATGTAGAAATGGACATGTGCATTTATTAATAAGCTGCTCATATTTGTGTAGTTCATAAAGGTTGGCAGAGTTATCATATTTAATACTCCCAATGAGCCAGTAAGGTAGGCGTTATTATCACCTTACTTTCAAAGATATGTTAAAGAAAGATTACAGGGTGTGAGTAATTTGCACATGTGATGCTGTAAATTTCTGAAAAGAGATTTGAACCCAGCTCTTTTGGATTTCAAGACACTCTATCTGCTATGTTATCCTGACTATTCTTGGTCATTTCACAGTATTCTATTTTGTGAATATATTTTATGCTTTTCTTCTTGATATCACAAAAAAGAAAGCTAAATTGGCTATTATATAGGATAATTAACATGGTTTAACTATAGGGGCTCTATACCTAAAGTAAAAAAAAAAATCAGTGTTCAAATATTGCCTTCATGTTTACTATTGAGTGACCATGGGCAAGTCACTTGACTTTTTTGACCTTAAAATTTCTAATAATACCTAAATTCTCCATCCAAGGGTATGATGAGGATCTAATGAGATAATTTATGTAAAGTATTATATTAACCTTAGAAATATAAATGAAACATTGTTATAGTTAATTTTTTTACTTAAAAGTGTGTACTTTGTCTTTCATGCATCTTATCTACTCCATAACTATAGTAGGACCAAAGTTGATAAGTAACTCATATTTAAATTAAAATTTGAGCATTGCTCATCATAAGGGGAGCCCTTTTATTTTAATGGTATAAAATGAAATCATTAAAAAAGTAATAAATATCCAATTTTAACTTTGAGTTATGTGGATCCTATATTCATTAAATTATGAATGCATGCATTGTTGGAACAAACTTATTTTCCTATTACATGATGCAGAATAAGGTGAAAAAGTACATGCCCCTAATATACTTCCTAATAATTTATTCTAGTTCTGAATTTTTAACAGGAGTTTATATTTTTTTAAAAAAGAGCTTATAGAATATAGTTTTCTTGTACCTTTCAAGGACAATCAGCTGGTTTCATCATAGTGCCAAACCTCCTTTAATTAGAAAAGACCCTTGTATCTGTAGTTTTATTTCAGAAGATATCTAATCTCCATGAAAAGAAAAGAAAAATACATACACATATGTATATATGCATATATATATATCAAAGGGTTTTAGTCAGATATGACAAATTTCAAAATTTAATGGACATAAATTTTCCATGAAGAAAACTTTAATGGCAACAACAAAAAAGTACCAGAGTATATTACACTTAATAGTACCTTTATGACCAATTCTACTTCTGAAAAACTATTAAGTATTTTGTAATGGCCTCAGTTCTAAAATTATTTCAAAGCTCAGTTTGTTAGCAATGTCAGTCTAAAAGTAACCATAAAATAAAAAATATTTAAGTCTTTAATATTAAGTTAGTTAAAGGTTGACCAATAATGTAAAAGAGAGTGCTTTCCTTATTACTAAATATAGACAGCCCCATGATGTAATAATGGCTGCTACAAAATATAATTTTCCTAGCTGAAAGAAAAGACTGAAGTATCAGCTCAGGTGACAGTGAAGAAGCCCAGGAACTTAGAAGCTTTAAATAGCAGAGGAAGTGTGCATGTGTGTGTGTGTGTGTGTGTGTGTGTGTGTATGTGTGTGTTGGGGGCAGATGGAGCTTTCAGAATGAGAAATCTATTCCAGTGGTGACAACAAATGACAAATGAAGAGCTCTTCTACCTGTACTGAATATAATCCTGAGCAGCAGCTGTGTCCAAGTATGGCTTACTGAACCAGTTAAATGAGAGATCTGCCTAGATAAAATTTTCAATGATCTAAATGTGTTTGTCTCATGGTACTGTTGGTATCTGGTAAATAAATCCATTTCCTCTTTCTCCTGTGAAGTCAAATAATTGAGGGACGCTTCATTTTCCTGTTCTTCTTTCCTCCCTAGATTGATGTCACTAAAGTATATCTTATAATTCTATCTCCCAACAATTAGTTGAAGGTCAACAATCATTTATTAAGCACTTACTATGTGCCAGTTGCTGTGCTAAGATTAGGGGACAGGGGTGGGAGGTGCTACACAGAAAGGTAGAAAGATGATTGCTAAGCTCAAAGAGCTCAGATCCTATTGGGGGATCCTACATTGAAATAAACACACACACACATACACACACACACACACACACACACACACACACACGGTGACATTGGGTGTTAATATCTGAAGGAAGGCAGTAGCTTGGGTTTGGTATGGTGTGGGTGGTGGAAAGGAGCCAAAAAATTCTTGTTGTAGAAGCTGGGATTTGAGCTGAATCTTAAAGGATGACAGGAGGCAAAGGGGAGAAGGAAGAACATTACAGGAATGATAGACAATCAGTAAAAGAGCAACTATTTGGAATGCCATTTTTGAGAAACAGCAAATATCTTGGTGTCATTGGATTTCAGAGTATGTGGAGGGGTATGAAGTATACGAAGACTGAAAAGACAAGAAGAGGGCAGGTTCTAAAGGGTTTTAAAAGTGAGACAGATACTGATCATGGTTTGTAAGCCTGATTTTCATTTATAAATGGGTTCTTTGTTTTTATTATTGTTGGTGGACATATTATTACTTAGTATCAGGGTGTACATAGGAAGGTGTTCCTCACTCAGATTTCTCCTGGAGGACTGAACTGATTGGAATGGTGGCATTACTGAGGAAGTGAGCACTGGTTCCTGGTCCCAAAGTCTTAACTTATACCTTTTTGTGAAAAGGGAGGGCTGAGTTTGAAGTGACTAGCCTACTCCAGGACCACAGAAATGCCTAGTATTACATACACAAGGAAAGATAATTAGGATATTATACGGAATAAGAATAATGACAAATAACCCCTTGTTTTAGCTTAAAAAAACAATTAAAGATATTGATTCCATTTAGCTGTATATAAAATTGATGATACCCACTAGGAAGAACAACTTAAGAGAGCATATTGTTCTCATGAGAAAAATGAAAAACAACACAGAGTAATGCAAAGCTAATTAAAAACAAATCCTTTTCTGCTCCATAGACCTCTTAGGTGTTCTCCAGAGCTGACATTATACCCTATTTTTCCTAATATCTGTCATTCATTCATCAAACACTTATTAAGTACCTACTACACAAAGGTACTTTAGTAATCTCTGAACTTAAAGAGATGATAATATAATCCATGCTCTAAAGAGACCTAAAACCTAGCAGGTAGATAGGATATTTACACAAGTGAACAAAATATAAATTCAAGAGACAAGAGACATTAATACACTAATACATGACAGATTCAAAGAGGAAGAGAAATAGCCTGAAGAAATAACAAATAGAAGTTTCATAGAATTTTGGAGTCAGAAGGGACCTTAGTGGGCATCTAGTCCAACCCCTTCCTGTAAAAGAATTTGCTCTGTACCGTATCTTTGCTTAATATCTTTATATAATCACTGTTGATTATTTAATGTTCTAGTATTTGCTTAAAGTCCTCTATCTAAGGAAGGAGAAGCCACCATTTCTCCAAGGTAGCCCATTACACTTTTGGACATTTTCAATTGGTAGGAAATTGCTATTGTTGCTTTCTCTGACATCAAGGATACATTTGCTTCTTTTCTACTTCAATTGTTTCTACTTTTGTCCTCTGGGAACAAACAGAAAAAAACTCTTCTCTCATTTCCATATGACAGACCAGTGGACACTGGAAGACAGTTACCATATAATCCCCTGAGTCTTCTCTTTTCAAGGCTAAACATTCTCAGCTCCTTCACCAATCCTCATATTACATGGAATAGAGATCTCTCACCATCATAGTTGTCCTCCACAATTACTCCCCAGCTCATTAATGTCTTTCCTGATGTAATTGAAGAGATGACTTCCAGAACTGAATACAAAACTCCAGATGTGATCCTAATCAGACAGAGTATACTAGGTTTATCACCTCCTATTTCAGGGAATACATTTCTGGCTTAATGCACTCTAGATTTATTGGCTACTATATTACATATTTAACTCATGTTGAGCTTCAAGTCCAATAAAACCTTCAAATCATTTTCAGACAAACTGCTAATTATTTCTCCCTTCATCTTACAAGGATTCTTTTGAACCTAGGCAACAAAGCTTTGAGGAACAATCAAAGTCATCCAGGAAAAAAAAAAGGGAAGGGTTTTTAAATTTTTTTTTTTACACCTGCAGATATGGGGAGAGTCTACTCCTGGCATGGAGAAGGTTCTGTACACATGCACAGAGATGATAAAGTTCATGGCATGAAAAATTTAATAGTTGAGTTTCAGTAAAACATATAGTATGAGGGAGGGATTAATGTGTAAATTGGAGTGAGAATGTGAAGGTTTTTTTTTTTTTTAGGCAATTGGGGTTAAGTGACTTGCCCAGGGTCACACAGCTAATAAATGTCAAGTGCTTGGTCTGAGGCCAGATTTGAACTCAGGTCCTCCTGACTTTAAGGCCTGTGCTATATCCACTGCACCACCTAGCTGCCCCATGAAGGTTTTTGAATACCTAAGCTAAGTAGTTGATATTTTATCCTGTATGCAAGAGGAAGCCACTGGTTTGTTGATCAGTATACACATATATATATGTATGCATATATGTATGTATGTATGTATATACATGTACATATATTAGGAATGAGAAAATTGAGAGCAGGGAGAACAATATTCAGGCTATTACTATAGTGAAGGTAAGTGGAAATTAGAGGGTGAATCATGGTGGTGACAGTGGTAAAGGAAAGGAGACAGATCCAAAAGAAAATCTAGAGGAAGTATTGATAGGACTTGGTACCTGGTTAGGTAAAGTGATAGAAAAGAAGGGGAAAAACATATAATTCTGAGATTTTATCATGGGTAACTGAGGAATGATGTTGGCCCTGTTAGAAATAGGGGAATTAAAAAGATGAGCCAGTTCAAGGGCAAAAATGTTGAATTCAATTTAATACCTACCTTGATTCAGATAATGGAGGAATGTACAGGTGGGGCTCTCCAGGCAACAGTTCAAACTGGTATTCCATAAAGAGATTTGATTGCCAAAATTTACAGATAATCTTTGAAAGAAAGGGAGTTTATGAGATCACAAAAAAAGAACAACATAGACAAATTAGAAAATAAAAAGGGGCAGAATTATCCATAATTTGAGGATGAGGAAGTGGGGAAAGAAATAGCTAAGGAGATATAGGAACAGTCATGTAGATAAGAAAATAATGTGAAATCTGTCGTAGTAACTGAATGATGAAAGTGTATCAAGGTGGGAGTCACCAAAGTATAAAAATCCATAGAAAGATCAGAAGGATGCTGACTAACTCATACAAATACTTACAAGGGGGCTCAGAAACTCCAATCTGTATTTGAATAGGAATATGTTCCACATTATTTCCAACAAATTGCAATATAATTTTTAGTGAAGTATAACTGATAAGCTCCTAAAGCATCGTATTATTTTGATAATAATATGTCTCAGGAAGTTTGTATATGTTTTGCTTTATATTTTTTTTAATTAAACCAAGCCTAAATCACATAGGATAGGAAGTTGGACTTAAAGTTAGGATGACCTGAGATCAAATATTGCCTCAAACATTTACTAGTTGTGTGATCCTTTACTAGTTACTTAACCTCTTTGAGACTCATTTTCTTCACATTTCAATTGGAGATAGTAATAACAACTACTTCTAGTTTTTTGTGCAGATAAAATGAGATGACATGTGTAAAACATTTTAGAAACCTTAAAGCATTATATATATATATGCATATATAACATATATATGCTAGATATCATTATTATTAATTCTACTTCATGCAGCATGTTGGATTGAATTGAATTTTATACAATGCCACCTCCTCCTGCAACTTTGTAGCTCTTCAGTTCCTTTGAATTAAGTTATACACTTCCATAGCCATATTTTAGTAATGAGTAAATCCCATTCCACCCATCTCAATGACACCCATGAGGATGAATTTCCCTCCTTGTATTAGACATTCTAGTTCTACTCTTTTATTACCCATTTACATTTACCCATTGCATTTAAGCTTATTTATTACCCATATGAATTGTGTAGAGGCATTTGAATCCATGGGCTTTATTGTTGCTTCCCTTCTTGGATTTTGTCTCTGAGGAGTTGTTCCATTTTTCTACTGCTTTTTTGTCTTGCTATTACAATTTTTACTTGTTATGGGATTTGGTGTGGGGGATATTCATAGGAAACTGTATCCCTTCCTCTTTCTTTTCAGTTTGGAGTGTTCTTGATCAGATGTGAATTAGAAGAAAATGTTTATTTTAATCCAGTCATTGTTAGATATATTTCAACAGAGGAGGGAACAGAAAAGCCCTTGCACTTGGCAATTAAAAAGTCACTAGTGACCTTGGAGAAAATCATTTCACTAGAATTATGGAGAAAGAAGTAAGACTGTAGTGATTTTGAATGTGAATAAGTGGTAAGTTAATACAAGTAGCAAATACAAACTATTTTTTCTATATACTTGAACAATAAGGAGAGAAGATATTTAGGGCAACAATTTGAAGGGTTTGTAGGAGCAAGGGAAAACAAATTTGGATCAGAGAGGATCTGAACATTTTTGTAGACAGAGTATTAAGGATCGTTAGGGAGAGAAGTATTGAAGAAAAAGGACAGTTAGGTGGCACAGTGAGCAGAATTCCAGTTCTGAAGTCAAGAACACCTGAGTTCAAATCCAGCCTCAGACATTTGCTAGCTGTATGACCCTAGGGAATTCACTTAACCCTGTTTGCCTCAATTTCCCATCTGCAAAATGAGCTAGTGAAGTAAATGGCAAACCACTTCAGTATCTTTGTCAAGAAAGCCCCAAAGTGGGTCATGGAGAGTTGGATATGCCTAAAATGACTGAACAATAACACTCAAGACAAAAGAGAGAGGGAAGACAATAAACAAAACAAAGTGTCAGAAAAGACCAGAGGTGATGGATCTAAGGACAAAGATTGAGGTGTTAGCCTTAGAAAAGAGAAAAAAAAGTTTCTCCACTGAGAAGAAAGGAGATAAAAAAGGTGAGGACAGAACTTACTATTGTCTTACCACAGAGGGATTTATTTTTCATGTACACAATTAATTTTTTCCCTAAGCATTTATTAAGTGCTTATAATATGCTAAGCACAGCACTATGTGATAGGAATACAAAGAAAAAGCAAAAATAGCTTCTGTCCTCATAAAGCTTTTATTATAACAGAGAAGATGACATATATAAATCAAATTATAACAGATAAAAAGACAGTTGAAAGAAGGTAATCTTTGAGTAGTTGCACTATAAGTAGTCTGGAAAGGCCTTCAGGATAAGCTGGCACATTAGCTGAGTCTTAAAGAATGCCAGAGATTCAAAGTATCAGAGATTAGAAGAGAAAGCATAACAGGCATTGGAAAAGCCAGGGCATAGACACAGAAGGCAATAGAAGATGGAACACTGTTTGTAGGAAAAGCAAACAGGCAATTGTGGGTGGGGAGGGCTCTAGAATATGAAATGCTCTTGGCCCATGTTGTGAAGTGTTTTGAATGGGAAACATACGTGTATGTGCATATGTGTATTTATATACATACATACATACATAAAATCTTTGAATGTGATAGGAGTCAATTGAGCAGTGTTTATAGGGGGGAGTGAAGTGGATGGGATGGATGCCACAATTAGACCTCCACTTCAGGAAGATAATTTAGGCAGTTAAATGGAAGATGGATTAAAGTGGGGAGAGCCCTGAGGTAGGGGAAATAATTACAAAGCTATTGTAATACTCTAGACCAGAAGTTATCACCACCTAAACTCTATTGGTGGCTATGAGAAGAGAGAGGCAAAGAGAACCACAGATATAGATTGAGAGATACAGAGAGACAGAATCAGAAAGAGATACACACAAAAAAAGACTGAGGTCAGATAGACAGAGACACAGACAAATATACGGACACTGAGAGTTCCACTAGTACAATCTCCAGTAGGAGAGAGACAGAGAGACAGAGAGAGAGAGACAGAGAGACAGAGAGAGACTGACAGAGAGAGAGAATTAATTCACAAATTAATGTAGGTGAGAGAATGAGGGAAAAGAAAGAATGTAATTTGCAATGAAATTGGAAATTAACAATAAAGAATATTTTATAGGGAACAATTTTGAATTGGCCAGAGGTTGGGAAAGATTGGTTAGATAAGTCTCCTCCAACCTAAGACGCATCTTCCTTGCATTGCAAGTCATATCATTTTTTTAAAAAAAAACTCTTTTTCCCATTTCATCAAGCAGTCTTTGAAAAATCATATTAAAATGTCATTTTTCAAAACACATTTTTATCTGATTCACATGAATTTTTTGAGCATTTAATCATATTTTTACACCATGCAGCAGTTTTAATAAAAGCTAGCATTTATAAAGTGGCTTAAGGTTTATGAAGCATTTTACATATGCTATTTCATTTGATCCTAATGACCCAGGGAGAGGGGCACTACAGATATCTTTATCCTTACTCATAGATGAAGACATGAAGGGTCAGAAACATTCAGTAACTTACTCATAGTTATGCAGTTAGTAAGTATGAGAGAAGGAGATTCTCAGGCCTCTCCTGGCACCAAATTCAATGACAATTCCATTACTCCATAATGCATCTTGTAAGCTTGTAAGTTAAATATTATATATTCAAAGTAGAGGAGTTGATAATTCTTCCCTTATAAATTGCTCAAATGAAGCTTTATTGAGTGAAGCCATAAAATATTCCCTTTTTTTGGTTTTGTATATTGATATTATTTTCAATCAATCAATAAGGCTAACAATACAAAAAAAAAAGACAAAATACAGTGCCTGCCCTCAAGAATCTTACCATCTAAAGTGTGACAGAACATACAAGAAAACTACATACAGGATAAATAGGAAACAGCAGAAGAAAGACACTAAAATTTAGAGGCTTTGGGAAAGACTACCTGTAAAAGATGGAATTTTAGTTGAGACTTAAAGGAAGTTAGGTAGCATTGAGAAGGGAGAGTATTCCAGGTTTGGAGGACAGCCAGAGAAAATTCTCAGAGCCAAGAGTGAAAAACATGGTTAAGCATGGTTTTGCTGGTGTGATAAGCATGGCCAGAGGTACTGGTTACAGCTTCTCTTAGTTTGTGCTGTTTTGGCCTGTCTCATGATCAGTAATTTTTTTTTTTTATCTAGCTCAAGGGGATGTGGTATTTTGCTTAGCCACCATATGGAAGTCCAGGTGCTCCCATGACATAACTAACTCTTCACCATTCCCTCCATCTCTTCGGAGGCTACCTATGGTATTAGATACTATTGATTGTGTCCCAGAAAACAAAAACAAAACAAAATTTTTTTAAAAAATCCTTTCTGACTTACATGAACTGATGCTGAGTGAAGTGAGCAGAACCAGGACAACATCGTTCACAGCAACAGCAGCATTGTGTGATGACCAACTTTGATAGACTTAGCTCTTATCAGCAATGTAATGATCTAAGACAATTCCAAAAGACTCATGATAGAAAATGTTATCCATATCCAGAGAATGAACTATGGAGTATAAATGCAGGTCGAAGCATAATATTTTCATTTTTTTAAAAAAAATTTCTTGTTTTTCTTTTCCCTTTTGTTCTGATTTTTCTTTCACAACCTAATGTGGATATATGTTTAACATGATTGTACATGTATAACCTATGTTATATTGCTTGCTGTCTTGGGGAGGGAAGAGGGAAGAGGGGATGGGAGGGAGAAAAATTTGGAACTCAAAAAAAAATGAATGTTGAAAACTATCTTTACATATAATTGGAAAAAATAAAAAAGTCCTTTCTGAAAACTCAAATTTTAATGGAATGAAATGACATACACACAAATAAGTAAGTACACAGTCTTGAGAGGAATAAGGAAAGAACTATGGTAAGAAGTATCACCTATATTAAATTTTGTGGGAGGTAGGTTGGACTATATGGCCATTGAAGTCTTTCCCACTTCTGAATTTCTATAATTTTGTGACTTTGTAGAAGGCTTTCTGGAGTTGTCCAAAGTCAAAATAATCACCAACTCTTTTCTATTCTTCCCTTGAAGTATCTTTAACATAGGGGCAGTTAGGTGGTACAGTGGATAAAGAACCAATACTGAAGACAGAAAAATTTGAGTTCAAATCTGGCTTCAGACGCTTACCAGCTATATGACCCTGGGCAAGTCACCAACACCTGTTTGCCTCAGTTTTCTCCTATGTAAAATAGGGGTAATAATAGCACCTACCCACTAGGGTTGTTATGAGGATCAAATGAGTTGAAAATGTAAAACCCTTAGCACAGTGCCTGGCTCATAATAAACTCTATATGAATATTTACTAATATTTATCCCCTCTTTCCATTTCAAACTCTTTCAATTAATTGTTACATTTCAAGTTAACTAACAAAATGGCTACCTTTTTGATTTTCCTCTCTCTAGTGACTTCTGGCTCAAATACCCTGGGAACATAATTTAATCACTTTCAAATTTGATTTCCCATCTGTAAAATGTGGATAATAATAGCACCTACTTCACAGAGTTGTTGTGAGACTGAAATTACATAACATATTACTGCTCTTTGAAAACTTTTAAGTGCTATACAAATGCCAGCTATTAGCTATATTATTATCATTATTACTGCCAGAATAATCTTCTTCAAGAAGTACTTTCCTATTCAAACCAAAAAAAATCATTTTTTTTAATCCATTCTGCTATCCATTTCTATTTTATGTGTGAGTTCATCCCATTCACATTCACACTTATGCTTACTAAATGTGTATTTCCCTCCATCCTATTTTTCCTTTCATTTATCCTTTTTTCTGTTCTTTCTCCTGTCCCTCCTTCCCAGGGTTTTGCTTCTGACCACTACCTCCTTCAATCTGTCCTACCTTCTGTCAATCATCACCTGCACCCTCCCCCATTTCCTAATCCCTTGCCTTTCTACTTTCCTATAGGGTAAGATAGCTTTCTATACCCAACTGGTTGTGTATGTTATTCTCTCTTTTAGACAATTCCAATGACAGTAAGATTCAAGCAATTCCCACAAATCCTGTCCCCATCTTCCCCTTCCACTGTAATAGGTCAGGGGCCCAGGGCCCACCACTGGTTTGCTGGGCCACAATCTACTACTGATTTGCCTGGATACTGCCTATCCTAGACTGCCCTATTCTTTTTCCCAAGTGAGGAAGAACTTTCCTGCCAACATTGTAAGTTGTCTTGGGCTGCAAAATTGTTTCACCTCATCTTTTTTTTTTTCTTCTGCCAATCCAGAATTAATTTTGAGGCATTGTTTAATAGTTGTTTGGAGGTAAGTTTGGGAGAGTTCAGGCAGTTTCCTGCCTTATTCCCCTATCTTGGCTTTTGGAAGTCGGTAAGGTTTTTTATTATATACTTTTAAAAAAAACAATATATGTAATAGAGAAAATCCTCATTTTCTATTTGTTACTTTACTTGTAAAAATAGTCTTATTTGTTGAGGTATTGTAAGTTCATTGTAACTTTTTTAATTTAAAAAAATTAACAATGGCTTTAATTATAAAAGGATAAAAGAGGGACAGAGTATATGTATATGTACATAGTTTGCCAGTATTTATCAAAGTGTTGATCCAGAATAGTAATTTAGGTTGAGATAGAATGGACAAGAATGCAGCTATCAAGACAAATTTTTCAGGAACAAAACCTATAGATAAGTTAAGTGGGCATATATTCTCTCCCCTAAAAATAATATAGACTATAATTCTGGGGATAAAAGCAAAATAGATGCCAGAGTAAGGTCAGAGACATGACAGAAACAATATTTTATTTTCTTAGAGAAGCTAGATATTTTCTGTATAGTTATCTTGATAAATATTACCTTTTAAGGGCATGAATTATGAAATCATGGTTCCTTGGTCTTCCTCATCCAAGGGCAATGTTTGATTTGGAGTCATGGGCTTAGAGGATTTAGAAGTGGTAAGAATCTTAGAGATTCCTCTAATTCCCTCATTTTATAGAAGCAGAAATTGAGACCCAAAGACATAAAATGAATTACGCAGAATCACATAACTAATATATTTTAGAGCCTAGGATTCAAGTCTGCTCACTTCTGAGCCAGTAATATCAAAAGTCTGAAGATTTGGGTATCGATTCTGTGGTTGGTTTTTACATTTTGTTTTATCAAGACTGAGTATCTCTATTTTGCCCAGAAGTACAACAGTCATTCACAAACCCAATCCAACTACTAACAATACAGGAAGTTTTAACTTGCTCTATTTCTAAACTAGGTTAGTTTACCCTTCCTTAGGCAATCAGATGCTCCCTGTGTTTCCAGCAATTCACCATATTGGTGCTAAACATTGTGCAAATAAACAATCAGCTTCCATTCTACCTCATCTTTGAACTTCCAAATTCAGTCAATCTACGAGTCTCCTAAGTGACCAGGATAAAAAGCAGGTGTGCATCATCAAACCTGACCTGGGTAATAATTTTGACTCAATCCACATAATATCTCACCAAGTGTCATGAATGACTAGTGTAAAACATTTTCTAGTCAATGCTTTTCTCTCACTGGGCTTGGGAGAAAGTATATCATGAAGCTCAAGTATTTAGCTGAAATCTTCATATTGCTACTAACCATGCCAGTGTAGGACATGTATTTGCTTTCTTGACTGGATGAGTACGAATAAATACATAAATGTAGGCATAGAGATGATTTCTTCAGTTACTTATTTTTAATATATAATTTATAATATAATAAAGAGTTAAAGTAAAATCTGTATTATTCTAAGTCCAACATCATTTTCAATTTTACTCTCTTGAATTCTTTATACCTCGAGCCAATTACAAGCTAATAAAATTGAATAGATATGTTAATCAGTGCTGCTGGTTAGCATAATGTGGGAGTTATTCAACATTACTTAGCCCCAGTTTTATATTTTGTAAAATGGGAAAAATAATAGTACCAATCTCCCAAGATTGTTGCATCAAAAAATACAATATTTCTTTCCTGTTTAACTTTTTTATGCTTCTCTTGAGTGTTATATTTGAAGACCAGATTTTCCGTTCAACTCTGATCTTTTCATCAAGAAAGTTTGAAAGTCTTCTATTTCATTGAATATCCATCTTTTCCACTGAAAGATTGTGCTCAATTTTGTTGGGTAATTGATTCTTGGCTGTAATCCAAGTTCCTTTGTCTTCTGGAACATCATATTCGAAGCACACAGATCCTTTAATGTAGAAGCAGCTAAGTGTTGTATAACCCTGACTTTGATTCTTGATACTTGAATTGTTTCTTTCTGGCTGCTGGCAATATTTTCTCTTTGACTTGATAGTTCTGAAATTTGGCTGTAATGTTCCTTGGAATTTTTATTTTGTCATATCTTTTAGGAGGTGATTGGTGGATTCTTCCACTGACTATTTTATCCTCAAGTTCTAGGACTACAGTGCAGTTTTCCTTCATTATTTGTTGAAAGATGATGTCCAGGCTTTTTTTATCATAGCTTTTGGGTAGTCCAATAATTCTTAAACTATCTCTCCTGTATCTATTTTTCCAAGTAAATTGTTTTCCCAATGACTATTTTACATTTGCTCCTATTTTTTTGCATTGTTTTCATTTTGTTTGATTTTTGATTCTTCATAGACTCATTAGTTTCCACTTGCATAATCTTAATTTTTAAAGAATTATTTTCTTCAAGTAGCTTTTGTATCTCCTTTTCAATTTGGTTGATTCTACTTTTAAAGGAGATGTTTTCTTCAGTGGATTTTTTTCCAATTTAGCCAATTCTACTTTTTAAGGAGTTATTTCCTTCAATTAATTTTTGTGCTTCCTTTTCTAAGCTATTGACTTTTTTTCATAATTCTCGTGCATAACTTTTATTTCTTTTTTCAATTTTTTCTTCTACTTTTCTTGCTTAATTTTTGTAATCCTTTTTGAGCTTTTCAAGAGGACTTTTTTGACCTAGGGCCAATTGATATTTCCCTTTGAGGCTTCACATGTAGGCATTTTGATATCATTGTCCCCTTCTGAGTTTGTGTTTAGATCATCCCTGTCCCATATAACTTGCTATGGTCAGGGCTCATTTTTTTTGTTTTGTTTTGTTTTTTTTTAAGTTGAATACTGCTCCTAGTGTACAGGTCACAGTCACAAACTTCTTACACTGGGAGGGTTCAGGGGCCTGGTCACTGGCTTTCTGCACTGGAGCCCCTATGACTGGCAACTTGCCTACTGAACTAGGGTGGCCCTGTCTAGTCACACCCTTTGTGCCAGGGCTTCTCGGGGGGCATTTTGCCTTCTCTGCTGGGCCTGGAGGCCTCATTACTGGCATACTATGTCACTGACCTGCTGAGCCAGGACCAAGGGGCCGCAGGTGCTGATTTGTGTTGTGGCTAAGGGCCTCTCACTGGCTTGTTCAGACAGTGCTTGTGCTTGGCTATGCTCCCCTTTTACCCAAGTGAAAAAAAGATCTTTCATGAAGTCCTTCTAAGTTATCTTACCTTAGAAAATGGCTTCACTCCATCCCATCTTTTTATGAATTCTGTTGCCCCAGAATTATTTTAAAGAATTGATTTACTGTTGTTTCTGAGTGAAAGTGGAGAGAATGCTGGCAATTTCCTGGCTTTTCTCCACCGCCTTGGCTCTGCCGTTAAGATAATATTTCTTTATTTATTATTTTCTTCTTCCATAGTTAAATGTAAAAACAATTTTTAATGTTTGTTTTTTAAAACTTCAGTTTAAAACTGTCTCCCTTACTCCTGTCCCAGCCATTACCTCATTGAGAAGGCAAGCAATTAGACATAGGTTACCCATGTGCAGTCATGAAAAACATGCAAAACAAATACTTCAATCTGTATTTAAACACCATCAGTTCTTTCTCTGGGGACAGAGAGATTTTTCATCATAAGTTCTTCAGAGTTGTGTTGGATCATTGTATTACTGAAGATACCTAAGTCATTCACTGTTGATTGTCTTATATTACTGCTATTACTTTGTATGCAGGATATTTCAGTTCACATCAGCTCATGTAAGTCTTTTTAGGTTTTTCTGAGAGCATCCTGCTTATCATTTCTTATAGTACAATAGTATTCCAACATAATCACATATCACAATTTGTTCACCCATTACGCAATTGATGGGCATCCCTTCAATTTCTAATTCTTTGGCACCAGAAAAGAGCTGCAATAAGTACTTTTGTACATATAGGTCATTTTCCTCTTTTTAAATCTCTTTTGGTATATAGACTGAGTAGTCACACTGGTAGGTCAAAGGGTATGCATGCTTTTATTCCCCTTTGGGCATATTTCCTAATTGCTCTACAGAATGGTTGAATCAGTTCACAACTGTACCAACAATACATTAATGTCTCTTTTCCCCCATAACCTCCTCACCATTTGTCATTTACATTTTCTGTCCTATTAGCCAATCTATTATGTATGAGGTAGTACCTCAGAATTGTTTTAATTTGCATTTCTCCAACCAATAGTGATTTAGTGCTTTTTTTCATATGACTATAGATAGCTTTGATTATTTCATCTGAAAACTGTTCTTATATTTTAATCATTTATCAGTTGGGGAATGGCTCTTATTTTAATGAATTTGACTCAGTTCTCTATAAGTTTGAGAAATGATACTTTTATCAGAGAAACTTCAATTTTTTTTCACAGTTACTATTGCTACTATATTTACTTCCATCTTATTTCCCCTTTGTTTATTCTATTCCCTCTCTCCTTTCAACTCATCCTTCTTCAAAAGTGTTTTAATTCTGACTATCTCCTTCCCAAATCTGCCTTCTCTTCTATCATTCCAACCTCTTTTTTCCCTTTCTTCTCCTTCTTTCCTTTAAGGTAAGATAGATTTCTATAGTCAATTGATTGTGTGTGTTATTCCCTCTTTGAGCCAATTCTGATGAGACTTAGGTTCACTCACATGCCCTCAACTTCCACTTCCTCCCCTCCATTGTAAAAGCTTTTTCTTGCCTCTTTTATGTGAGATAATTTACCCCATTCTACATCTCCCTTTCTCTTTCTCCCAGTAAATTCCTTTCTCAACCCTTAATTTTATTGTTTTTAGAGATCACCCCTTAATATTGAACTCACCTCTGTGCCCTCTGTCTATTTAAACTCACAACTGCTGTAATAATGAGAAAATTCTTGTGAATTACAAATATAATTTTCCCATGCAGAAATGTAACAGTTTAACTTTATTAAGTCCCTTATGATTTCCCTTTCCTGTTTTCCCTTCTTATACTTTTTAGAGTTTTGTTTTTGAAAGTAAAATTTTCTATTCAACTTTAGTGTCTTCATCAAGAATGCTTGAAAGTCCTCTATTTCATTTAATGTCCATTTTTCCCCCTGAAAGATTATACTCAGTTTTGCTAGGTAGGTAATTCTTGGTTGTAATTTTATCTCTTTTGCTATCTGGAATATCATATTCCAAGCCCTATGATCATTTAATATAAAAACTGCTAAATCTTGTGATATCCTGACTGTGACTCCATGACACTTCCTTGCTTGTAATATTTTCTGTTTGACATGGGAGCTCTGGAATTTAGCTATAATATTCCTAGGAATTTTCATTTTGAGATCTCTTTCAGGAGGTTATGAGTGGATTCTTTCAATTTCTATTTTATCATCTGATTCTAGAATATCAGGTCAGTTTTCCTTGATAATTTCTTGAAAGAAAATAACTAGGCTCTTTATTTTTATTATGACTTTCAGTCATAATAATTTTAATATTTGTTCTCCTGGACTTATTTTCCAAGTCAATTGTTTTTCCAAAGAGATATTTCACATTTTTTTCTATTTTTCATTCTTTTGTTTCATTGTTTTTGTTTCTTGATTTCTCATTAAGTCATTAGCTTCCATGTGCTCAATTCTAATTTTAAGTAATTATTTTCTTCAGTGATCTTTTGTACCTCCTACAATTCTACTTCTTAAGGAATTTTTTTTTCTTCAATGAATTTTCATGCTTCTTTTTCCATTTGTCCAATTTTGTGTTAAAACACAAAACTGTGTTAAAACACAAAGGCATTCTTCTCCTTCTTGTCTTTTTGTACCTCTTTTACCATTTGGCCCAGTCTGCTTTTTAAGGTGCTATTTTTCTCAGTATTTGTGTGTGTGTGTGTGTGTGTGTGTGTGTGTGTCCTTTACAAATCCGTTGACTCATTTTTCATGCATTCTCATTTTTCTTTCCAATTTTTCCTCTACTTCTCTTACTTGATTTTCAAAATCCTTTTTGAGTTCTTTCATGGTTTGAGACTGATTTAGATTTTTCTTGGAAGCTTTTGGTGAAGGAACTTTGACTTTGTTATCTTCTTCTAAGTGTGTTTGATCTTCCTTATCACCACGATAACTTTCTATAGTCAGAGTTTTTTTTTTCCCATCGTTTGCCCATTTTACTAGCCTATTACCTGTTTTTTAACTTTTTGTTAAAGTAGGGCTCTCCTTCCATGATGGAGGGTGCACTGCACCAAGTTTCAGGCTTTTTGTGCGGCTGTTTTCAGTGATACTTCTATAAACCTGAAAGTTTTCAGTTCTTCCACAGTAGTATGATCTAAGAAGATATGTTTACTACTCTCCTGGCCTCTGTTCTCATCTGTGAGTGACCACAAGAATTCTTATCTGCCATCAAACTCTGAGGATGGTCTCTGATCCACTGTGGCCACAAGCTCTGGTGTGCTAGTGCTCCTTCTTGCACCAGGACTGCCACCCTGGACTGTGATCTGGATCTGAGTATGGGCAAAGTAATAGAGTCCTGCCTCAGTGCTAGTAAAGAGACCCTTGTAGTCTCCTTCTAACCAGTTGTTCTACCCCTTTACCATCTGTGGGTTGAGAACTCTAGAAACAGTTGCTGGCACTACTGATTCAGGCACTACCAAGGCCTGCTCCTGGTTTGCTGGGGCTAGAGCTGTGCTGGACAGTGTTCCATTTTCACCCAGGTGCGATAGACATTTCCTGCTTAACTTCTAATTTATCTTTGGTGTCTGGAGGCTGAGAGGTTTGGAAACTGCCACTGTTGCCACTGATTCATTCACCCCAAGGCCTGCTCTTGATTTGCTTGGGCCCAGTCTGTGCTGGCCCTATCTGCTCTGGTGTAGCCTGTGCTGGACATTGCTCCTCTCTCACCCTAATGCAGCAGACCTAAGCTTCTAAGTTGTCTTGGGCTATAAAGTGATTTCTCTCCATCTTTTTAAGTATTCTGCCACTTTAGAGTCATTATTTAAAGCTGTTTGGAAGAGTTTAAGGGAGTACTCAGGAAAGTCCCTGCCTTTACTCTGCCATCTTGGCTCTGCTTCCCCTAAGATAATATTTCTAAGTCACAATGCAAACCTTAAAGTCAATATCAGTCATTATTATCACTGTTATTAGTGAATCCTTTGTGCATTTGTAACCTTGGCTGTTTTCCCAAACATGAGACAGCATCTTAACACCCATAATACTAGCACATTTAGGGGCAAAAGGAAGATGAAATTTGTGAGTGTGACAGTGTCAATACAAATCCATTACTACTATTACTACTACTACCACTACTACTACTACTATTAGTAGTAGTAGTAGTAGTGATCTCATGGCTTTTTCAAGCCATATTCCCTTTATCTTGCTTATTGAAAAATATGCAGTCTGTCATTCACTACTATATATGGGAGGGGGTGTACATTGAACTTGTAGTCAGATGATCTGGACTTGATATCTATTCCACCCCATAATGTGCCTTAATGTGATGATGTTTGGGTCACTTACCCTCTCTGGGCTTCAATTTTCATTTTAGTAAAAGCTAGTGATAATAATATAATTATATCATAGAATTATTAAAAAGTTCAAAGTACATTAGACATATATGTGTGCTTAGTAAACATTATATTAAATAATTAACTTAAGAATTTTTTATTAAGCATGTTACTATATCTCAGACATCAATAAATAATAAGGATATAAAGAAAAGCTAAAATTTTCTCTGACATCAAGAAGTTCACATTTAACATGATGATAACTTCATCAAAATTTCCTTCGAAGTGTATATAAATTATTCTTACATTATTTTACATGGATTTTTTAAAGACAAAAAAGTAGACCTATGCAATTGTAATTATTGATATTCTCTGGATTGCCTTTTAGGTATTAATAAAACCTGAGTTGATTTTTTTTAAACTTGCTCCTTTGATATTATTTCCTCCTTGAGAATCATTTCTTGAAAACCCTCATAAGTGTTTTGTCTCCAGCATAGGCCTCTTCTGTATGCACTTCATATAATCCAATATAGCTGTTATTTTTGTTTACCTTTGAATTGATATTAATTCTTGCACAAGCACTTTAGAGACTATGATAAAGAAATCCAGTGTAGTGGTTTCTATATTTCTGTCTGTGAAAGAATTTGTTGTATAGCTCTTTATTACCCTTCTTCCATTTTTCATCTGTTTTTTGTTCTCCTAGTTTTGTCCTTAAATGCTCTTGGCATCATATTACTTACTTAGTTGGATTTCTTAACAAACTTACTTTAAACTTTTTTTTTCCCTTTCCACCACTTCTAACATTTATATGAGGTGATAAACTTCATAATCTTCCATGATTCTATATAAGATTTTAAATGTAAGTTTATGTATCAAGTGAGACTCAAGTGATGCAGATGGAGTTTTGCTGCTATCATGGAGAAAGTCCTATTTTGTTCATTCATGTTTGACTCTCAGTAATACCATTTTTTTGGGATTTTCTTTACAAAGATACTGGGGTACTTTGCCATTTCCTCTCCAGTAAACAGAGTTAAGTAACTTGTCCAGGGTCACATAGCTAGTAAGTATTTGAGGCCATATTTGAACTCATGAAGATGAATTTTCCTGATTGTAAGCCCAATGCTTTATACACTGAGCCATCTAACTACCCACAAATAAGTCCTGACCAAAGACTAAATGAAAGAGACATCTGCTTAAGCATGCACAGGTCCTTCAAATGTTCTGGTTTGTGACTAACTTTGTAAGCTTTTCAAGACTGCATAATAATTTTTTTCTATCTCTAACATCTATGGCAGTTTCTTGAATATAGTAGACATTTAAAAATATTTTTTTGAATCTGAAGTCATTTGAATATAGATTCAGAGAATGTGGTGAAGTGGTTCTAAAGAGACAGTTTAGTCATGTTTTCATGTAGAGATTGTGAGACTCTTGACTCATTTCCATTATAAGGTTTCTGACAGTGTCCCTTACTTACATGAATGACTTTCAACATTTCTGGGCCTCATGTGCTTTCTCAAAATTGATATTAGGTTATAATTATTTTATCTCAAAATAAGTACAGAATACCATAAATAATTAGTGTAAGTACAGGAAAGTACTTTTTCCATATTAATATATAATAGATGCATAGTTAAAACCTTTCTCTCTCTCTCTGAATATTTCTCTCTCTTTTTCTGTCTCCATCTCTCTCTTCTTATCTCTCTCCCTTGCTCCCTCTCTGTCTATGTCTTTCTCTTGCCCCCCTTCTCTGTCTCCATATCTTTCTATCTGTCTCTATCTGTTTCTTTCTGCCTATCTATCTATATGTGTGTCCCTCTCTCCCTCCAACCATCTCAATATAAACATTTATATAGATATAAGTGTATTTTTCTTGGTTAATTTAGTTGTACTTTGTTAAAGAAAATCTCAATCATTGAAAAGAGAAAAGCAAAATTAAAGGAAATTCAAGTTAGAAAACAGAAATCCATTACCTTGAGAAATGAAAGGTATATAGGGAACAGAGTAGAAATTATCTGTGCTCAAGACATGAAGAAAATGGATGCCATGGTTAGCCAAGGAGTCGTAACAAATCTCCTCTTTCTGCTACAGTTGGGATTGCTTAAGGTGAAATATTCCATCATCTTTAAGAGTCCAAATTAGAATTTGGTCATAAAGCAAAAAGAAAACAAGTCAGTGGCTGTTAGAGTAAGTTTCCCAAATCTATTTTTCCTGCAGATAAGTGAGTTTCATTGCTTTATGTCAGATTGTCAAGGGGCTTGCCAAGACTGTATATGAAAATATAAAATTATGATTGGCCACATCTTCAGTTAGCTTACTAAACTTAAAAGTTATGCTTTTATTTTAGGCACATTTTTTTCCTTTGGTTTCCTCTTTAACATTTAAAGTGAATTTGCCATGTAGGTAAATAAAATAACTAAAAAATTCCAACTTCTTCCTTGTTTCTGTAGACCTTGAGAGCACATTTATGTCCATCTACTTTTTTTTAACTGTGATACAATACATTCTCCAAAAGAGGAATATTATTGGAATATCTTAGGTTTCAGAATGGTATTTGCTTTAGGTATGGAAACATTTTTCTAGTATAGAAATTTATTTTTAAAATAATGTTTTATTGACGCTCTTTTGTTAACATCACTGTCATTTCCTAATGACTTCACTCTATCATGCCCCTTTTTATACATCTCTCTGTCTCTCTGTTTTTCTGTCTCTCTCTGTCTCTCTGTCTGTCTGTCTCTCTTTCTCTCTCTCACACACACATACACACATACACACACACAGTGAAGTTAAGCAAAATAAGACAATATATTGAAAATAACTTAAAATGTATGCTTCATTCAGTACCTATAGTTCTACCTCTCTACCAAAATCTAGCAGGCATGTTTCATCATCAGTCTTCTGAAGTAATGATTGTCACTTCATTTATTAGAATTTTAAGTCATTTGGTATTATATTAAGAAGGGACTTTTCTATAGAATATTTCTATGACTTTAGACAAGTAATTTTGCCCCATCTGTACCTCAGTTTCTCCATATGTAAATTGAGATTGACTGGACTAGATAGTCTACAAAGTCTCTTACAATTCTAAATCTAATGATTCAATGATCCAGTGAAGGAAATGGAAATATTTTAAATTCCATTTTAGTATTCTTCTTGTTTTTGTGAAGAATCAGTGAATGATTAAGTTCTCATAACTCTGAAATTTAGGAGAGATATTAAGTTTCATAACACTTAAAATCAAAAAGGAATGCGAACTATATTCTTATTGCCAAAAAGTCAGCTTTAATATTTGGGTTAATTAAATTTGCTGTTCCAAGTCATTAAGTATAATATCAATAATGTTCCCAAAATCATGTCTCTTATATACTAAAATCTTCATATTGCAAAGAGATAGCACAGAGAAAAGACAATCACCTTTTGGAAGAGTGTGTGTGTGTGTGTGTGTGTGTGTGTGTGTGTGTGTGTGTGTGTGTGTGTGTACTCATGGTGTACTTCTGCCACTAATGACTCCTTAAAAATAATAATAATAATTCTCCATACTTTCTTCCCAAAACAAGAAAATGTCACATGTTAATAAAGCTTCATTGAATTATAATTATCATTACTATGAAGAAGGAAGAGAGAGATATTGGATATTCTTCCTTTGGGAGGGGAGGCAATACAGTATAGTTTAATGAATTGTGCCCTTAAAATTGTAAAACCTGGGTTTAAGATCCCTAACACTGAAGAGCATTATGCTCTTAGATGTCAGTTCACTAAGTTGGGTCTCATTTTCATCACGTGTAAAATGAGGATTGTGCCCAAGATGATCTCTAAGGTTTCTTCCTGCTGTGATTTTATGGATAGAAATTCCCAAGCTATCATTTGAATTCCCTTCCAAAACCTTGAAAGATAAGGCCATGATGAAGAAAAGGCTAACAGAGGAAGAGGTAATAAAGATATAAACGGAGCTAGAAAGAGAAAACAATTGTGGAACTAATTTAAAAGCCATTATAAATGTGAAGAAGGTAAGCATTCTGAAGGAGAAGACAGACTGAAGAGAAGGACCTGAGGAGGAAGACAAGAGTTAAGGAATAAAAAGAATGTAGTTCTTGTTGCAAGGGAAGTTAAAAAAAAAGAAAAGTAAAACTTCTTAGTAAGAAAAAAGTAAAAGTTAGTGAGTGAAAAGAAAGTAATATTAGAGAAGATTTTGTTTTTAAGAGCTGATGAAGAGATTCTTAAAGTGTTAATTTGGTGAAAAAAGGGGAATTAAAATCATTTGTAGGCAGCAAATTTGAAATTTAGAAAGTTTAAAGTATCACTTGGGGTATAGAACAGAGAAAAATATGATGATGAATTGGCTATTCAATTTTTGTACTTTTATGATGGTCAAGACTATTAGCTATGCTTCAATGTGTAATTAGTTTCTGTTCTAGAAGTGAGGTTGGAAAAGCTCAAGGTCAATAAGGGAAGGGGCACAGATGTAAAGTGTGAGGTTAAAAAAGTAAAAAGATATGAAGGGGGGAAAGATCATTCTGATCTCCACCCAAAGATGAGAGAGCATAGAAGTGTCTCAGAGAAAAAAACAGTAAATGCTAATAAACACTTGGAACTTAAGAAAGTCAGGTGTTTTTTTTGTTTTTGTTTTTGTTTTTTTTTCCTGAAGCTGAGGGAGCTAGACATTCTGAGGCAGAAATAGGTTCCCATCCTCTAAAGAATGAGAAATAAAATTCTGTCAGATGAGAGATCATCCTATAAGGATAAGATGAATAAGGGAAAATTGAATGTATTTGGTGACTCCGTTGAGAGGTATATAGTTGTAGATGTGTCAACTAGACAACAACAGAGAAGCCTGTTGTCTTTCCTGAAACTTTATCCAATATAAGACAAAAAACATTCTAAGATTAGTCAAGACATGAACACTATTCACTTCTTGTGATCCTTATAGTCATTAGTAATATTTTCTAAGTCAAAAAAACATTTCCAAAGGTTATGAAATGATGAGCAAGAAATTGGAGACAAAGGGGACATGAGGTGGTTTCACCACTTCTGCTCATTGAAAAAAAAGGATATAGGAAAGAAAATTTAGAAAGATGATGTTAAAGAATGGCAGTCAGATTTCTGCTCCGTGGTTTAAAATATTGACGAACAAAATTCCTAGTGACATAGCAAGAACCAGTAAGACTATAGAAGCAAATCTAATCAAAAGAGTTTACTGAAGAGGAAATGTAAAGGAGAAAACTGCTCATTCAACAAGTCAAATGCCATACATTAAGGGAATAAGAATAGCATGTGAGATTCCAGAAGTTCACAGGAGATAGAATCCAAATGTGAGTAACAAAATCCATAAATTCAAATGTTTATACAGAAATACAGAGAGCACAGGAAACGAATAAGATAAAAAGTGCTAGTGCAAAGAGTCAAATATGACCTCATCATCACTAAGACTAATTAGAAGGAAACTTAATGGAATATGTACTTGTACACACACATATGTGTGTATGTTTTGTGTATATATATATGTATATATATGTATATGTATATGTGAGTATATGTATATGTATGTGTATGTGTATGTGTATATATACCTGTGTTCATGCATGTATGTGTGTATATTCTTTACAAAATGAATAGGTAAGGCTATGCTGTGTCAAAAGAAAATATATTCATTTGAGTAAATCAAGGAAATTGTGTAAAAGGGGTCTGGAACATAGTGGACAGAAGTTGGTTTCAACTTCAGATCATTGGAGGAAGAAAGAAATAATTTTGTTACCAGGATTTACCACAGACTACCAAGATGGAAAAACACAGTGGTTTAGGGGTAGGGAAAACAGATCCCAAAACTACCCCAGAAGCATGATATGAGCATTAGGAGATTTCAATTATCCAGATAATGTTGGTACTTTTCTGCCCAAAGTAGGGCAACTAATAATTTTCTTTACTTTCCTTAATGATAATTTCATATTGTTAAAAATACAAGAGCAAAGAATGGGAAATTATATACTAGAGCTGAATTTCCCTAACAGAGGGAAAATTGTTGCTAAGCAAAATTAATGGTAACCTTGGAGGAGGCGGTCACTCCTCCTTAGAATTTGTTTTAGAGAAAATGAATCTCAGGCACAGTTTAAAAAGCAAGAGAGCATATTTCAAATGGTTCAGATTATATAAACATATATATATATACATATACATATATACACTCTGATATATATATGCATATATATACACTCTGATATATATATATGCTCTAATATATACATATATATGTATACTCTAATATATATATGCTCCAATATATATGCCCATGGAGCACAATTGTAGAGGTATAGTAAGTCCAGGATGGATAGAGAGATCCCAAGCCAAAAAAAATCAGAATACATAAAAATGATTAAAGGAGTAGGGGCCTCTGAAGAACCAAAAAAGCATACAGAGAACACATTAAAACCACTGTTCATGATAAATAAGATGATCACAAGTGACAACAGAAAGAAGGTAGAGCTGCTTTATCCTCATTTCATTTTGTATTCTTTTTGAAGGAAACTAGTTTTTGCATCAGAAAAGAATGAACAACAATGACTATGGGGAAGTTCATATGATAAAGATGAAGAATATTGTAAGGGAACAGCTAGATCAGATAAGTTAACATCCATGACTCAGGCCCAGTGATCTATTCACTGCACCGCC
Organism: Vombatus ursinus; assembly: GCF_900497805.2. Lineage (NCBI taxonomy): Eukaryota > Metazoa > Chordata > Mammalia > Diprotodontia > Vombatidae > Vombatus > Vombatus ursinus. Next base: position 6,399,228 of record NW_020951391.1, on the reverse strand, counting down.
TAACTGACCCTATATAGTTCAGCATAGCCTGGTAAAGGGCAACTGGGTTTGCACAGGCAAACCAGGGTTTGTTGTTGATGTTTAGTCATTTTTCAGTCATGTTGGACTCTTGGTGATCTCATTTGGTATATTTTGGCAAAGATGATGGGATGATTCTCCAGCTCAATTTATAGATGATGAAACTGAGGGAAACAGAAATAAGTGATTGGTCCAGGGACAAATAGCTAATTAGTGTCTGAGGTCAGATTTGAACACAGAAAGATGAGTCTTCTCGACTCTAGGCCCAGCACTCTATCCTCTGTGGTGCTAAATTGTGTGATTATGTGTGTATGTATTCTTGAATTATTTTCTCAATGTAAATTCTTTGCAAATGTAATAGTTATCATTAGAATCTTAATATACAGCTGGGATATTTGTGAAGATGACTGCAATTGATTACCTACTTATGTTATACGATTTCTTAGTAGAGGAAGTTATGAAACTTGACAAAAGAACAGTAGCTTGTTGCCAGTTCCCCTCTGTTTAACAGGATCTGAGCCCAACTTGAAAGGCTGAGGTCGGGAGGGATTTGTTTCAACAGAGGAGGGGAAGTTTTCCCAGAAGGAAGGGGTCAGGAGTAAGAGAAGGGATGAGTGCATTAAGAAGCAAGGAGCTAAATTGAATTGGAATTGAAGGAGAGTGCAGGTGACCCAATTAGATCAGAGCATGTCAGTGAAGGTCAAGCTAATATATGAAGAGTTTTGAGAAATGTATATGGAAGATTTTAATAAGGCTGCTTTGTTGGAAGCAGAGTTTAAGAAAACATTATTAGTTATGTTTAAACATTATGAAGTCCATTCCAGAAATGACAGTGGAATTTTAAGAGTTACTTAAATAATGTTAGAAGCTCTTTCTCCTGAATCCCAACAGAATATTAATGTATTTTAAACTTAAAAGAAAACATGCATCTTCAATAGGCAAGGCATTTTTCAAATGCTGAAAGACACAGAGTTATTTCATAGCAGAGTCTTCTCCAGATGTGTAATTAAAAGACTGTGTACTATGGATTCAATTCTATGAGAAACCATGAAAGGTGTACAAAAGATATTTTTTTAAACATTACTTCATTATAGAAAAAAAACAATGCTATTATTTTGAGGGGGTGGGGAATTGCAGGTCAAAACCACAATGAGGAATTGAACTATAAAGTGCACAGCAAATCCAAGCTGAAAAACAAAACACAACAAAAACATAAAATGGGGGCAGCTAGGTGGCTCAGTGGATAGAGCACTGGCCCTGAAGACAGGAGGACCTGAGTTCAAATCTGGCCTCAGACCAAACACTTGACACATACTAGCTGTGTGACCTTGGGCAAGTCACTTAACCCCAATTGTCTCACTAAAAAAAAAATAAAAAAATAAACCCAACATAAAATGAACAAACAAAATCTTTAGACTTTGTCAAAAATACTCAGATACAACCAGAGCAGCAGACAGTGTAAATGAAGTGTTATTTACATTTATGGCACTTGAAAAAATGGAAAGAAAAAAAAACTGAGAAGAAGCAAAGGAGATGAGGATCATGAATAGGAAGTCATTTTGGCCTTCAGTGTTTTAAAAGATAGAGCAAGAATGATTTATAGGACCAAAAAAAAAAGTTCTTACCTGTCAAAGAGGTTTTATAACCATGAATGACACAAAGGAAATTATCCATGAAAAGACCTTTTACTGATATCCATGATTCTCTTTTGGAATCAAAACAGAAATATCTGGATACACAAACACAGACACATACGTGTGTGTGTGTGTGTGTGTGTGTGTGTGTGTAATTGCATTTGGTGAAAAAGATGGTCAAAATGATAATCAGAAAGAAAAGGCATGCTTATATGTGTTTGTTGAGTAGATGTCATGAAGAGATGACCATTTTGGTAAAAAAAAATAATAAAATGTGTATTTTAAAATTTTCTTTTTTATTATGAATTCAACAATTATCAACAAATTTTGCAGGGCTCAAATGGGATAGGAAACAATGTTTTTGTTTGTTTTAAAAAGAAGGAACATTAGTTTTGTTCTTGGCACTGACATTAGTTATTCATCAATGAGCAAGTTGCTTACCCACTCTGAGCCAATGTTAATTGATTGATTGATCTTCCATCGGGGAGGCAATATGCAGATACATAAAGATATTGAAAAATAGATACAAAATGGTTTTGGCCATAGAACACTCGATAATCTGCATATCAGGAAAGGATTTATATATAATGTGGTATTTAAACTTAGTTTTGAAAGAAATTTGGGATTCTGAGAGACAAAGGTAAAGTGGAAGTAAATTCTAGGCATGGGAAAAAGCCAAGGTAAAAGCACAGAAATGAGTGATGTAATGTGATATATGAGATGGAACCATGGCCAGTTTCACTAGACCCTAGAGTATGGGTAGGGGCATAATATGCCTGGAAACTAGATTGGGGTTAGATTCTGATTGGCTTTGGCTTTAAAGGCTGAACAGAGGAGTTTGTATTTGCTCCTAGCAGCAGTAGTAAAAGCCTGGAGTTGTGGTCTGATGGCTGACATGAGCTTTAAAACTCTCTGTTTCTGTCTCTGTCTCTGTCTCTGTATCTCTCTGTCTCTGTTTCTATATCTCTTTGTCTCTGTCTTTCTCTCTCTCTCTCTCACTCCCTCTCTTGCAGTAGTTCAGGTTACAAGCAGTGAGGTCTTGAAGTAGGGAGATGGCTGTGTCATTTATTCAGTGAGTAAGGATTTATTAAACACTTACTAAGTGCTATGTACTATGTTAAGCACTTGGAATAAAAAAGAGAGGTGAGAAATAGTGCTTGCTCTCAAGGACAGCACATTCTAATAGGGAGACAGCAGGTAAATAAATATGTAAAGTATATATATATATATATATATATATATATGCGGATGTTCCAAAAGTCTGAATGCAGTTTCAAGCTATTAAATATTTAAACATGCACATAAACACACACTCACGCACACATACTTTTGTTATTTATGTGGGTGAATTTAGTATATATCCATATGTACATACAACATATATGTATATAATATTTATAAGAAAAATTATGCTACGTGTATAAAATGAAAATTTTCATTTTAAGCTGTTTTGGTATGTTGTACCACGATATTGTATTACATTACATTACATTCTGTTATGTCATTTCATGTCACGTAATATTAATCATGTATTAATCACACAACTATAATATGCTGCACTATACTAACATGTAGATATATTTACATGTGTGTCTGTATATGTTGAATATGTACATGCATTCCTGTGTGTGCATATGCTCACATATGCATAGAACGTGTATACACGTGGAAATGTGCTTACACACATAAATGTGTGTGCATATACACATGTATGTACATATTTATGCATGTGCATGTGCACTGTATATACATGCATCTCTATAGCTATCAGCCTGTCTATCTATATCTTCTATTACTTTCCCTTGATGTCTAGATACAAGAGAATATGTTGGCTCCATTTTGGTTATTCCTGAGTCAGAAGATACTCTTTCTTTAGAGGACTACAATGCAGATGACACTTCTGTATATTCAGTCCTATTAGCCCTTTGTTTCTTTGTTTTTCCATGATGACTTCCCAATGCAGAGAACAAGATCCATTATGATTTTGAGGTTTAGATAGCTCAAGCTGGGAAAAAAGTAGAAGAATATATGGCAAATTCAAAGAGGAAAACCTAGCCAGGAAGCAAGGAAAAACTTCCTAAGACTGCATCATCAAAGTGTGTAATGTACCTTCTCCAGAGATAGTGAATTCCCCCCTCACTCCAGGTAGGTAGTCTTGCAAAAGTGACTGACCACTTAGTGTCTCTGTTGCAGAAGAGATTCTGGTTCCAGTATGGACTAAACTTCTGATCTATGACCAGGTCTGAGCTTCTCTGACTCAGTGATGCAGTAATCTCTACTTTTCTATTCTAAAGCTTCAAATTGCATTTATTACAGATCAAACTATGTCTGAAAAGCTGGACTCCTCTATAAAAGACACAATATGACATGCATTGACCTTTACAGGGTACACAAAAAAGCCACTTCATGACCTCCTAGTCTCTCTGCCATTATCTAGCAAAGGACAAAACAGAGTAACTAACAATGATAAGTGGCAGTTGTGGCTTTATATGTCAACCCCAAATAAATGGGAGAAATCTAAATGGCTATATACCTGAGTAGCTTCAAGTGAGCAGCTTTAACTTTGGTGTACCTCTATTTTTCATTCTCAATCCTCTAGTTTGTTTTCTTAACCCATATACTCAATATATGAAATTTAGTTTGTTGTAACAATTGCCCTGCTGGCCTAGGAAAGAGAAAAATTCCCCATGTTCCCATAGTAAAATTCAAGTTTAACTGTGTACAGATGGTATTTCACATAATCATCTCACCCATTGAAATACATCAGATAGTACATTTTAATAGACCACTAAAAACAACATATCCATCATCAATGGAAAAGAATGAACATGCTTAACAACTTCCTCTTGCCCTCCCACTCACCAATAAATGAGAAGGAAGGGGAAACATGATCTTTATGGAGGCTAAAATAAGTCTTCTAATGTTTCATCAAAAAGCAGCAGTATCTTTGTTTCTCTGACTCTTTGCTCTTATAGAATTAGTTACTTGATATAATGAGAGAAATATGATAAAAAGAAAGCATCCTCTCATAGAAAACAAAATGCCCTAGGGTTCAGAAAGGGATTTCTAACTCTATCTCAAATATTGACATCCAATGTGAAATTACTAAAACTTTCTCAATCTAGCTTGACATGTACCAGAGAAGAACCAGACCGAAATTGTTTCATGAGCCTTATTCATTTCAGTCATTCTACAGGGACCCCAAACCATAGAAATCCAATTGTATGAAAATTTGCAGCTTTAGAAATCTTCACAAACAATAGAGAATCAGGTGTCCATATTTGAATATAATAATATCTGGCATTCAAATAGAACTTTAAGGTCTACAAAAGACTTCACATATGTGATCCAATTTTGATCAGAGTAGGTGCTTAATAAATGCTTATTGATTTGAATAGTACCCATTAAAGGGGTGCTACAAGGATTATTAGTTTTGTCTATGGAATGAGGAAACTGGGATTCAGAAATATTATGACTTATCCATCATCACAAGATCAAAAGTCTGATTCAATCCTTGTTCTCTATCTGATTCCAAATCCAACATTTTTTTTGTCATACCATACTAGTTTAACTCATCTAATCATATTATGCCACCAGTAAAAAATCTTTAATTGCTCACTAGTGACCATAACCTGATGGTGCAGTGGATAAAAACACTGGAGTCAGGAAGACTTAAGTTCAAATATGAACTCTGAAATTTATTTGCTGTATAACCCTGGGTAAATAACTTAAATTCTGTCTGCCTCAGTTTCATCTCCTTTAAAACATTGATAATAATAGCATTAACCTCACAGGGTAGTTGTGAAGTTCAAATAAGTTATGCTTATTCCCTCCCCCCTCCCACACATCTCCTTTTTTCTTGGAATTCAAAGAATACAATCAGGTACTACTATACCTTTTCAAGCTAATCTCATTTTATTTTTCTTCTGTTAATTGGACCAATATTAGGTAGCATTTAAATAGTACCTTTTGATTTGCAAAGAAATTTATATAGCTTATTCCTTTGATCTTTACAACAATGCTGTGAGGTAGAGGCTATTATTATTCTCCTTGTATGGATAAAGAATCAGAGACTGAGAGGCTAAGTGACTTAGTCAAAGTGCTTTAAACATTTGAGGCAGGATTCAAACTCAATTCTTCTTGAATCCAAGTCTAGCAGCATCTATGTTATTCTTACCCTATGCACTGTCGTCTAGCTTCCTATCCCTTGTCCCAGAAAAGTTTTTTCCCCTTCTACCTTCTTTCTATCTCCCAGACTGACTCCTACGCCTAGAATGTCTCATCTTTCTCTTATCTCTTGAATTCTTACCCATCTTTTAAAGCCCATCTCCACCCACATTTCATATGTCAATTCAACTACCACTTTTTGCTGGAAGAAGTACCAGATTCTCCTACTCATTAATCACCCTTGCCCCTTAAATATCACTTTGAGCCTTACTGATATATCTATCATTCAATACAATTTGTAGTTTTCCTGTTAATATTTTATTTTATTTTATTGCCCTATAGTTTCAAATTACCTGTTATCGTATATAAGGACAAAATAACACTCATTCCCTACCTGTAACCACAATGACCAAAACCTAAGAAACATGCCATCCCAACTTCTTTTTTTTTACCTGTAAAACAAAGCTTAGGAATCATCAATTACTATAGGTCTCTAAACTTTACAGGTTCAGTCTTCCCACAGTAGGAGTGAGTATCTCTATAGCCCTAAGCATTCCTGATGACATTCAATAAAAGAAAAGGGTGACCACTTTCACTCAGAATAATAATACCAGATGCCAAGTCCTGGTGTGCGAAAGAATCTCAGGCTGCCATTGATAAGCTTGCTTTTTCTCTTGTTAACTAGAAGAAACAATTTCAAAGCAAAGTTATTAATAATATGACATACCAAAAATGTGCAATGAAATTCCTGCTCCACCCCCGCCCCCAAACTAGAATACATTGTTACCCAAATTTTCATACCATTATTGGCAAAGTGAGTATGCAAATACTTCATGAATGAGGGACCCAAACATAGCTGAATACTTATATCCTTAGTTGATACAGTGAAGGGAAGTTCAAATGAAATGCATCAGCTTAAAAAAAAGGGATAGCTTTAACAACCTTTGTTGCTAGTCACAAGAGGAGGACAACTGCTAGTGAGGACAGTCTTGGTAAGTGCCCTCCATTCTAATAGTGAACAGCACATGGTGGATAGGGGAGGGGAAATAAACACACCAGTTTAAATCCCCAAGCTCATCAGAGATCACATTTATGTATTATTTAAGACAAAGACCTCATATAATACCAATGGGAGAGTATAATGTTATCTATAAGATTATAGAGAGGAAAGTATTTTCTAAATTTCCTAATAAGAAATGAGGAATGAGGAGGAGGGAACCATAGTACCCTAACTGTACCAATACAGCAAGAGGATTGCTGAAAAGATCAGGGAGGGAAGAATGCTCAGTCTCTGGCATTAGTTAATTTGCATTGTGAGAGTGTGAGGCTGTATCAGTCAACACAGTTATCACTGTTGGACAGTCAACACATTGTCTCCACCTTTAGAATATAATCTGGTTGAACACAGAGATTATTTTTGTGTCTTTGTTTGTTTTCCCTTTCTTTGAATCTCCAGTCTTTAGGAACAGTACTTGGAACTTAAATTACCAGTTAATAAATGTGTATTGCCCAACTGACACTGTGTAAGGACAAGTAAGACCTCCAGCATTGTGGAATATCTAATGCCTTCTCATTGTCACCAGCACAACTTTGGTGCTGTACTTTGTGTGCTGAACAAATTCAGTTTTCCTACATTAGGAAAAAATCCACACGTATGTGCAGTCCATTGGGGTACAATATGTCAAAATGCAGTAAATTTATCATTTCAAGGAATTTTGAATACATAAGGAGAGCATATGGTGGCATACTGCAATGGAAAGAATCATGTATTCATAATCAAGAAACTTCTATTTGGTCTACTATAACGTGCAGCTATATGGCTTAGTACTGGTCAGAAAGCTGGACTCAGAGTCAAAAAGACAAGAGTTCCATCCTGGTTCATATATTTCCTTCCTGTATGACCCTGACCCTGACCATGAGCAAGTCATAAAACCTCTTTCAGCCTATAAAATGAGGGATATAATGGCACCTACTTTATATGAATCAAATGAGATAGCATATGTAAAGTACTTAGCAAACCTTAAAACATTAAATACATGTCAATTATTACATACTATCTATATAACCCTGAGGAAAACATTATGGTTTTTGGACTTTAGTTTCCTCAGTGACAAAGTGAGATACTTCACTACACCATGATTTCTTATTCAAGTTGGATCATCATTGATTTCAGATCAATACTTTGGCAAAAATGACTCCAGGCAGCAGCACTAATATTTGTTAAACTTTACCCTTTAAGATTTGGATCTCTAAGACCTCTCCAGCTCTGATTCCTATGCTTGTGTTATTTGTGTGTGTATGTACATATATTTCAGTCATTTTTTCAGTCATGTTTCAACCTTTCATGACCCCATTAGAGATTTTCTTAGCAAAAATACTGAAGTAGTTTGCCACTTTCTTCTCCAGCTCATTTTATAGATGAGGAACCTAGGGCAAGCAGCATTACGTAACTTGCCCAGGGTCACACAGGTAGCAAGTGTCTAAAGCCAGATTAGAATTCAGGAAAATGAGTCTTACTGACTCCAAAACTCTATTCACTGTACATATATATGATTGTATATGTGTGTATCTTCCATAAATAACAGAAGCATAGGAGATATATAATTCATGTTATATATAGTTATATATACACATGTGTGTATATATATATATATATGTAAATAGGTGTCAATATTTATATTGATACAATGTTTGATGAACTTGGAAAAGATTGAGAAATATATTGAGAAATATATTACCAAGAGAAGAAATGTTATTTTGCCTTCTTCCTTGGTGTTCATCACTACTATAAGAAAACTTTTTGTATTCAGTTAAATGGCCTAAGCAGAGATGAATTTATTGAATGTATGTCAAAAATGTAAAATAAAAAAAATCATTTTTGAATGTCAAATTGTCTTTCATTTCACCACCTTGAGATTCCTGTCTCTATTCTTTCTCTATATTTTATGTCTGCTTGTTCTTTCAACCCCCTTGGAATACAGCCAGGCTCTGCAGTGTATAGAGTGAATATGCCTGCTATATTCCTGTTTGATCTTTTTCCCTTGATGTGTCAGCTTCTTTGTGTCCTACCTACTTGTCAAACCATTTTTACTCTTCAAAACTTTGTATGAATTTTTAAATAAACCATACAGCTCTCAGGACACTTGATGAATTTTTTACAAGTTAATCATGCACAAACATGACTGTGTGTTTAACATACAAAGAACAAACATATATTTGCAGATATCATCTATTAATCTCCTGAACTTGAACCCAATTAAACAATAATGGAATTAAATAAAGATAGGCAAAATAACCTATTGTTTCTTCTTTTTGGATAATTCAAAGAAATCAACTAAATATTGAAATAGAGATTTTAACTGTTAAAAAAAATCTAGCATCTGGTTGTGTATTATCGGAATACATAATTCAAATAAAGCATGAGAAACTTAAAAATAAAAACAGTCAGTATTATTTTAATGATAATAATTGTTAGCATTAATGTAGTGCTTAAATTTTGCAAAAAACTTTACATATGTTATATCATGTGATACCATTTTATTCCTTATGAAGTAACATGATTTTTCAAAAGGCTTTAAAATATCCAATTGATGTTTTGATGATCAAAGGCCATAGATAGTTCCCTTTACTTGGCCTTGGGAAGCCCTTACTTTGAATCTTGCCTCCAACATATTAGCTATGAGATGCTGAAAAAAAGTTACTTAATCAGTCAGCCTCAGTTTACTCATTTGTAAAATGAAAATAAAAATATGTAATTTAAAAATTTTGTGAGGATCAAATAAATAAGAAAAAAACAGACTCATGATTCTATTGGTATAGAAAACCTCATGTAAGTAAACTCCAACCTATGACATTTTGTCTGTAGTTTATAGTCTCCCAAAGTTGCCTGGACGAATGAGAGGTTAAGACTTGCTCAGTGTCACAATTTAGTATGTGTCAGAGGCAAGAATCAAACCAAGATCTTTCTGTCTCCCAGGCCAGTTTTCCAATACACAGTGCCATGCTCCCTTTAATGTATACAAATTTTATAAACTTTGAATGCCTATAAAAAGGATAGCTATTAATATTACTATCTGGTAACCTTAACAAAATTATTACTCTATGAGTAAATTAGTAAATTTATTTTTATTACAAATAATATTTACTTCAAAGGTTTATATAGCTTTTGTTCCCTAATATTACCAATAACAACATAAAATTATATAATTATGTTTATATATACATGTATACATGCATATATGTATATGTGTGTATATACATATATACACACACATATATATATGTATATATGTATATATATATATATTACAATAACATTATTGGTCTCATGTAGTGAAAAATATTTGTCCTTCAGCTTTGTGCTATGTACAACCTGAGGCACATAGTAATTGTCAAGAAATACAATGCTCATTGTGTCTTATAATTTAAATCATTCACCTCAGATGTCTTAGTAAGTTATAATGAGAATATACCAATATCTGGGAAAGAACCCATTTAAAATAGTGAACTCAGCAGATTATAAATAATGTTGCACTTGAGAAACTATATAGAGTAACAAGGCCATCATGGGGAAAAAATACCATATACAAGGTGAACCAAAAAATTCATCTTACCCAGACCTAGGAAAAGTCAGATAAAAGATAATTTAAGTGAAGTGTACACTTTTATAAGCTGTGGCTAAGGTCAACTAAAGTTAATATTTTGAGTTCTATGGTTGTAATAGGAAGAAAGGGCAGAAGTGGACAGGGAGAAAAACATTTTTTCCTCTTCTTTTTTTATTTATTTTTTTATCAAGTGCCAGAAAACAGTTTTCCATGATTATATGATTTTATCAATGGCAGCTTATTACTCAAGGTCACTGTGTGAGAAAGGAATGGTAGAATGCTAGATTACTTAAAATTATGCAAGTGTATGGATGTATTCCACATCTATATAGCAATAATGAGTTATAGATACATGGGTATAAAGTAGTCTGTTCTGGTTTAAGAAAACCTATTATTCAGTTTCCATTGTGAGCATTTATACCTGGAAAATGGCAAATGTTACAAATCAGGGATTTATTTATTTATTTTGTTGTTGTTGAGTGTCTAGACTTAAGAAAGTGGTCAAGAGAGGAGGGCAGAGACAAAATGGCAGAGAAAAGCAAGAACTTTCCTGAGCTTTCCCAAATTATCTTCCAAATAACTTTAAAATAATGCCTCAAGACAAATTCTGAAATGTCAAAACCCACAAAAAGATAGGGCAGAACAATTTTCCAGCCCAAGACAACTTAGCATATTGTCAGGAAAGGTCTGCTGCACCCAGGTGAGAAAGGAGTGCAGTTCAGTGTAGGTTGCCCCCTGCAAAGCAGAAGCAGGCTTTGCAGGCAACTGAATTAGTAGCATCATCTTCCCAAGCTCTCAACCCACAGAAGGTAAGAGGAGGGGACAACTGGTCAGAAGGAGAATGTAGACCTACCTTTGCTGTTGCTGGGTACAAGACTCTGTTATATTTTGTACATGTGGATCCTGGTAATAGTCCCAGGAGGAGGAGCACCAGCACACCAGAATTGCAGCCACAGAAGAGCAGGGACCCTGGCCACAGTTCCAGGGAGGAAAAGGATGCTTGTAGTTGCTCAAAGAGCATAGCACAGGCTAGCATAATAGAAAACACACTTCTGGTTGAATGATACCACCTTGGAAGAACTGAAAATTATGGACCTCCAGCTTTGAAAACAGTTACATGAAAAACCTAAAGCTTAGAGCAGTGGCCTCTCCAACATGGGAGCATAGCCCAATCTTAATGTTAAGTTAAAAGTCAAGAAATAGGTTGCACAATGAGGAAACAGGGGAAAACGAACCTCACCATAGAAAGTTACCATGGTGACAGGGAAGATCAAAACACAAACTTAAAAGAAGATAAGAAAATCAAAACTGTTACATGGAAAAACACAAAGAAAGATGCAAATTGATCTCAGTCCCAGAAAGAATTCCTGGAGGAGCTCAAAAAGGATTTTAAAAATTAATTATGAGAGGTAGAGGAAAAATTGGGGAAAGAAATGAGTGTTGAAAGAAAATCATGAAAACAAGCCAACAATTTGATAAAGGTGGCACAAAAATTACTGAAGAAAATGATACTTTAAAAAACAGAATAGGTGGTCAAAGATTATTAACAGGCAGTTTTCAGATGAAGACATTAAAGCTATCTATGGTCATATGAAAAAATTTTCTAAATCACTATTGATTAGAGAAATGCAAATTGAAACAACTCTGAGAAACAACCTCACACCTATCAAATTGACCAATATGGCAGAAAAGGAAAGAGATAAATGTTGGAGAAGGTGTGAGGAAATTGGGATGCTATGCATTATTGGTGGAACTGTGCACTGAACAAGGCATTCTGTGGAGCAATTTGGAACTATGTCCAAAGGTCAATCAAAATGTGTATATCCTTTGATCCAGCAATGCCACTACTAGGTCTGTATGCCAAAGAGATCATAAAACAGAGAAAGGACCTACATGTACAAAAATATTTACAACAGCTCTTTTTATTGTGGCAAAGAAATGGAAATTGAGGGAATGCCCATCAATTGGGGAATAGTTTAACAAGTTATGTAGATGAATGTAATGGAGTACTATTGTGCTTTGAGAAATGATTAGCTGCCATATTTCAGGAAAAAAAAAACCTAGAAAGACTTACATGAACTGATGTTGAGTGAAGAGAGCAGAACCAAGAAAACATTGTCCGTATTAACATCAGAGCTGTGTGATGACAAATTATGATAGACTTAGCTCTTCTTAGCAATATAATGATCCAAGAAAATTCCAAAAGACTCATGATGGCACATGCTTTCCACATCTAGAGAAATAACTATGGAGTCTGAATGTAGAATGAAGCATACTATTTTCACTTTTTTGTATGGTTTTCCTGTTTTGTTTTGTCTCTCTTTCACAACATGACTAATGTGGAGATATGTTTAAAATGATTGCACATGGATAACCTATATCAGATTGCTTTCTTTCTTGGGGGGGGAGGAGGGAATAGAGGATGAATGAAAAATTTAGAATTCAAAATCTTATAAACATTAATGTTGAAAACTATCTTTACATGTAATTGGAAAGCAATATTAAACTTACTCTTATTTTTCCCTCAAATTTGGTGAATCTTTCCTCTAAGTATTTAGATGCCATGTCATTAAATGTATATACATTATATGTTAATATTGATTAATTATCTATGGTGCCATTGAGGATAGTGTAATTTCCCTCCTCATCTTTTTAAATACATGGTTTCTAAAAATAATACATCATAATGGCTTATACTGAGAATTTAAAAAGAAGAATAAATTAGCCAAAGACAGCAGAAAAACAGCAACCATTATCAAAATGACTAAAATAGATACTAAAGCTATTCTTCTATGGAACTAGTGGTGCATTTAAAAACTTTGGTTTTGCTCGCTATCTTTCTTTTAGAGGAACATGCATTTTAGTTGATTTTTAATTAAGTTTTTATTCTATCATTTAGCAAATATTACAAAAATTGTTTCCTCCTTTTACCCTCCTTCCTCCATTGAGCAAATTTATTACAAGTTCACTAAATAAAACCTTCAATTCATTGCTGCCTAACTCATTCCCTCTCTTTTTATATCAGCCATATAAAAAAGCATTTGTTTATTTAATTCTTTAAGTTTATTGACTACCAAGTAGCATATTTCATTTCATTATTGACTTCCGGCTTATTGTGCTAATCAGATTTCTAAAATCATTTAAAATATGTTGTTGTTGGTTTTTATTTGTGGTTTATTGTATTGATCAGATTTCTACAGTAATTAAAATGGTTTTCCTTTAAAATGTTGTTATCATTGTAAAGATTGTTCTCATAGTTCTGTTCACTTCACTATGCATTAGTTAAAGAATTGTTCAAACTATCCTCTGAAATAGTTTCACCATTATGACACATTATTATTAGAAAATAATAATACATTATTTTAAAGAGTTAAAATAAGTGACTGGACCAGAATTTATTATACCTCAGGAGAATACCCAAACCACCACTGCCACCACCACTACCACTACCATAACTATTTCTACCACCACCAAGATTAGCAACTGAGTCTTCTAAACAAGGCAACAGCAAAACCAGACAAGCTTAAAATATACAAGCAAGAAAACTGTACTATACGTCATAGCATCATATATACCAATCTAGTATAAATCTTTAATGTATGCACCAAGACATAATATCTAAAGACAATGGAAAAGTTAATCCATTTTATAATAGTTGGGAATATCAATGAACCTCTTTCAGACTTAACTAGATCAATGAGATATCACAGATCTCCTGTAATTAATGAAATGGAATAAGAAGGATGATACATATTTCTCTTTTGAGCATGGTACTTAAAAAATTAACCACAAGGCATAAAAATATCTTTAAAACCAGTATAGAAAGTGATAAATATTAAACACATCATTTATTTATAACATAATAAGAATGCAACTACTTATTTAAATATATACATTATTTATTTCTAAAGAATTATTGGGTCAAAAAAACATAAAAATGATATGACTCCATTAAAGAAAATAATAATAATGTAATAATATACCAAAATTTTGTAGATGTGATCAAAATAGTGTTTAAAGGAAATTTTATATTATTAAAAGTCTTAACAATAAATGTAAAGAATATGTACATGAATAGGAAATACAACTAGAAAAATAACAAGCAGCACTTAAAAAAGTAGCAGAAGCAACAAAATAAATCAGAATGAAAAAATATTAAAACTCAAAGAGATAAATAAAATTGAACAAAAATCTACTATTGAATTGAAAAAATGAAACTAGAAGTTTGTTGTTAGTAATTAACTAATAAAACTTATAGGAGGTAATATAATCTATTTTTAAAGTAAAAATATAAATTGTCTATATTAAAAAAGCAAAAATAATTCATAAATGAAATAATGGAAAAATAGAAATTATTCCCCAAATTATTTACCAGAAAAGTGGAAAATTAAAATGAAATGATTGAATTTTTATAAAAAAATTAGAAGCAATATCAACAGAGCAAACATAAAAGAAAATATGAGTAACACACATCCAGAGGGCAAAAAAGAAATGAACTCTTAAAAAAATGTAAAAGTGATGGAAAGGTTACACCTATTTTCAAAGGGAATTCTGGTTAAAAAAAATAAAGAAAAGAATAATTATATTATTAAATAAACTCTTTAGAAAACTAGGAAAAGAGATATACTACTAAGTCCCTACATGATAAAAAAAAAATCTGGATATCTAAACAAGAGAGATAAAATAAAGAAAGGTCTTATGAGTTACAAACATCACCTTCCCATGTAGGAGTATAAATAGTTTAACATTATTAAATCACTTATGATTTCCCTTTCCTGTTTAACTTTTTATACTTCTCTTGAGTCTTATATTTCAAAGTCAAATTTTCTATTCAACTCTGGTCTTTTCATCAAGAATGCTTGAAAGTCCTCTATTTCATTGAATATCCATTTTTTCCCCTGAAAGATTATACTCAGTTTTGTAGGTGATTCTCAGTTGTAATATTAGTGCCTTTGACCTCCAGAATATCTTATTCCAAACCCTCTGCCTCTTCAATGTGGTAGATGATATCATGGCTTTAAGGTGGCCCAATAATTTTTAAATTATCTATCCTGGATCTATTTTCCAGGTGAGTTGTTTTTTCCAATGAGATATTTCACATTTTCTTCTATTTATTCTTTTTTTTATGTTTTATTGTTTCTTTATTTCTCATGAAGTCATCACCTTTCATTTGTTCCATTCTAATTTTTAAGCAATTTTTTTTCCTTCAGTAAACTTTTTGACCTCCTTTTTCATTTGGCCAATTCTACTTTTTAAGACATTCTTTTCTTCGTTGACCTTTTGGTTCTTTTTTTTTTTTACCATTTTCCTAGTAGGTTTTTGAAGATGTTATTTTCTTCAGTATTTTTTTGTCTTTTTTACCCACCTGTTGACTTGTTTTTCATGATTTTCTTGCATCACTCTCATTTCTCTTTCCAATTTTTCCCCTACCTCTCTAATTTGATTTTCAAAATCCTTTGTGAGCTCTTCCATGTCCTGAGACCAATTCATATTTTTCTTAGAGGTTTCGCATGAAGGAGCTTTAAATTTATTATCTTCTTTTGAGTTTGTATTTCTATCCCCCTTTGTCACCATAGTAACGTTCTATAGTCAGAGGTTATTTTTTCTGTTTGCTCATTTTCCCAGCCTATTACTTGACTTTTAACTCTTTGTTAAAGTAGGGCTCTGCTTCCAGGGTGGAGGGTGCACTGTCCCAAGATTTAGGGGTTTTATGTAGCTGTTTTCAGGGATACTTCTGTGGACTTGTAAGTTTTCAAGTCTTCCAAAGTGGTATGATCTAAGAAGACATGTTTATTATTATCTTGGCCTGTGCTGTGGTCTGTGAGCGACCACAAGCACTCTTTTCTGCCCTGGAACTGTGAAAAGGGTCCCCTCCTCCACTGTGGCCACAAGTTCTGATGTGCTGGGGCTCCTCCTTGCCCTGGAACTGCCACCCAGAACTAGGACCTGGATCCAAGTATGGGCAAAGCAACATAGTCCTGCCTTATTGCTAGCAAAAAGGCCCTTGTAATCTCATTCTGATCAGTTGTTCAACCTTTTTACTACCTGTGCACTGAGAGCTGTAGAAGGAGCTGCTGCTGCTGCCACTACTGATTCAGTCACTCCCAAGGCCTCCTTTTAGTTTGCTGTGGCTGTGGCTGTGCTGGCACAGTCTGTGTTGGACTATGTTCCACTCTCACACAGGTTCAACAAACCTTTCCTAGTCATCTTCTAAGTTGTCTTTGGCATCTGTGAGCTGAGAGGTTTGGAAACCATCACGCTGCCAGCAATTCAGTCACCCTGAGGCATGCTGCCAGTTTACTAGGACCCCAGTCTATCCTGGTGCAGCCTGTGATAGGCTGTGTTCCTTTCTCTCAACCTGGTGCAACAGACCTTTCCTGCTTACCTTCCATATTGTCTTAGGCTGGAAATTTGTTTCACTACATCTTTTTGCAGATTCTTCTCCTCTAGAATTTGTTTAGAGTCATTTTAAAGGTATTTGGAGGAGTGTGGGGGAGAACTCAGAGAAGTCCCTGCCTTTACTAGACCATTTTGGCTCCACCTTCCTGAGATCCCTATGGTGAAGAGAAAAGAAGAGGATTTTGTGGGGGGGTGGAGGGATTGAGCATAAAAACTTATTGGAAATGAAAAAAAAATACTAGTACCCTACATTGTCTCTAACTGTGGGTAGTTGATGTCCTGTTGGTTCATTGATCTGCCCAAAAATAACCCATTTGATCAGAACTGATATTTGTATGAATACCCTTGAACTCTTAGAGCAGTCTATGTGATTTGATAAAGTAATCAACTCTTCATCCTCCTCCCCACTATTATTGCCTAGGGGAAAACATCTCTTACCTTATTGACATTCCATGTTCTTGAAACCTTGTTTATTTGCTGTTTATATTTTTATCACAGATTTTGTCTTCAGATAAAGGTAATCTGACTTTTATTGCACTGTGAGCAAGTCATTGTTTTAGAAGAGTAAGTAAGAAGGAAAATGCAGTTAGTAAAAGATATTTTTTCAAAGTGTACTATAAAGCAGAGAGGCCAGTTTCTGCTCAATACCTAGGGAAGCAAAAATATTACTTCCTTAAACCAAGAGATTTGAATTCTTGGATTTCATCATTACTAACTCACCAAAACTAGGAGGAAATAAAAAATGAAAATGAACTGAGGAAACAAATTGCCCTGGACTTTAAAGAGAAAAATGTGAGCCTATATGAATCACAAAATGGGGTTTCATAAAAAAGAAAAGAAAAGAAAAGAAAAAAGAAAAGCATTTGCAAAACAAAAAATCAGTACCATTAAGCTGGGAAGGGAAAATGTTAACTGAAGAAAATGTTTGAGGCAAGTTTTAATTTCCTTCTGATAAATCTGTGATGGCCAAAATAAATTAACTTGATTAAATATGTCCCATTTATTAAATATTTAAAATATTAAAAATATTTATTAGAACTAATTTAAATATGTTTAAAAATTATTTACTCATTCAATAAATAATCAAAGCTTTTAACCCAGATCCAGGCTTGAATCCTAGGTTTTATATGTGTGACCTTGGTGGACAAGTCCTATGAGAGAGAGTGAGAGAGAGAGAGAGAAACGGACAAAGAAATTGAGAGATTGCTTTAGACTAGGTCTTCTTATCTCATCCAGGCTGGAAGTTCAGTGACCACTCATGGGCTTGCTCTCACTACTGATAAGCATGGATTCTTTAACCTGCTCCATTTCTGACAGAGACACAGAGAAAGACAGAGACATAGCCAGGTTGCAGATTTAATATGTTTACTGTACATATCTGCTACAAGAATCTTGTTGTTGGGGCAGCTAAGTGATGCAGTGGATAGAGCACCGGCCCTGGAGTCAGGAGGACCTGAGTTCAAATCTTGCCTCAGACACTTGACACTTACTTGCTGTGCGACCCCGGGCAACTCACTTAACCCTAATTGCCTCACTAACAACAATAACAAAAAAAAAGGATCTTGTTATTGTTGCTGTTTTGGTTGTAAGTCAATACTTTATTAACGATATTATTATCAAAAATAAAGAAGAGAGAAAAAAGCAATAAATGAATGCTTAAAAAATACAGAAGTGATCAGAAGAAAGTTTAGAAGTAAAGAGGTTATCAGCACAGCTTTGAAAGTAACATGTTGAATTTATTGTATACTTGAAAGGAAAATTAAAGTATATTAATATGAATTTAGGATTTCTTATATTAACTTATAAAATAATTTGAATTGCATATTGAGCCATTTATTTTCTTCATTTAAGTTGAGATTTAAACAAAATAACATGTGGGAGTTGGACTAGATGGCATTTGATGTTCCTTCTATTTCTAGATTTTTGATCCTAAAAAATAAATAAAGCTGAGTTTCCTCTTGTTCTTCGTACTGCACTTCACCTTAGTATCTTCTGCCATCTGATTTTTAGCTCCAATTGTAGAGCAATAATTGTCCAATCTTTCCCAAGGACAACTTCTCCTTGCATCTCCCATTTTCTCTAGCAACTTGCTTTATTCATTATCTTCTTTTTTCCTAGTATTTAACCTCTCATCATCCACTGACACTTTTCCTGCTGTATTCAATCATACTCATCCCAAAGCAAAACAAAATAAAACAAAAAGCATGGCTTGAACTTCAAGATATGGCTTTATAGTTCTCTCCTCTTTTACAACTCTTAGAGAAAAAATGTGAGTGTAAACATATATGCACATATGTATGTATGTATATATATTATTGTAGGTATGTGTTATGTCATATGCATATGTAATATATGTGTAAACATTTCTTGTACTTTCTCACTTCCCACTCAAGTCTCAACTCCACTTCATCTAACATGTATTCCCAACATTTGATATAAATTATTATTTTCCAAAGTCACTATTGGTATCTTTATTGCTAAATCCAAGGACTTTTGCTAAGTCTTCACTTTCATTGACCTCTTTACAATATTTAGTATAGTCAACCAATCAACCAGTGATCTGTTGAGGGATGCTTTTCTCCACAGGTTTGTATAATGTTCTCTTACTTGTTGAACAATCCTTCTCAAAATTTTGCAAGATCATCACTATCCTGCCACCTTCATTTGTGTAAACTCAGAGAACCACAGAATTTGTGAGCTGAAAGGGACCTCAATAGATATCTAGTCCAATATATATGGGAAAAAGAAATCTCCATTAGGACATACCTGGCAAGTTATTCCTCAACATTTATTTAATGTCCTACAATGGAGGTTGGGAGTAGGGCAACACAGTACCTCTCCCAGCAGCCCATTCCACTTTGGAAGTTATAATTAGGAAATTTTCCTGATGTATAAAATTTGTCTCAAACCTAAATTTGCTGCTTTGCCTTTTTACAATTCTCATTCATTTCCCCTATTTTTGCCCTCTGGGATTAAATAGGAGGAAACTAATCCATGCTTCATATGACAGTCTTCAAATAATTAAAAACAACTCTAATAACTCACATGAATCTTCTCTTCTCTAGGCTATATATGAACATTTCCATCAATGAATCACACTGCTCTGTTCTAGTCCCTCTTCCATATCTCTAAACTCCCCTTGTGATGTCTTCAGCTCTTATGTTCACCAATCATCTCTATGTAAATGACTACCATATCTTCATATCCAGCCTTTCTCTATCTCCAGCATCTCCAATTCCTTTTGATGACCACTTCTTGAATATTCTACAGATATTTCAAGCTCAGTGTTTTCCAAATAGAATTTATCTTTCTCCCTAAACCCATATTTCTTGCTAACTTCCTTATTTTTCTTATGTTTGCCCCATTTCTTTTTCCAGTCATTCAGTTCCCACCCAAGAAGTCACAATCAACTCTTCATTTTCACTAACCATAATATCCAGTAATTTGTAAAAATCTTAATTTAATTTCCTTTACATTATAATCCTCTATTCATTAATCTTTGATAATCTAGCACACACTCCAGTCCAAGCTCTCATCACCTCTACCATGGTTTATTGCAATAGCCTCTTCCTAGGTTTACCTGTACCTAGTCTCTTTCCTTTGTAAACCATCCTCTGTACAGCTGCCTAATTTATATTTCTAAAGTAGAGATATGGTGAGATCACTCTTCTCCTTAAAAACTTCAGAGCCTCCCCATTGACTTTGCAGAAAACATAACCCTCACTTTGATATCTCAAATTCTTTAAAATGTTGCCCCAATCTCTTCACAGGCTGATTCCACACTCTTTTGGACTGCCTTGCTTATACCCAACCTGGCTTACTTTTTATTGCCCATACACAGCATTTTGACATTGTTATCCATGGCTTTGTAATCTGTTTCCTGGCCCTAGAATGTCTTTCCTCTTCATTTCTGTCTCTGACACTTCAGCTCCTTCATGTTTTAGCTCAAGTGCCACATACTTCAAGATTCCTCTTCCAAACCCTACCACACTACCAATAGTTAACTCTAACCTTCACCCATTGCAATGAAATTATTTTGAATATTTCCTGCATTTATTTTTCTGGGAACATGTTTCTGAAGCACAATGTAAGTTTCTTCATCTTAATGACTGCCTCACTGTTGCATGGTATTATCTAGTAAAGCATCATAGAAGTTGCTTTATAAATGCTTGTTTGATTGGCTTGCAATCAAGGTAAAATGATTATTTGATTGGCTTGCAATCAGGTGAAAGAAAACCTAGGGATGGGTGTATGTATGTTTGTTGCTTGCGTGTGTGGGGGGGGCGGCTGGGGTGTTTTATAAAAGAGTGAGCGTTGAGAATTACAGAATAAAAACAAAATGATCTCCACAGTGTTATTCTGCTCCTGCAAACAATAGGATAAGTCATACAAAGCCATGATCATTCTACTGAGGGTGGCAAAAGAGATCCTAAAACCTTAATTGCACATTGTTCAGTCACATCTCTTAAAGAGGCAGCCTAAACATATGTACCACTCTGAAGGAAATATAAGAGAGTGCTATAGGAAAGTAACACCAAGGGAAATATTGCTGAGTTCTATGGAGCCTGAAGGGAAGAATCAGGTAGATTAAATGTCATTCCTGGGAAATTATGTCTGCTCTCTTCTCCATTTCAGTGTCAAGGTTAAGTGACATGGTATTATAACTAGAATTATGATTGTCCTTGTCTCCCAATAGATCACCTTCTAGCTTCCATTTCCCTGATCTAATTGGAAAGTTGAGCATACATTTTGAAAGAATAGATTAGAATTCACAAGGACCTTGAAAAATCAGAGAAACAATCATTAACAAGAATAATGGGTCTTGTGGGGACAAGAGTAGAGTTGTAAACTTTGAAACAAATAATCAACTGATTTAGAATGTGTATTACAGAGTTATGTTTCCACAACTTAACAAAGAAACAGGTAAAGAATTTGCAGAAAGTTTATTATAATAAGGGTACATTTTGAAGGTCTTATGATTTAGAACTAGAAGAATTTGTAAATCTCATCTGAAATAACCCTTTCAGTTTCAGAAAATAAATTGAGAACCAAAAATATGTAGCATATTCAGAGTTCAAACTCAGGTCTTCTAACTACAAAACTAGTATTCCATGAACTCTGGGAATAAACCATATTTACTTAATGTCTTAGAGTTTCAAAGTTCTTTACAATCCTTTTCCCATTTGACCATTTCAAAATTATAAGTCTGTCACTGGAGTTGTGATTATTTCCATTTTACAGACGAGGAAACTAAAACTTAAAGGGTTTAAGTAGAAAGTGAAGACAAAAGTACTAAAATCAGTAAACTTTAAGAAATGCCAGCAGAGGGGTAATTTAATTACAATCTTTAAGGCCTGACATAGTATAACACATATGAGTGTACACATGTGGTCTTCTTGAGCTCAGAAGCTCTAATCTTCAAAAAGCTATGCCAATCAAATGTCTGCATGAAGTTCAGCATTAATATTTGAGATGCCATGGTGAATGTGGGAGGAGGAGCAAGTTGCCTAAAAGAGGAAATGGAGCAGGTTTCATGTGGATCTATAACAGGATAGGGATCATTAATAGGCCCTGCCTATTTATCCTGAAAGAGATTTGTTGATGTTTTTGTTGAGTCATTTCAGTTGTGTCCAGCTCTTCATGATTCCATTATGGGTTTTCTTGCAAAGATACTGGAGTAGTTTTCATTTCCTTCTCCATCTCATTTTACAGATGAGAAAACTGAAGTAAAGAGGATTAAGTGACTTGCCCAAGATCACACAGCTAATCATTGTCTGAGGCCAGATTTGAATTCAGGAAGATGAGTCATCCTAATTCTCAACCCAGTGCTCTATTGACTGTGCCACCTAGTTGCCCAAAAGAGATAGGGAAACCAATCAATAGATAGATGGATGATAGATATATGATGTATAACTTTCAAAAAGAACAAATTATACAAGTCAGAGTGTTGACAATGCTCCTATAAAAAAAGAAAAATGGAGAATATAAAT
This sequence comes from Vombatus ursinus, assembly GCF_900497805.2. Lineage (NCBI taxonomy): Eukaryota > Metazoa > Chordata > Mammalia > Diprotodontia > Vombatidae > Vombatus > Vombatus ursinus. The sequence goes on along the minus strand of NW_020951391.1, from coordinate 6,376,416 downwards.
CAAAATAGGTGAATGAGGTGGAAAGTACATTGATTATAAAGAAAGCTAGATAATTAACAATAACTTACAAGTGTATATAGGCTTTTAAAGACTATAAACATTTTGTTTTGTTTTTTCCTCACAATGACACTGTGAGGTAGATACACCAGTGCTTATAGCAGCTTTGCTCAGGGAAGTTTGGGGATCTGTTGTTTCTGAAAATCATTAACATTTGGATGTATTACTTTACTTTGAATGGGATAGATGGTGAGCAATCATAACATTAAAACACATTGTTGTAAAAGCTCCCTTGATCTTTTCAGCCTTGTGACTCTAAGATTCTGTAACATTTGGTGCATAAATAGAATGACTAGCAAGTTGGACAGAGGCATAGATGTATCCTAAACTTCTGCTGCTGGTATATTTACAAGGAGCACCTGGGAAAAAGTCTTGGAAGAGTGCTCTTCAATTACACTTGTATAATTCTCTGGCTCAAATGATGGGAGGAGGACTGTTCTAGGTGAATTTTTCCTAAATCAAATATTGCTTCTACTCCAACTTTAAATAATGACCCCAGGTCAAAATCTGAACATGGTGACAAAGAAATGTGTTTCCTTTCCTTGTCAAGGGGATTTTTAGCTCCAAGTTAAGCTACAATGTATTAGAGAGCAATGAAAGGGAGATCTAAACAACACAAAACAAAAACCAAATAAACAATAAAACCAAAAGATATTCCTAAATTCTAATTAGATAATATACAGGTAGAAATTAAAGTTATTTAGGTCTAAACAAGTAAAGCTGAAGAATCTGAAAAAATTAAACTTAAATGTAACATATATTAAAATGAGTTTTAATTATGAAATAGTAATAATGAATAGGATGATAAAATAATGTTGATATAATAAATGATTTTGAAGAGATGAGCATTCAAGAAATGGAATTCTGAAATATCATTTTTTTTTAGTTTTATAGCATGAATTCAACTAGTTGACCAACTTTACCAAAACAGTAAATTTATCTGCTATAAACATTAAAAATGTATTCTATAACAATAATATTTACATAACACCTACTATGTGTCAAACACTATGCTATATACTTCACAAATATTTTCTCATTCAATCCTCACAATAACCCTGGGGAGTAGGTGATATTATTAACCCCATTTCATAGATGAAGAAGCTGAGACAAATGGAGGTTAAATGACATGCCCAGGGTCACACAGACAGTAAGTGTGTGTGGTCGGTTTTGAACTGAAGTCTTTCTGATACTAGGGCAGGCATTGTTTTCACTAAACCCTTAGCTGGCCCTAATAATTTATTCAAACAACATTTGGTAAAAAGCATAAAAACATTTTACATCCTTCACAAACAGAATTACTGTGTTGTCACCATAAGGCCATGTAAGAAAAGGTAGGGTTTTCTAGAAATACTTCTATGGAAGGCAGGACAGAAGAAGTTTGAGAAAACTTTGAAGATTTCTGAAAATACTTTGGAAGATTAGCTCAATATCTACTTGATGTATGTTATGGAGAACTTGAAAACCATATCACTGATTATAGGTAAAAAAAAAATGATAGTATGTGGAATACAATCCAGGAAACAAATTAGACCAAAGACCCTTGTTACTCACAATCAAAAATTAAAAACAAAAAATCAAGGAGTCAAAGCTTCACAAAGAACAAAATTAATAATTCAACATCTGTCAAAAACTAGTCAGTGTAGTGAGAAAATCAGGAAAGAAGTAGGATGTGGAAAATTTATGTTCTTAATCATCTACATAGTCAAAAGAATTTCAAAATGACAAAAACAGAAATTGTATCAAACATGAAAAAGACAGTTTGTATATCATTAATAAACTGAAGAGCATAATCTTTGATAGATAAAATAAAGAATATAATATAAAAGGAACTACTAAGCTTTAGTTTACCTACACAAATGGAAAGCATGGCCCTGGCTAATATCCATAACTATTGCCTCAAATATTTCACAGTAGGGATGAGTTAGTATCAAATTTAGTTTCCTCCTGTATGTAAGACTGAATCTAACTTTCTGAAAGGAAGATATCACATTTCTACTATCAAAGATGAGAACATGAGTGGTCTTTCTGAATATAGGACAATACTCTGTGTACTTTATATGAAATATTCATTGCATATATAACTTTAAAAATTAGAGACAGAATAAAGTAACATATTGTTAGAAAGGAAAAAAAAAGGTTTGACCAAATACTAAGAGTAGAAAAAGAGATCATTTTCATTGATCAGTTAGTTAATGGATAAGTGATTCAAAATACCACAACACTTGCATCACCCTTATTATTACAAAGCCTTTGACAAAGTTCTACTCTTATAGTTTATTATTGTATTCCAAGTATATAAATACATGGTGAGACTGCTATAGTGTCTGATGTCCACATGGAAAACAAACTGTTTTGGGTGACAGGGGAGAGGAGTGGAGCCAAGATGGTAGAGAAAAGGAAGAGACTCATGTGAGTTGTCCCCAAAACTCTTCCAAATATTTTTAAATAATGCCTCAAAACAAATTCTGGAATGGCAGAACCCACAAAAAAGACAAGGTAAAACAAATTTCCAGCCCAATACAATTTAGAAGGCCATTAGGAAAGGTCTTTTTAGGAAAGTGAGAGTGGAGAGCAGTTTAATGCAAGCCATTCTAAAGCAAACCAGGAGTAGGCCTTCAGAGTGACAGAATCAGTTGAGTCAGGGGTGGTTTCCAGATCCCTCATCCAACAGAAAGTAAGAGGGTCAGACAATTAGTCAGAAGAAGATTAGAGGGATCCCCTTACCAGGACCAGAGGAAGGACTCTATGGCATTACCCATACTTGGATCTGGGTCATAGTCCTAGGTCTCAGTCATAGGTCAAGGAAGAGCACTGGAACACTAGAACTTGTGACTACAGGGGAGTTGAGACTTTAGTCACAGTTCCAGGGTGGAAAAGAGTGCTTGTGGTTGCCCACAGACCAGAGCACAGTCCAGGAGAAGTATTAAACACATCTCTCCCCTGATCATACAATCTTGGAAGAACTGAAAACTTATAGGTTCCTAGAATTATCACTGAAAATAGCTGCACAAAAAATCTAAAGTGTGGGAAAGTGCCTCTCCACTTTGGAAGCAGAGGATACAGTTAAGATACTTTAGGATACAGTTAAAAGTCAAGAAATAGTCTGGGAACATGAGAAAATAATTAAGAAAAAAATCTTTACTACAGAGTTACTATAGTAATACAATACAAATTCAGGAGATGACAACAAACTCAGAGATCTTATATCCAAAGCCTCAAAGAAAAATATGAATTGGTCTCAGGCCATGTAAGAGCTCAAAAAAGATTTTAAAAATCAAGTGACAGAAGTAGAGGAAAAATTGGGATGAGAAATGAGAGTGATACAAAAAAAAACATTTAAATAAAAGAGTCAACAGTTTGGTCAAGGAGGCACAAAAAATACTCAAGAAAATAACACTTTAAAAAACAGAATAGGCCAAATGGTATAAGAAGCACAAAAATCTGATGAAGAGAAGAATGCCTTGAAACTCAGAATTGGACAAATGGAAAAAGATATATAGAAATTTACTAAAGAAAAGAACTCGTTAAAAAGCAGAGTTGGCCAAATGGGAAAAAAGAATAAGTACAAAAATTCAGTGAAAAAAAAGAACTCCTTAAAAACTACCTTTGGTCAAATGGAAAAGTAGTACAAAAGTTCCCTGTAGAAAATAATTCCTTAAAATTAGATTGAGCAAGTGGAAGTTAATGATGCTATGAACCATCAAGAAACAGAAATAAAGAAGAAAAGAAAAGAAAATGTGAAATGTCTCATCAGAAAAAAAAATGACCCAGGAAATAGATCAAGGAGAGATAATTTAAGAAGTATTGTACTATCTGAAAGTCATGACTGAAAAAAGAGCCTAGATATCATTTTTCAAGAAATTATCAAGGAAAACTGCCCTGATATTCTAGAACCAGAAGGTAAAATAGACATTTAAAGGATCCACCAATCACCTTCTGAAATTAATCCCGAAATGAAAACTCCCAAGATTAGAGCCAAATTCCAGACCTCCCAAGTCAAGGAGAGAATATTTCAAGTAGCCAAAAAGAAACAATTCAAACATTGTGGAGGCACCTTCAGGATAACACAAGATGTAGCAGTTTCTATATTAAAGGATTGGAATATGATATTCAGGAGGACAGAACAGCTAGGATTACAACTAAAAATCACCTACCTAGAAAAACAGGATAATCCTTTGGACATTCAAAGAAACAGGGAACATTCAATCATTCCTGATGAAAAGACCAGAGCTGAATAGAACATCTAACTTTTAAATTTAAAGACTTGAAAGAAGCATAAAAAGGTAACCAGAAAAGAGAAATCATAAGGGATTCAATAAAGTTAAACTGTTTACATCCCTACATGGGAAAATGATACTCATAATGTCTAAAAGCATTCTTATTATTAGGGCACATAGGAGTATACTTTGAAAGAAATGGGTGTGAGCTGAATATGATGGGAAGAGTATCTAAAAAATACAACTAAGAAGTAAGAAAAATGAATGAACTGGGAGAAGGGGAAAGGGAGAGGTAGAGTGGGATAAACTATCTGACATAAAAGAGTCATGGAAGAGCTTTTGCAGTAGAAGCAAAGAGGGGGTGGTAGTACTTGAACTTTATTCTCATTGGAATTGGCCCAGAGAAGGAATAACATACACACTAAGTTGGGTATACAAATATATCTTACCCTACAGGAAAGTAGGAGGAGAAGGAGATAAGAAAAGGAAGTGAGGGCTTATAGAAGAGAAGGTAGATTGGGAGACATAGAAGAAGCAAAATACTTTTAGGAATGAACAGGGTAAAATGAGGGAGAGAGAAAGTTGGATAAACAGGGGGAAAATAGGATGGGGGGAAATACATAGTTGGTTATCATTACTGTGAAAAAAATATGCCATTTCTCTGATAAAGACTCATTTCTTAAATATATAGCAAACTTTTAGTCAAATTTATAGAAATAAGAGCCATTTCTCAATTGATATTGGTCAAAGGATATGAACATGAAGTTTTCAGATGAAGTAATCAATGCTATCTGTAGTCGTATAAAAAGTTTTAAATCATTATTGATTAGAGAAATGCAAATTAAAACAACTCTGAGTTACTATTGCACATCTATCAGATGGCTAATATGACAGAAAAGGAAATTACACATGTTGGAGGAAACGTGAGAAAATTGAGACACTAATACATTGTTCATGAAGTTGATTCAATAATTCTGTAATTTGGAACTATATCCAAAGGGCTATAAAACTATGCATACCCTTTGACCAAGAAATACCACTACTAGTTATGTATCCCAAAGAGATAAAAAAAAAAAATCAAAAAGGAAAAGGATATACACACATACTCTGTGTGTGTGTGTGTGTGTGTGTGTGTGTGTGTGAAGGGAGAGAGAGAGAGAGAGAGAGAGAGAGAGAGAGAGAGAGAGAGAAAGAGAGAACTCATAGTAGCTCTTTATATGGTGAAAAAGAATTGGAAATTGAGGGGATGCACATCAATTGCAGAATAGTTAATCAAAATGTTTTCTATTATTGTGATGTAATACTATTGTGCTCTAAGAAATGGTGAGCAAGATGCTCTTGGAAAAACCTGGAAAGACTAACATGAACTGATGCAAAGTGAAATTAGCAGAACCAAGAGAACATTGTATACATTAACGTCAATATTATATGATGATCAGCTGTGAAAGACAGTGATTCTCAGCAATACAATGATCCAAGACAGTTCTAAAGATCTAAGATGAAAAATGCTATCAATCGCCAGAAAAAAGAGCTGATAGAGTCTGAATACAGATATAAACATACTTTTTACTCTATTTTTCTTTTTTTATGTTCTGTTTTCTTTTACAACATAACTAACATGGATATATGTTTTGCATGACTATGTATGGATAATGTATATAAAATTGCTTGCCTTCTCAAGGAGAGGGGTAGGGGACGGAAGGAGAGAATTTGAAACTTATTTCTAAAATGAATGTCAAAAATTTTTCTTTTAATGTAATTGGGAAAATAAAATATTGAGTTAGAAAATTATTTTCTATTAAAAACTAAACTACCTTCTAGCTGGCAGATATTATATTTAGATGTCATATACTAAAATATAGGCAAGATGGATATGTGATCTAAATATTGAAGACATATCATAAATGCATTAAAAAGGAAACAGATGAGGAATGTTTCACACACATTATTAGGGATTGCATACTTAACCAAAAAAGAAAGAAAATGATTACTTTTAATCACAAAAGATAAAATAATTTTCATTAAATGGTTTTCAGAAGTTTGAACAAACAAAAATTAACACATTTGGGAAAGATGGAATGTTATATACTGTTGAAAAAAATATTTGTATCAAATATCTTAGGGTCTATTGGGGTTTGTTCTCTAAGATATTCAGGAAAAAAACAATCAAATGGCTTCCACCAGGGATACGTTAAAGGATATGAATAAGTAATTATTATGAAAAGAAATGAAAAGAAATGAAAAGTAACCTTTCAAAATATTGTTTTAACTCATTAATAAGAAAAATATCAATTAAAATAACTCTGAACTTCTACCTCACATCCAGCAAATTGCCAAAGATGACAAAAAATGGCCGCAACCAATGTTTAAGAAATTGTGGCAAGAGAGTGCTTGTAATATTGTTACTATTATCAGTTAACCCAACCATTCTAGAAATTAATTTGGAATTACGCAAAGAAAATAATTAAAATGAATTACTATTTGACACCTAGAATCTGCTTCTAAGGTATGTGAGATAAATGACAAAAAGAAAAGACCCATATATGCCAATATTTTTATATTATCATTTTTTGTAGTATTAATGAACTGGGAAAAAAAATAAGTAGATGCCTATGCCCATCATCTTGTTTACTATTGCTTTTGTCCTAAATGTACTTTTAGTAAGCCAGAAAAAGCTGAACTTGTATCCCAAAATATATATTCAATTGTAAAAAGCATTTATCTCAGCAACAAATACAATAGTGCACAGAACGTTAAAAAAAATACTAATAATGGTAAGGTAGTACCATTTATATCTAAACTGCTTCAAGAGAAAAAAACACATTGTTAATAATAATATTATCATAATTATTCACATTTTGTGAGCTTCCTAAAGTTGTTTGCTCATAAAGTCTTTGTGGAGTACATAATTCTAGTATTATCATAGTTTAATGAAGGAAAAAAAAAATCAACCTGAGAGAATTGAAGTTTGTATAGCTAGTGAGCACCCTATCTCACCAAGCATTCTGTCTAAAATTTCAATATTCTTTCTGTGGAAACAAACTGATGGAGTCTGTTATATTATGAAGAAAGCCAGGAATTGTTCAGTTCTTGAAATGTATGATGGAAGGAGAACTTGATTTGTACTTAGTGAATATGTGTTTGAACCTTGGTTCTGCACTAGTGTGGCCTTGGCTATGTCAATTTTTTTTCTTTGGTCTACCATTTACCTATATTTAAATTGAGGGGTTGAGCTAGGAGACCTCTAAGGTTCCTAACAGTGTTAAATTCTATGACCCATCCTCAGTGAATTCATTTGTTTAAGTCCACATATAGCTACTAGGTAGCACAGTGGAAAACGTATCAGACCTAGAGTCAGAAAGACTCATCTTCCTGAGTTCAAATCCAACCTCAGATATTTACTAGTTGTGTGATCCTAGGGAAGGCATTTAACCTTGTTTGCCTCACTTTCCTCATCTATAAAATGAGCTGGAGTAGAAAATAGTAAACCATTCTAGTATTTTTGCCAGGAAAACCCCAGATGGCATCATGAAGAATCAGACACAACTGAAAAACAATTGAACAACAACAAAAGTCCACCTATATATGACTGATTAATTTGTTATTTTTGCTTAACTGATAAGCATAATCCCAGTACCTGAGAACACTAAAAACACTCTGGAACCCTTGTTTCTTGTTATCCTGGTGAAATTTGACACTTACAGTTACTTGTAAGAGATGAAGTATGTAATTTTCACTAGAGAATTGTCCCTGTCCTACTCAGTCTAAAAGACCTGAATTCAAGTCCTCCTTCTCACACTTACTGACTCTGCGACCCTGGGCAGTTTGACTTCTTAGTGCTCAGTGCAGGTGCCTGCCTACATTGGTGGGGAGGAATCACCTCATTTACAAGTTCCTCGTATCAAAGAAATCAAGGTCCAATAGCCTAAGCCCTAACCCTAGTCCTAGCATTATTCATTTGTACATTTTTAACTACAGCCTAAACTAAATATCATGGCACTTCTGTTTCTTTCCTATTGATTTTGAATATTTATAAGCATATAGTGCTCCTCTTCAATACTGGAAACTGAGTACACACAGTGGCAAAGTACAAAAGGCTTCATATACTCCCGAATGCCAGCTATATGATCCTAAGCAAGTGTGGAATTTGCAGAGGAGAGCTATGCAAGTTGACAGACCACTTGTCAGAACTCTACAACTTGCAATATTCTCAGGCAGTGTAGATGAACATGGCACGTGTGGCAGAATATCCCTCAGGGAGTAGCAAAAATAGAATGTGATGTAAAGCAGACTTTCAGGTGGCATAATGCTGCATACAGAATTACCTATTCAATAGTCCATAGGATGAGAAAAGTGAAAATCTTGTCATCTTCTTTGAAGTCACACCTGTATTATAAAACTAGCAGCAGAGGTAAGTGGAAGTGGGAGGGAGGGAGGTCATGATAGATAGATTGTTGCTTTTCCATTCCAAAAGAAGTAAGAGCAAATGTCTCTAAGTCACTTGGCCTAGCATGGCTCTCTAGCCTACAGATGAAAGTTTTCTGAGCAAGGCTATTCCCATTATATTTTATCTTCAACCCACAGCAATTGCCTGCAGGATGTTCTGTGGGTACATGACTTAGAAGAGACAGGACAGCTGAGAGATTGCAAGTACAGACTAGTGCTTCCCTGATTGGACATCATCAGTCACTGTTCATTTTTCATCACATGTAAGTTGCAGGCAAGGTCCTTTAAATAGTCACTGCAGGGATGCTGCCAGGTGACAACAAATGGAGTGTAGTTTTTCAGAGATGCCAGTCACTGGAAAAAATGCCAAAGAGCACACTGGTCACAGGGATTGTTTCTAGAGCTTCCATAATCTATATAGAAAGATCAGGATGTGGTAACTAGGGGAACACAGATATCCATTCAGGGGGGATGGGGAGGCAACTAATAACTATACGAAGAGTCTTCAGTAAATCTGCACAACTGAAGTCATGCCTGTCTTTACTACCAAAGTCTTTTCTTGAAATCTGCCATCATCATGATTCTAGACTTTTTGTGCTAAAAGTAATTTTTTAAGATCTAGAAGTATCAAAAGTTGGAATTGCAGTGAGCATAACGTGATTATGGTGCGTATTCTTTTTGGAAATAAGGGTAGAAACAGATCTTAGATAATTACTTATTTACCTAGAATTTGGCCCTGCAGTCTTTACCATTCTGTTTGTCCATACAATGTATGTTATTGAGTTGAAACTTGTCAGTGAAATTGATAAGAATTTCTGAAAAAAATTAGGAATAGCAAACTCCAGGCAAAGAATGGAATGGACTTAATATATACCGGTAAGATTATATTAACTTGAAAATTCAAAGGGTCATTTAACTGAAAAGAAACTGGAAAGGAGAAAATGTACATCTACCAGGCAAGATTTCATAAAGAAAAGCTACAATATAGCAGAATGTCTAGGAGCTGAGACACTTAGAAATTTAGAGAAGACAAATGCTAAGAGATTCTCCAGTAATAAATTCATGACCTTGTATATCTCCATGCAGATGTATAAAGTATGAGTAACAAAACAGACCAAACAGTTAATTAAAGAAGCAAATTATATCTCAAAAATATCACAGAGATTTGGTAACGTGAGAATCATTTCTGGAAATTCTTTATAGAAGGGTTCCCCTTACTCAAAAGTAATAAGATTTATAAAAGTTGGGAAGGTGTAGGGAAGTATTGCATTATAAGAAAATATAAAAATACAGGGAAGTTGGGGGGAGAGGGAAAAATTATAATGTTGTGATGTATGTCAATGGAGACAGAAAAAAGAAGTTATTATTTCCTTAAAACACACTACAGGCCATGTCGAAACAAAAGGGATATAGTTTGGTGGTTCAGGGATTAGAATATAAGATTATCTTTTTTTTTTTTTTAAGAGGACATTCTTTTCCTCATTTCTTTTTTTTTCTGGGCTAGGCAATGGGGTTAAGGGACTTGCCCAGGGTCACACAGCTAATAAATGCCAAGTGTCTGAGGCTGAATTTGAACTCAGGTCCTCCTGACCACAGGGCAGGTTCTCTATCCACTGTGCCACCTGCTCCTCCTCATTTCTTATTAAGTTTTAATCACTGAATGGGCACTACCTCAGTCAAATTGAGACCTGATAAAGACCTTAGCTTGAAAAGGCCAAATATCTCCAATGCATCCTGGGCCATCTCCAGTTGTCCTGGATCCAGATGACTCCAGAGGAGAGAGTGAGGCTGGTGACTTTGCACAGCCTCCCCTCACTTAAATCCAATTCATTTCCATGTCATGGCATCACCTCCTTGGTGTCATGGTCTTTTTCAAGAATGAAAGGCAAACAGCAGCAAGAATAAGATTGCTACAGAGGCAGGTTATAGCACTGATGAAAGAAAATAAATTGTCCAGAGACATGCTATAATTCTCTTTCTTCTAAAAGCACAGATTGTAATCATTTCTTGCTTCCTCTTACTAACAATTTTTTCATTTCAAATATGAGAGATCTAACTATGGAGAAGTCTACTCTGGATCTGATTCTCACCAATAGGGAAGAATGTAGTGATGAGGGAGAAGTGATGGAAATCTTGGTTGAGAAAGCACCCACTATTTTATAACATATGATAGAGAAAATAAATGTCATAAATAGCCTGACTTGCACAAAATTTGAGATTTCTGCTTTTAAAGGTCTCAGAGAAAAGACAAACATGATCCCATGGGAATTTCATGAAAATGTTAGTCAGGAAAGAATAAGAACCCCTCAAGAATGAAATCCTGAAAACACAGAGAGAGAAAAAAATAAAAATCGGATGAGTAAAATTGAGAATGAGAATAATGCATTGGGAAGAAAAAATCTTTTCAAAACACCTTATTTTTAAAATAAATAAATATGGAAATAATATTAGGTAACAAAGGGGGGATACAAAAGTATGTCAAAAGTAATTCTAAACCTCAGAATGATCTGAAGTTAGTAATGAAAGCTAATGGCAAATAAAAGGAGTTTTATTGTGATTACTGTTATTTGATTATTTTGTTTGAGTTCCTAAAGCTATATTGAGGGAAAGAAGAGGATCGTAGAATAAGTGATACTTTTGCTTGGAGTGATAACTAGTGACTGAAAGGAGCTAGAGTTCCTTATGAAAAGAATACCCTTTGGACTGGAAAGACAATATAAAAAGTGGTAAAAGAGAATTAATATACCTAATTAAGCAAACATTAATTAAACATTAATTTATTAAATATTTTCAGTGTTTTCCTTGTGTGAATTACTATGCTAAGGATAAAATTATAAAAGCAGAATAATTTCCTTCAATCACATATTTACATAGTATAGGGGAGCTAACATACACTGATATATACAAAAAATATAGAAGTCAAATGCAATCTAATCTTGGAGGGAAGGAAATAATCATTAGATCTATGGAATAGAGGGGTGGCAAGGTTTATAAGAACCCTAGATAAATTGAACTCCACTAGGTCAGAGATACAGGCCTAAACATTGAAAGGACTGGAATCACTGCTAAGAAATTATGAGTGATTTTTAACTTCTAGATATAAACATTATGTCTCTGCTTCAGTCTCACCTTATAACATTTTTCAGAGCCTGGGATCTCCTCATCTTTGGATGTGCATCTCTCACCGTGACTTCTTCACCACAGTATATTCCTCTACATTCTATTCCCCATCTCCCAGAAGGACCCATGAGGTCCTTCTAAAACCAACATTTTGGGAATGTTCCAGGCTTATCCACCATCATTCCTTTCATGTCTATGTTTCTTATTTTCTGTAATTCAATACTATGCCCTCATATGGGTACCTTTAACTGCACTCCTACTTTCAGCTCCTTTTGAAAAATGTTGTTTTCATTAGAATGTAAATTCCTTGAGAGTCGGGAATATCCTTTTTTTTTTTTTGCTTTTTTTCCCCTCACACTTCCCATTGTGCTGCTCACATCGTAAGTACTAATACATGCTTATTGCTTTTGCCTTGCATTATGAATAACTGGAAAGTAATGGAAAGATTTGAGAATGGCAAATTTCTTAATTAAAGAATAGGAAAGAATCTTCAAAATCTTAGATCTATTCTCAATTTCTGTCAACCTTCTAGGACATACCACTAAAAGGATAGTGAACTAAGATCTAGAAAGAACCAGCATGATTTTGTGAAGGATAGGCCATGTTCAGTTGAGAAGTTTTAAATTGGTTAAGTTGTTCCGGAAATCCACTTGAAATTTTTATTAAACTTCATACCCTTCAACCTAGTAATTTTACTACTATTCATATGCCTCCAAGAAGGCCAAAATCAGAAAATGAAGGATTATCTACATAAAAATATGCATTGTAATACTTGAAGTGACAAAAAGAAATAGGAATTATGACAAGGTTGGTGCTTATTGATTGGAGAATGTTTGAACAAATTATGATATAAGAACATAATGAAATAATGTGCAATAAAACAATAAATATCGGTAAATTAGAAAGAAGAAAAGAAAAAAGAATGAGCTGATGCAAAGCAAAGGAAGAAAGAAATCAATATATACAAAGACTACAAAAATTTAAATAGAAACAACATTAACAGTAGCTGAGTTGAGATTAAACATAATTACTTTTTTAACTTTTTTTATGAGTTTATTTTGATTTAAGAATAATCACTTCCATATGCTTTTGAGTTTAAAATTTTTCTCCCCCTTCTTCAAGATGGCATACAATCTGATATAGGCTATACATTTATATTCATATTAAACATATTTTCACATTAGTGATGTTGTAAGTAAAAACTAAAATCAATAGGAGGAACTATCAGAAAGAGGAGACAAAACTCAACAGAAGAGAAAAAAAACCAGCAATTCAAATTCCATACTTCTTTCTTTGGATGTGGATAGCATTTTCCATCACAAGGCCTCTGGAGATGTCTTAGATCCTTGTATTGCCAGGAAAGGTTAAGTTTATCAATATTAGTCATCACACAATGTGGCTGTTATTGTGTACAACAATCTCTTTGTTCTGCTCACTTCACTCAGCATCAGACCATACAAGTCTTTCCAGGTTTTTCTGAAGTCAGCCTGTTCATCATTTCTTATAGCACAATAGTATTCCATCACATTCATATACCACAACTTGCCCAGTCATTCGCTAATTGATGGGCATCCCCGCAATTTCCAAATCTTTGAGACCACAAAAAGAGCTGCTATGAATATTTTTGTACACGTGGGTCCTTTTCCCATTTGTGTGATCTGTTTGGGATATAGCTCTAGAAGTGCTATTGCTGGGTCAAAGGGTATGCACATGTTTATAAACCTTTGGGCATAGTTCCAAATTGTTCTCCCAAATGGTTGAATCATTTCACAACTCCACCAACAATGCATTACTGTTCCAATTTTCCCACATCTTCTCCAACATTTATCATTTTCCTGTTTTGTCATGTTGGCCATTCTGATAGGTGTGATCTGTACCTCAGAGCTGTTTTGATTTGTATTTCTCTAATCAATAGGGATTTGAAGCATTTTCTCATATGATTATAGATGGCTTTAATTTCTTCATATGAGAACTGTCTGTTCATATCATTTGACCATTTATCAATTGGGGAATAGCTTTTATTCTTATACATTTGACTTAATTCTCTATATATTTTAGAAATGAGGCCCATATCAGAGAAACTGGTTGTAAAAAATTCTTTCCCAATTTTCCACCTTTCTCCTAATCTTAGTTGCATTGACTTTGTTTGTGCAAAAACTTTTCAATTTAATGTAATCAAAATTATCTATTTTGCTTTTTGTAATGTTCTCTATCTCCTGTTTGGTCAAGAATTCTTCTGTTCTCCATAGATCTGACAGGTAAACTATTCCTTGCTCTCCCAGTTTGCTTATAGTATCAACCTTTATATCTAAATCATGTACTCATTTTGACTTCATTTTGGTATATGGTGTGAGATTTTGGTCTATTCCTAGTTTCTGCCATACTCTTTTCCAGTTTTCCCGGCAGTTTTTTTTTTTTCAAAGAGTGGGTTCTTATACCAGAAGCTGGAGTCTTTGGGTTTATTATATAATAGATTACTATAGTAATTGACTACTGTGTCTTGCATATTTAACCTATTCCACTGATCCACCACTCTATTTCCTGGCCAGTACCAAGCAGTTTTGATGATTGCTGTTTTATAATACAATTTAAGATCTGGAATGGCTAGGCCACCTTCCCCTGCATTTCTTTTCATTAGTTCTCTTTGTTGGTAATATATAGAAATGCCAATGATTTATGTGGGTTTATTTTATAGCCTGCAACTTTGTTAAAGTTGTTTATTATTTCAAGCAGGTTTTTACTTGATTCTCTGGGATTCTCTAAATATAACATCATGTCATCTGCAAAAAGTGGTAGCTTTGTTTATTCTTTGCCTATTCTAATACATTCAATGTCTTTTTCTTCTCTTATTGCTAAAGCTAATGTTTCCAGTACTATGTTGAATAACAGTGGTGATAATGGACATCCTTGTTTCACCCCCGATCTTATTGAAAATGCTTCTAGCTTGTCCCCATTACATATTATGCTTGCTGAAGGTTTTAGATAGATGCTATTTATTATTTCAAGGAAGGCTCCATTTATACCTATGCTTTCTAGTGTTTTTAATAGGAATGGGTGTTGTATTTTGTCAAAAGCTTTTTCTGCATCTATTGAGATGATCATGTGGTTTTAGTTAGTTTTGGTGTTGATATGATGAATTATACTGATAGTTTTCCTTATATTGAACCAGCCATGCATTCCTGGTATAAATCCTACCTGGTCATAGTGCATTATTCATGTGACAAGTTGCTGTAATCTATTTGCTAATATTTTGTTTAAAATTTTTGCATCTATATTCATTAGAGAAATTGGTCTATAATTTTCTTTCGCTGTTTTGACTCTTCCTGGTTTAGGTATCAGCACCATATTTGTATCATAAAAAGAATTTGGTAAGACTCCTTCTTCACCTATTTTACCAAATAGTCTATATAGTATTGGAATTAATTGTTCTTTAAATGTTTGATAGAATTCACATGTAAATCCATCTGACCCTGGAGATTTTTTTCCTAAGGAGTTCATCAATGGCTTGTTCAATTTCTTTTTCTGAGATGGGGTTATTTAAGTATTTTACTTCCTCCTCTGTTAATCTGGGCAATTTTTATTTTTGTAAATATGCATCCATTTCACTAAGATTGTCAAATTCATTGGCATATAGTTGGGGAAAATAATTCCTAATTGTTGTTTTAATTTCCTCTTCCTTGGTGGTAGCTTCACCCTTCTCATTCTTGATACTGGTAATTTGGTTTTCTTCTTTCTTTTTTTAATTAAATTAACCAAAGGTTTATCTATTTTATTGTTTTTTTCATAAAACCAGCTCTTAGTTTTATTTATTAGTTCAATAGTTTTCTTAATTTCAATTTTCTTAATTTTTCCTTTGATTTTCATTATTGTTAACTTGGTATTTAATTGAGGATTTTTAATTTGTTCTTTTTCTAGTTTTTTTAGTTGTATGCTCAATTCATTGATCTCCTCTTTTTCTATTTTATTTATGTAAGCATTTAGAGATATAAAACTTCCCCTAAGAACTGCTTTTGCTGTATCCCATAAGTTTTGGTATGTTGTCTCATTATTGTCATTCTCTTGAATGAAATTATTGATTGTTTCTATGATTTGTTGTTTGACCCAATCATTTTTTAGGATTAGATTATTTAGTTTACAATTATTTTTTAGTCTATCTTTCCATGACCTTTTATTACATATAATTTTTATTGTATCATGACCTGAAAAGGATGTTTTTAATATTTGTGCCTTTCTGCATTGGAATGTGAGGTTTTTATGCCGTAGTACATGGTCAATTTTTGTGGATGTGCCATGTACCACTGAGAAAAAATATATTCCTTTCTATCATGATTCAGTTTTCTCCAGAAGTCTATCATACCTAACTTTTCTAATGTTCTCTTCACCTCCTTAACTTCTTTCTTGTTTATTTTGTGGTTAGATTTATCTAGTTCAGAGAGGGGAGGTTGAGGTTCCCCACTAGTATAGTTTTGCTGTCTATTTCCTCCTGTAACTCCCTGAATTTCTCCTCTGAGAATTTGGATGCTATACCATTTGATGCATAAATGCTTAGTAATGATATTACTTCATTGTCTATGGTGCCTTTTAACAGGATGTAGTTTCCTTCCTTATCTCTTTTGATAAGATCTATTTTTGCTTTTGCTTTGTCTGAGATCAGGATTGCTACTCCTGCTTTTTTTACTAAAGCTGAAGCATAATATATTTTGCTCCAGCCTTTTACCTTTACCCTGTATGTGTTGCTCTTTTTCAAATGTGTTTCCTGTAAACAACATATTGTAGGATTATGATTTTTAATCCATTCTGCTATACACTTCCATTTTATGGGAGAGTTCATCCCATTGACATTCACAGTTATGACCACTATCTGTGTCTTTTTCTCCATCCTTTTTTCCCCCTGTTTATGCTTTTCTTTCTCCTTCCCCCCCACTAGTGTTTTGCTTTTGACCACCCCCTTCAGTCCAACCTCCCTTCTATTATCCCTATCCCTTTTCTTCCCCTTTACCCTTACTGCTTCTTCCCTCCCTTCTATTCCCCCCTTCCTTTTCTTTCCCCTTTTCCCTCCTACTGCCTATAGTGCAAGTTAGATTTCTGTACCTAACTGATTATGTTATTCCCTTCTTGAGCCAAATCTGATGAGAGTAAGGTTCAAACAATGCTCATCCTCCTCCCTTCTTTAAGAGTTTTTTGGGTCTTTTCCTGTAATGTAATTTACCCTTGTCTGCCTCCTCTTTTCTCAGTACATTTTCTTAGTTCAGACTAATCCACTTACTTAGATCCATTTAACCCACTTGATTAGATTACTTTATCATTACATCAAAGTCAACTTATATCTACCCCCTATATGTATACTCCTTTAATATGGTGTAATAACAATACAATTCTCAAGAGTTGCAAGTGTCATCTTCCCTTGCAGGGATGTAAACATTTTGCCCTCATTAACAATGTATTGTATCTTTCTGTTGCATTTACCTTTTCATGTCTCTCTTGAATCTTGTACTTGAAGATTAAATTTTTTGTTGAGCTCTGGTCTTTTTATCAGGAAGATTTGGAAGTCCCTTATTTCATTGAATATCCATCTCCTTCCCTGAAAAATCATGCTCATTTTCACTGGGTAGTTAATCCTTGGCTGCATTCCAAGCTCCTTTGCCTTGTGGAATATCATGTTCCACACCCTACAGTCTTTTAATGTAGAGGCTGCAAGGTCCTGTGTAATTCTGACTGTGGTTCCATGATATTTAAATTGTTTCTTTCTGGCTACTTGCAGTATTTTCTCTTTAATCTGGTAATTTTGGAATTTAGCTATTATATTCCTTGGTGTTTTCAATTTAGGATCTCTTTCAGGCAGGGATTCTTTCTATAGTTATTTTGCCTTCTGGTTCTAGAACTTCAGAGCAGTTTTCCTTTATGATTTCCTGAAGGATATTGTCCAGGCTTTTTTTTTCATCATGATTTTCAGGTAGGCCAATAATTTTTAAATTGTCTCTCCTGGATCTATTTTGCAGGTCAGTTGTTTTACCCATGAGGTATTCTATGTTTTCATCTATTTTTTCATTTTTTTGTTTCTGTTTGACTGATTCTTGCTCTCTCATGGAGTCACTAGCTTCCATTTCTTCAATTCTAATTTTTAACATATTGTTTTCTTCTGTTAGATTTTGTACGTTCTTCTCCAGTTGGTCAATTGTATTTTTAAGGGATTTGTTTTCTTCGGTGTACTTTTTTTCCAGTTGGCCAATTGTGTTTTTTAGGAACTTGTCTTCAGTGTATTTTTTTCCAATTGACTGATTGCACTTTTAAGGACTCCTCTACCTCTCTCATTTGACTTTTAAAATCCTTCTTGAGCTCTTCTAAGAAGGCTTTTTGGGCTTCAGAGCAGTTCATATTCTCTTTTGATATTGCAGATGTGGGTTTAATGACAATGTTGTCCTCTTCAGAATTTCTGTCTTGATCTTCACTCTTCTTATAATATGAATCTATCGTAGGTTTCTTTTTTACTCATGGTGTTTCTTTATTCCCTTTAAAGAGATTATGCTCTCCTGCTGGGGAGCAGAGGGCACTGACCCAAGCTTCTTGTGTTGGGAGCCTAGGTCTTGGTCACTGACTTTGTGTGCTGGGGCCTCTTATGTTGGCAATTAGAGTCTGTAGGGTTCTGGCAGTTTATCTGGTGTTGGGCTGGAATCAACAGGGTTGAGACTTTCAGGCAAATCTAGATTGCTTGCTTTTCCTTTCCTTTAGCTTTATTCAGCTCCTTTTAGTTGGGTACTGTCGGGTGTTTATCTGCCTGAGGCCCTTTGCAATGCTGCCTCCCTTAGTTCTGTTGAGGCACTGGGAGACTTCTTTGCGGTAGAATGCCTAGGCACCTGGTGGTTTTCTGAGCTGGTTTCCACTACTTTCCCTAACCTCACTGGGGCACTCAGAGGTCCAGCCATTGGTGTTTGCCTGCTCGAACACCTGGGCTTCAGCATCTCCTCCTGGTTGGCAATTGGAGGCTGTAGGGTTCTGACAGCTTACCTGATGTTGAGCTGGAATTAACAAGGCTGGAACTTTCAGGCAACTTGAGGTTGCTTTTTTCAGTTCCTTTCAGAGGAATACTGCAGGGTGCTTATCTGCCTGGGGCCCTTTGTAGGGCCACTTCCCTTATTTTTGCTGAGGCACTGGGAGAACTGTTTGCTGTAGAATGCCGAGGCACCAGAATCTTCTCCTGGTGTACTAAAGTGGGTCTTTCCACTAGTTTTCTGGGCAACTCCCAGTGCCGTACTGCTCCCCTCCCCCAAGGTAAGAGGGTCCTTTCCCATTAATCCCTCTAGCTACCTGGGCTATTGTACTGCTGCACCCCATATTTCTTCTGATTCAGCTGTTCCAAAGATTTTTCTAGGGTGATATTCTCTGGGTTTTCAGAGGTTGATAGCAGAGGGTGAGAGCAACGACCTTTTTACTCCGCCATCTTGGCTCCCGGAAGCAGAACTAAACATAATTACTTTTAAACAAAGGAAAAATATATTAAAATATGCTGCATTCCCTTTTGGTAGAGAGATAGGTGTGGGGAGTATAGATGTTTATGCTTTTATACATGGTTTTATTTTTTTTGTCAATTGCAAGTAAAAACAATTTTAGCATTCCATAAAATGTTAAGTTCCAAATTATCTCCCTCCCTCCCCTATCCCTTAAAGCAAAAGGCAAGTAATGTGATATAAATATGCATGTGTAGTCATGGAAAACTTATTTCCATATTAGACATATCATCGAAGAAAACAGACAAAAATAAGAAAAAAAATTAAAAATATGCGCTGATCTGCATTCAGACTCCATCAATTCTTTTTTCTGAAGGTGGATAGTATTTTTCATCGAAATTATTTTGGAATTGTCTTGGATCATTGTATCATTAAGGATTCTCTAAGTATACCATCATATCATCTTCAAAGAGTGATAGTTTTTGTTTCCTCATTGCCTATACTATTCCCTCAATTTCATTTTTCTTGTCTTATTGCTACAGTTAGCTTTTCTAGCACAACATTGAATAACAGTGGGTATCCTTGCTTCCCCCCTGACTTCATTGGGAAGGCTTCTAGCTTATTCCTATTACACATGATGCTTGCTGATGGTTTTAGATAGATACTATCAATTTAAGGAAAATTTCATTGATTCCCTTACTTTTTGGTGTTTTTAATAGGAATAAGTATTGTATTTTGTCAAAATCTTTTTTCTGTATCAAGATAATCATGTGATTTTTCTTGTTTTTCTTATTGATATGATTATTGATATCTCTTTATCTATTCTTTTCTTCAGTGAACTATTTTGCCTCTTTTACCATTTATCCAATTCTGTTGTGTGTGTGTGTGTGTTTTTTTGGGGGAGGGAAATACATAGGATAGGTAAGAGAAATGTTCCCCTAGTAACTGTGTTTATTTTTTTTAATTTTTATTTAGTATTTTATTTTCCATAGTTAAAGGCAAAAACAATTTTAACATTCTTTTTTTAGGCAATTGGGGTTAAGTGACTTGCTGAGTCACACAGCTAGGAAGTGTCAAGTGTTTGGTCTGAGGCCAGATTTGAACTCAGGTCCTTCTGACTTCAGGGCTGGTGCTCTATCCACTGCACCACCTGGCTACCCCCATTTTTAGAACTTTGAGATCCAAATTATCTCCCTTCCTCCTTCTCTAGCCTTCCTTCCCTTTGAGAAGGCAAACAACTTCATATAGGTTATACTTGTGAAATCATGCAAAACCTTTTCATAATAGTCATGTTATATAAGAAAACATAAAAACTTAAGAAAAATAAAGAAATTTTAAAAATGTATGCTTCAATCTGTATTCAGACACCATCAGTCCTCTCTCTGGGGATGAATATTATTTTTCATCGTGAGTTGTTCAGAGTTTTCTTGGATCATTGTATTGCTGAGAATAGCTAAGTCATTCAGAGCTGATCAACTTACAATATTCTGTTACTTTGTGCATAGTACATTTCACTTTGCATCAGCTCATGTAAATCTTTCCAGATTTTTCTGAGAGCAGCCTGCTCATCATTTCCTATAGCACAAGAGTATTCTATTGAAATCACATACTACAATTTGTTCAGCCATTCCTCAATTGATGGGCATCCCATCAATTACCAACTCTTTGCCACCAGAGAAAGAGCTGCTATAAATACTTTTGTACATATAGCTCCTTTTCCTTTTTTGTTTTTTATCTCCTTTGTCATACAGACCTAGTAGTGTTTTGCTAGGTCAAAGGATATATGCATGGTTTTATAGCTTTTGGGGCATGATTCCAAATTGCTCTATAGAATGGTTGAATCAGTTCACAACTCCACCAACAGTGTATTAATGTCTCATTTCTCAAACAACCCCTCCACTATTTGTCATTTTCCTTTTCTGTCCTATTAGCTAATCTATCACGCATGAGTTAGTAGCACAGAACTGTTTTAAATTGCCTTTCTCCAATGAATAGTGAATTAGAGCGTTCCTTTTCATATGAGTATCAACAGCTTTGATTAGTTCATCTGAAAATCATCATTTGTTCATTAGTTCATCTGAAGATCATCATTTGATCATTTGTCAATTAGGGAATGGTTCTTACTTTTATAAATTTGACTCAATTTTCTACATGTTTGAGAAATGAGTTCTTTATCAGAGAAACTTGCTTCAATTTGTTTTACACTTACTATTGCTAACTGTATTTCCTCCATCTGGTTTCTCCCATTTATTCTATTCTCTCTCCTTTCACCCCTCCTCAAAAGTGTTTTGCTTCTGACTGTCCCCTCCCTTAATCTGCTCTCCCTTCTATCAACCCCCTTTTCCTTTTCCTATCCTACTTTCCTGGAGAGTAAGATAGATTTCTATACTCAGTGGAGTGTATATGTCATTCCATTTTTGAGACAATTCTGATGAGAGGTTCCTGACTCCCTCTCAACTCTACCTTTTTCCCTTCCACTGTAAAACTTTTGCTTGCCTTTTTTTAACATGAGTTAATTTATCCTTATTCTACTTCTCCCTTTCCATTTCTGCCAGTGCATTCTTCTCTCAACACTTCTATTGTTTTTAGATATCACCCTTCATATTCAACTCACACCTGTGCACTCTGTCTATATATACTCCTTGTAATTGTCCTAATAATGAGAAAGTTCTTCTTCCCATTTAGGAATATAAACAGTTTAACCTTATGAAGTCCTTTATAATTTAATTTTCCTTTCCTGTTCACCTTTTTTATGCTTTTCTTGAGTCTTGTATCCAGCTCCAATCTGTTCATCAAAAATGTTTGAAAATCCTCTATCTTCTTGACTATCCATTTTTCCCTGGAAGGATTATGCTTAGTTTTGCTGAGTAGGTGATTCTTGGTTGTAATGTTAGCTCTTTTGCCGTCCAGAATATCATATTCCAAGATTTCTGGTCCTTTAATGTAAAAGCTGGTAAATCTTGTGTTATCTTGACTGTGACTCCATGATACTTGAATTGTTTCTTTCTGGCTGCTTGCAATATTTTCCCATTGACCTGGAAGCTCTGGAATTTGGCTATAATGTTCCTCATAGTTTTCATTTTGGGATCTCGTTCAGGAAGTAATTGGTAGATTCTTTCAATTTCTATTTTACCTTCTGTTTCTAGAACATAAAGGCAGTTTTCCTTGATAATTTCTTGAAAGATGATGTCTAGCCTCTTTTTTTATCATGGCTTTCAGGTAGTTCAAAAATAATTTCAATTATCAATCCTGGATCTATTTTCCAGGTCAGTTATTTTTCCAATGAGATATTTCACATTGTTTTCTGTTTTTTTTTTCCTTCTTTTGGTTCTATTTTATTACTTCTTGATTTTCATGAAGTCATTAGCTTCCATTTGCTCAATTCTAACTTGTAAGATGTTGTTTTATTCAATGATCTTTGGAACCTCCTTTTCCATTTGGCCAATTCTATTTAAAGAGTTTTTTTTTTCTTCAGACAATTTTTTGGCCTCTTTTTCCATTTAGCCAGTTCTGCTTTTTAAGGAATCCTTCTCCTCATTGGCTTTTTGGAATACTTTTACCATTTGAGCTAGTCTGTTTTTTATGGTGTGATTTTCTTTAGTATTTTTGTGTCTCCTTTACCTAGCTATTGACTCATTTTTCATGATTTTCTTACATAACTCTCATTTCTCTTCCCAATTTGTCTTGGAGGCTTTGGATGTAAGAGCTTTGACTTTGTTGTCTTTTTCTGAGTGTGTGTTTTGATCTTCCTTGTCACCCTAGTAACTTTCTATGGTCAGAATTTTTTTCTGTTATTTGCTCATTTTCCCATCCTGTTACTTGACTTTTGATCCCTTGTTAAAGTAGGGCTCTGCTTCAAGGGTGGAGGACACAATGTTCAAGGATTCAGGAGTTTTGTGTAGCTGTTTCCAGAGATACTTCTAAGGACCTGCAAGTTTTCAGTTCTTCCAAAGTGGTATGATTTACTTAGAAGTGTGTTTACTATTTTCCTGGCCTGGGCTATGGTCAGTGAGTGACCACAAGCATTCTTTTCTGCCCTGGAACTGTGAGGAAGGTCCCTGCTCCACTGTGACCACAAGCTTTGTGTACTAGTGCTTCTCCTCACCCTAAGAATGCCACTCAGATCTTAGTATGTGCAAAGCAACAAAGTCCTCCCTCAATGATAGAAAAGACACCTCTATAATCTCCTTCTGACCAGATGTTCAAACCCCTTACTGTCTGTAGGCTGAGAGGTCTGGAATCAGCTGTTGCCACTGCTTTTTCAGCGGCTCCCAAGGCCTGCTTCTGGTTTGCTGGGGCTAGAGCTGTGCTACCATTGGCTGTGCTGGACTGTGCTCCACTTTCACTCAAGTTTCACAAATCTTTCGTGATGATCTTCTAAGTTACCTTTGGCTGTGTGGGCTGATAGGTCTGGAAACCACCACTGTTGCCACTGATTCAGTCTCCCCAAGGCCTGTTCCTGGTGGGTTGGGCCTGGTCCCTACTGGTACACCCTGTGCTGGATTGCATTCCTCTCTCACCCTGTTACAACAGACCTTTCCTGCCCACCTTCTAAGATACCTTGGGCAGGAAAATTGTTTTCATCATTCTCATTTTTTTCCTATTTTTCATCCACCTCTCTTATTTGATTTAAAAAAATAACCACTTCCAGGCATTGTTTTGGGGTTCATGTCAAAATCACTTTTTTTTCCTTTGAGCCTTTTCATGTAGTTGTTTCAACTTTGTTGTTTTCTTCTGAATTTATGTCTTTATCTTACCTGTCACTTTCTATGGTCAGGTTCTTTTTTGTTGTTTGCTCATTTTTCCAGATTATTTCTTATCTTTTAACTTCATGTTAAAATGGTGTTCTGCTCCAAGGTAAAGAGGGCAGAGTCCCAGGTTTCAGGGGTTTAATGCTACTTATTTCAGAGCTAGTTCTGATAATTTGTAAATTTCAGTTCTTCCAAGGTGATAAGATCTTAAGTCAGGTGTGCTCACTTCTCTACTTGCCTGGACATTGATTTGTGAGAGTCTGTGTGGCCCCTGCTCCTTTTTCATGTCAAGTCTTGTGTTTCTTACATCCCTGGAAATGTGACACTAGTTTCTGTTCTACTGTGGCCACAAGGGTAAGTTCTCCTTTCTGCACTGGAGCTGAGACCAGGACACTGCTCCCTTATTAGCATCCACAAGTATTTTTCTTTTCCCTAGAATAGTAAGCAGATTCCTTGCTTACCTGAGGCCCCAAATGCTAGTGTTTCTCTTCACCATGGGACTGAATCACAGAACTGTGTTTGGACAATGCAATAGGGAAAATGCAATCCATATCTAGAGAAAGAACTATGAGGTTTGAATGCAAACTGAAGCATACTATTTGCTCTTTTTTTTCTTCTGTTTTGTTTCTTCTTTCTTGTGGTTCCTCCTATTGGTTCTAATTCTTCTTTACAGTATGACTAATGTGAAAATATGTTTAATAGGAATGTATACGTAGAGCCTATAGCAGATTGCATGCCATATTGGGGAGGGAGGAGAGAAGGAAGGGGAGTAAATTTAAAACTCAAAAGTTTATGGAAGTGATTGTTGAAAATTAAAAATAAATTAATTAATTAAAAAAGGGAATGTTACTTATCCAGGTATATGTTGGATTAGATGACTATTGTTGTCCCTTAGCATTTTGATTTTATGATTTCCTAATTTTGTGATTCTGTTATCAGACCATAGATTGATAACTTGCACAATGCAATGCCAACATTACTGTCTTTTCAGAATAAGAATTAAAAAAATCCCATAAAATAAAAAAAAAAGCTAGAAATGTGGCAATAGGGAATAGTTATGATTGTGTCAGAATTGTCCACAGGGAAAGGAGAAGCCAATTTCCAACATAATTCAACTTATATACTCCAAAACTGTCTTAGAGGTTATTGGATTCTACAACTAGGGCAAGTTGAAAGGAACAAGACCTTTAGCAAAGTGAAGACATTAACATTATCCATTGTGCTATATGGCATGCTAATAGAAATATTTTCTTCTAAAATGTAGGCAAGGATTGATAGAGGAAGGGAGATGATGAAATTCTAAAAGTATATTATGTAAACATGAAGAACTTTCAGACATATGGAGGGAAATGTAGCTACAGTGATCAACCAAATCATGAGAAATACATAAAAATAATGCTTGCTGAAATGCCCAGTAACCAGGTCAAGTAGGCTACATCTGAACAATTTTCCGACAGTAAGAATTTATAGACCTTAGAATTGGCTAGAGGACATAAAAATATTTTTCTCTAGTTTTTTAAACCAGGAATTGTTCTTCCCCCTTTGTAGGAAATTATCTATGATTTTATCAGCAGTCACTTGCACCAAAGTGAGAATTAGTGAGACACCAAAATGAGGAGAATCTAGCATAAAATTATCCCTTTTCAGAGTTTTCCTAATTTCAATAATTTGATGACACCTTCCAACCATGCATATATATATTGCATACATATCTAGTCTAATTCTTCTACACAGAATATGGTTGAGAGACATGAAATTAAAAAATTTTTTTCAAATATCAAAAAATCTATATCTATCTCTCCTGCCTGTCATATATATGTATATATGTATGTATGTATGTATGTAGTTCATGTTGTTTACACATAGATATAGATATATAGATATTTATAGATATTTAGATATAAGTGTGTGTGTGTGAGTCTATTCTCTGAGGCCATCAATTCTCTAGCAAGGAGTGGGTAATTTGTTTCATCCTTGGTCGTCTGGAGTATTTGTTGGTAATTTTGTTAATTAAACTTAAATCTTTCAAAGTTGTTTGTCTTTTCAATGATATTTTTATTGTATGAATTCTTCTATTTATCTCCCTTCACTCTTCATCAGTTAATACAAGTCATCATATGTTTCTCTGAAATTGTCCACATCATCATTTCTTCCAGCATAATAACATTGCATTATATTCATATGTCATAGTTTGTTCAGATTTTCAGAAACATGTGTTCTTTACCTCTTTGTTATCTTTGGAACACATAAGCCTGGTGGTGGTATCTTTGTGTCAAAGTCCTGCTACTTCATTGAAGCTGTGGGCTTTGTGATCCACTCACCCCTCTAGGCATGTCTTATAAGATCAACTTGAATACCTATATGTTAGATGAATCCTTGAACCTAGCTGCAGGCATCAACTCTCCTTCAACTAGCATGGCAACCTCTACTATCAGCTAATCAATGATTATGTACCTTGATCTCTAGGCTATACTAGGGATAAAGGAAATAACTTGGTAACTCAAAGAAAAATGCAGAACTTTTTGATATCATCAAAGAGCTAGGGAAAGATATTAGACTCACATATGGAGGGAGTCAAAACACCACGGAGATGCCAAAATAAGGTATCATTAATACTCAAGGATTATTTCTGGAATGTTTGGTTGTTGTTGGGTGATGTCTGAATTCGTGAGTAGATTGAATTTAAGTGGGAAGGAATTGCACAAAGTCATCAGCCTCACTCTCTCTTTCTGAGTTATCAAAGTCCAGTGTGAAGACAATAGTCAGGACAACTGATAATGGCCAGGATGCAGTGAATGACCTTGGTGCCTTCAATAACTGACTAAGCTCTAAGCACTCTACAGTGGCTGCTTCAGTCACTCTCATGGCCATTGGGAAAAAAAATTGTTCTTATGCATCCATTCCACCAGGGGAAATTTTCACATTCTTGAGGTAGACCCACCCCCAACTCACCCATAGTTTACCCTTAACCTGATTTGGTGTATCTGCTGAGAGGATTTACCAGGGAATGGCCACAGTGAATGGTATACCTTCTTGGAGCCACAGGTGAAAGTTAGGTAAGATGTGGACTCCAAAGGTGGATGAGCAGGCCTGAAAAGGGCTCAACAAGTTCTCACACCAGCTGTACTAGTTCTCCTTAAACACCTATCCAGAATGATAGATCCTAGCCTTCCCCTTTGCAACATTTTCCAATTTTTTTTTCCAAAGAAGAAAGAGTAATACCTATTCCTCTGGTGATTTTCAAAACATTCATATCAATCACTTATTTTGAATATGCTAACACTTTGGGTTCTTTCTTCTTTTTTTATTCCTTTCCATTTCCAGCACATAGGGTATAAGAAGAAGAGAAATATGATCTACAGTTAAGATTTGCATTATACGTATTTAAGAATAACCTAAGTTACTTTTTTTTAAGAAATAGGTACCAAAAAGTGCATTACAAAGTTCTAGATTTTGTTGCAAAGTATAGTTTACTCCCCAATAACCTGCCCAAATTTTGATTTTCTTCCTTTAAGTTCACTTTAAGTCACCAAAATTATAATCCTTTTCACCTTTCCTAGAATCTCCAACAACTTTAAAGAATTTTGATTTTTATGAGTTATTGCTAATTGTAAGTTTTATCTGGCAATTAGGTATCACTCAGTTGGCCACATGATAAAGACCCTACTTTAAACAGCTAACTTTTTTGTTAAACATTTACATGATTGTTCATTCTTTGAATTCAATTTAAAATGCATGTTTAAATACATATAAATAATCAGCCAACTAAAGATTTAAGATCAAATAGTTACTTTTCAGATGAAGATTGCTAACTTGAGATCTTGACTTTGACACAAAATGATTTTTAAAAATCTGGGTAAAGAACTAATGTGCTTTGCTGCATCTTGTAATTTGAGGACACAGTACCTAATTGCTTTCTAGAGTTTCTGCACCAGTTCACAACTTGAACAAAAGTGTACCAATGTGTTTGTTTTCCCAAAGACCATCTAGCATGTCCATTTCCTTTGTGTCAACTGTACCAATCTGACATGTGAGATCAAAATTCAGAATTGCTCTAATTTGCATTTCTATTTGTTTTTACTTATTTGAATTATATTTAGTTACTTATAGCTTGGATTCCTTGTTTTGAAAAAAAATCATATACAATGATCATTTATTAATTGAAGAATGTTTTTACTCTTGTAAATTTGAATCAATTTTTTATAATCTTGGAAATCAGGCCCAAATAAGACAAATGCTGCAAATATTTTTTTTTTTACCAATTATCTATTTCTTCTTCTAATTTTAGCCACAATTTTTTTAAACTTCAAGAAAAAATATTTAGTCAATTTTATCTTCTGTGATGCTTTCTATCCCTCATTTTTTATGATCTCTTATTCTATCCATAAATCTAAAAGGTACTTTTCCTTACTCTTTCAATGAGTTTATGATGCCACTCTTTATATCTAAGTCATGTAGCCGTTTGGTGCATATGTTAGAGATGCCAGACTATGTCTAGTTTCTGCCAGACTGATTTCTAGTTTTCCCTGAAGGATGAAAGCTGTTATTCTTATGGTGTAAGGAACTCTTTTCCAATGAAGAAATTAACCCTACTAGTGCAGATTATAACTTTTCTAGTTATTATAGTTTAAGAGTTATTTGGGGCAAGGGAACTTGCTCAAAGCTGATGAGGCAGGTTTGGATCAAAGGCATGACTTTAGTATTTATGGGCTTGGGGGGTGTTTAGGAGTACTAGCATATTTGGTGTGAGAGCTTGCTGGGCTCTCTTCTAGCCTGCTCATTGACCTTTGGTGTTCACTTGACCTACCCAACCATCACCCATGATTCCAAGAAGCTACAGCATCTGCAGTGGCCACACCCAATGTAAACCATCTCAGAAGACAGGATAACCCAGGTTGAGAGTAACTATCAGGCCTCAAATCCATCAGTTAGTTAAGAGAATGTCTACACCAAGCATGTAAAGACTTTCCTTAGTGAAATGGACAGATGATAACAATTTGTTCAAATGGCCATGAAGATGGTTGCAGCAGATGCTGTATAGTGCTTAGAGCTTGGTCAGATATTGAAGATGCCAATGTCATCCGCTGCATCTAGGTCATTGCCAGTAATCATGACTTTCATCCTGCCACTGGACTTTGATGATTCTGGAAAAGGCTAAAGACTTTGTGCAACTTTACCTTACTTAAACCCAATTCACACACAAGTCAAAACATCAGTTCATGATGCCATTGGTTTT
Organism: Vombatus ursinus; assembly: GCF_900497805.2. NCBI lineage: Eukaryota > Metazoa > Chordata > Mammalia > Diprotodontia > Vombatidae > Vombatus > Vombatus ursinus. The sequence continues at coordinate 6,347,141 of NW_020951391.1, read as the reverse complement.
CTTTGAAAACAAAGGAAGAAAAGCAATAAGTATACAATTGCTCTGTTCATTCTCAGAGGACCAAAAAAGGAACATTTGGTAGAAGTTGCAAAGAAGAATATTTAGGTTTGATGTCAGGAAATCCTTTCCAATAATTGCTGTATAAAAATGGAATGACCCACCTGGGGTAGGATAGGGGTGGGGGAGTTTCAAGCCGGGGGCTGAATAATCAATTGTTGTTTATTTAGGACTTAGCACACTTCCTAGTACAAAACAGTCATTTCATAAATACTTTTTCATTTGACTTGTTCAAAAGATTATAGTGGGAATTCTTTTGTGTTTCTGTTGGAACAAATTTGAACATTCTGTGATTCTTTGATTCTGTGAAAGTTAATTTTCTACATCATAGGTCAAGACATCACCCATGATATCATTGGTCCTCTTCAAAAATGAAGGCCAAACAACAGCAACAAGTATCCTTATCTACAAGTATTAAATCCAAAGTCAACTTGTGAACTATTATACGATGCTATATTTTGGACATCTCTATTAATTCTTCAAAGTAATACAAGTAAATACTGGGAGCCTTTTTTCTAGTTCACTTGATAGTTTGGATTCCAAAAGGGTTGTCAGGCAATGAATATCAATGCAAAATTTTAAAATAAAATACTAGCAAGGAGATTGCAGCAAAATGTCACAATGATCATTCACTATAGGAAGCAAAGATGGCAGATTAGAGGCAGCGACCCAACTGACTTCACTCAATATTTGCCTCCAAGCAACTTTACAATAACTCCTCTAATCAAATTTTAGTGCCACAGAGCCATCAAAAAGTCAGAATGGGACATTATTCCAGCCTCAGCCAACTTAGTAGGAGAGGTTTGTGACACAGAGTTGGCCACCTGACCAGAGTGCAACATGTCAGCAACATCAGCAGGCTGTAGAAATCCTGACTTAGGGAATGGCTGAATAAGTTATGGTATATGATTGTGATGAAATTATTGTTGTTCGGTTGTTTCAGTCATGGCCAACACTGTCCATTTAAGGTTTTCTTGCTAAAGATACTAGAGTACTTTGTCATTTTTCTCCAGCTCATTTTACAAGTGAGGAAACTGAAGCAAACAGGGTTAAATGATTTGCACAGAAGCAAGTCTGAGATTTGTTTTCCTTATTTATAAAAAGGTTTAGAACCGTATCATTTCTATGATCCCATCTCAACTCCTATCATTTTTTGTTTTAAAGTTTAGTACTAGAACAGAGGAAATTAGAGACATTGTAGTCAAAAGCTTGTGTTATTGTAGTTTAGGTGCTCTACCTCCAAGACTCTTTGCAATAGATTACTTCCCTGAAGACCAGTGAAGAGTGACTAGTTCAAGTTTATTCCATTTTTTATCTCTCCCCAATTCCTAGCATAGCATTCTGAGAGAAAGTGGATGTTTGGAATATCCTTTTAAACTGAAGTTAAAAGTCATCAACTAGTGTGCTTCACAAATTAACAGTTAAAGTGGAGTTCTCCTACTCCTGTTTGAATCTGTTTTATATTATATTCTGTATTTATGCAGCTCATATATACTGTCATTCTTCACATAAACAAGGAAATAGAGACCAATTATAGATATTATTCAATTACAAAGCTGCATATTTTTGAGAGGTGGAAAACAAGGTCAGAAAAATTGACATGACTTTATGCAAAAAATTTAAATCACTAATTTGTAATTGAAACACAAAGAAAATAAAGATAACAGTACATGCATATATATGTACACATGGGTACTTACATGTTTATGTAGATATACATATATACATATTTGAAATTTAGCCTAAAATTAAAAAAATATTTTAAATACAACATATGCGAATCCCGTATCACAAATCTCAGTAAGAATAGAATATCTATCTTTCATAGAATAGTTAGCTGTAGTGAAAGCACAGACTGAGCCTCTGTTATAATAATGAAACATACATTTTGCACATGTTCATTTATGTAAGTATAAATTATAATATTCCTTAGAGTAGAAACTGAAATTGTTTAAAGACATCCCTATGCCATTATATAATGTAAGTAGAACTTATGTTGTTTGTCTCCCAGAAATGAATATTGTCAAAAGTCATAGCTAATCTGTAAGATTGTCGAGCTTGTTTTCATGTTTGTTTTAAAAGAATGCCAACATATTGAAGTTCATCTGGTTTATAACTTTGCAGAGATTATTTTTATAACTGACTTGAAACACTGGCTACATGAAATTGTCTTAACAGCAAAGAGTCTAAAATAAATGAAAATTCATCAATATTCAATTTGATTTCATCAGTCTACTATTTTACCAGGAAATATTTTAATATATTCTCAGCACAAATGACAAATGAGCTATAGAGTGCATGGGGTCTTTTTCTCACTCACACTGAAATATGTTGAGTTCACATAATCATAAAATCATGCAAATATGGAATAACTATTGTAAGTGTGTTAGTAAAACTTGTAGTGCAATAAACTAATATTTGAGGAATGATGTCATATCCCAAACTCAGCTAAAAAGCAATTTGTACTAAATATTAATTGTCTTTTTAAAAAGATCTTCAGGGCCTTATCTATAGCAAAGTGAGTAGACGATAGGCTGTGGAGACAAATTTAGAAGGCATTACCACAGTTGTGATTCTTCAGTTTATTCCCAAGATTTTGTTTATTTCTTGTGACAATTTTAGAGACTGATCTTGTAACTTCATTTTTATCAGAACATTCTCCACAATAAAATTCCTTTTAACAGAGTAAAACAATATTAGTCCTGCAGTTTGTAGTCCTAGAGTGTTGCCTGCTGCTCTGATAAATTAACTCTAACCTAAGGTCACAGAGCTAATTTGTATCAGAGCCTGGATTTGGTCTTCCTTGCACATTGACCAACTCTACCCACTAGGCAACACTGCATCCCACCATATGCTAACAAAAATCATTTGCTGAGGTTTGAAGTTTCCATATAGTTTGCTTTCTCACTCCAAAGATAATGCCCTAGTTAACCTCCTTTCCTGCCTGGCCCCATTCTGCTTCCAGTCTCCCCTCCCTTCTCCAGCTTCCTTTGCTACTACTTCAGAGATATGTGAACTCAGTCTTCCCTCTATGGAAGGGTATTCTAGATTTTCAAAAGTTTATTCAGAGGCATATTTCTTAATTATTGTGCCTGCACCAATTTGTGCTTTTGTGTATATATATGTGTGTGTGTCTATACATATATATGCATATGTAGATGTACATTTGCATGTATATATATATATATACAAACAAACATTGATATGTATATGTGTATGTATATATACATACATAAGTTCTGGTCTCATTAAAAACAGAACAGGATAACAGATTAGGATAATTTCATAGTTACAAAAGACTTTGCAATTATTTAATTCAACTCATCCTTAAGAAAGAATCCCTAATGTGACAAATAGTTAATCAGCCTTTATGTGAGGAGGAATGTACTATTTCCCAAGGTAGTCCATTCCAATTTTATATACTTCTAATATAAGGAATATGTTCCAATGCTGAAAATTCTACCCTCTTGAGTCAATAAGAATAGTCTAATCTCTCTTTTTCAGGATTTCACTTCAAATACTTGGAGGTGGCTATCATGTCCCTTCTAATGTTCTCTTCTTTGGGGTAAACATTCCCATTTATTTCATCCAATCACCATACAGGATCAATACAGAGGCCCTCAGCATCTTGGATATCTTTTTCTGTAAACTCTCTAGTTTTGTTTTGTTTTGTTTTTTTAATACTCTTCCTAATGTGACACCCAAAGCCTCATGAAGTAATTCAGATGTAGTGTGGTGTGGTTAGTCTATAGTAGAACAAATATCTCTCTGTCTTGCTGGAAGCTAAGAATCACTTCACCCAGCCTCAATTTACATTAACTTTTGTTGCTGCTATATCAAACAGATGACATTAAATTGCTCTCCACTAAAACACCCAGGTTTTTTTTTTTTTGCAAACAACTTCCAAATAATAGTAACTCCTTCATCTTGAACTGCAAAACTAATTCTCGAACCTAATTATAATATTTTTACATTTAAGACTTTCTTTTTTAGAAGACTTATCATTTCATTCATGCAGAGATCTTACAGGGAAGAACTTTCTTTATCAAAATGGATCAGTCACTTTACTTCACCTTATCATCTCAGAGTTCCTCGGCATAATGACAAGTCAAGTGATTTACCAGTCCCTATGTCAGAAGTAGGGATTGAACCTAGGTCTTAGTGAAAACAACTACCTCTATCCACTATGCTACACTTGTAGTGTTTTGGATGTAAATGTTCCTTTATTGATTTTTTTTAATTTAACCTTGAAATTTTATATTTCTTTTTGGTTACAAATTTGCTGCCTCTTACCACCCCCTTCTGCACTCATTAAGATTGCAAGAAATATCTAATTATATATATATATATATATATGTTATATATATATATATAATATATATCAAGTCATGCAAAAATATTTTTTAATTAACATCCCCCCCCAAAAAATTTAATTTATTCTGAGGCAAACAGTTCTCTATCTGGAGCTGGATAGAATTTTTCAACATGAGTCCTTTAGAGTTCTGGAGAATCATCTTTTCATCAAAGTTACCAAGTTTTTCACAGTTGTTTATATTTGAAATATTGCTTTCACTATGTTTATTGTTTGCCTGGTTCTTATCATTTCACTTTGCATCAGGATTTTTTGAAGTTATCCTTTTCAACTCTTACCACAGTAGTATTCCATCAAATCTATATGCCATAACTTGTTTCCCCAACTGATGGACATCCCTTAAGTTTCCATTTCTTTGTCACCAAAAAAAAATAGCTGTTATCAATATTAAATATATATGTACGTATGTATGTATATACACACACATATATATACATACACATACATGAACACACATATATGTATTATATATATATATATATATATATGTCTTTTTTCTTTGATCTACTTGAAGTATAATCCTAATAGAAGTGGTTTTGGGTCAAAGGGTAAGCACAATTTTATAGCACACTAGGCATAATTCCACATTGCTTGCCAGAAAGGTTCGACTATTTTACAACTACACCAGTGGTGCATTGGTGTACCTATTCTTCCATATCCCTTCCAACATTTGTAAATTTTCCTTTTCTGTTATGTTATCCAATGGTGTGTGTGAGGTGGTATCTGGGTATGAGGTGTTATATCTCAGAGTTTTTTTTTAAATTTTCATTTCTTCAAATTATTAGTGAAAGAGCACTTTTTATATGACCATTGATAGCTTTGATTTCTTCCTCTGAAAATTGCATGTTCACATCCTTTTCACAGTTATTAATTGGGGAATGGCCCTTATTTTAATAAATTTGATTCAGTTCCCTATATATTTGATAAATGAAAATATTATCAGAGAAACTTGATGTAAAAAATTGTGCCCTGTTTCATGTTTTTCTTCTAATTTTGACTGCATTACTCTAGTTTGTTCAAAACCTTTCAAAATTATTTATAATAAAAACTATCCATTTTACTTTTTGTGAACTTCCCTTTCTCTTGCTTGGCCACAAACTCTTCCCCAAATCATGGATTTGAGGTAATTTCTTCATGCTCCCTTAATTTGCTTATTATATTATCTTTTTTGTCTAAATCAGGTACTGATTAATTTTTAGCTTATCTTCGAATATAGTGAGAGAAGCTGGTCTATAAACAGTTTCTGGCTGACTACTTTCCAGTTTTTCCAGCAGTTTTTGTCAAATAATGAGTTCCTGCCCCAATAATTGAGCTCTGGGTTTATCAAACACTAGGTTACTCTGCTTATTTGCTTCTGCAAATTGTGTATCAAATCTATTCAACTGATCAAGCACTCTATTTTTTTTCTTTAAATGGTATTTTATTTTTCCCACAAATACAAATCAAGAAAAAAATTTAGCATTCATTTTTACAAAATTTTGACTTCCAAATGTTTCTCCTTCCCTCCCTCTCCTCTCCTCTTCTGAAAACAGTAGGCAGTTTCATATAGTTTAGACATATGCCATCATGTAAAACATATTTCTATATTCGTCACTTTGTGGAATAAAAAACATAAAAAGTTAAAAAAAATGAGAAAGAATAAAATAATTGAAAAATATGCTTTGATTTGCATTCAAAGTCCATCAGTTCTTTATCTGGATATGGATAGCATTTTCCTGTATGAGTCCTTTGTACATGTCTTGGATCATTGTGTTGCTGAGAAAAGTTGAGTCATTCAGAGTTTATCAACACATAATGTTGCTGATACTATGTACAATATTTTCCTGGTTCTGCTTACTTCACTTTGCATCAGTTCATATAAGTCTTTCCAGGTTTTTTCTGAAATCTGCCAGCTCATTATTTCTTATTGCAAAACAGTATTTCATTACATTCATATGCCACAACTTCTTCAGCCTTTTCCAATTGGTGGACATCTCTTCATTTTTCAATCCTTTACCACTATGAAAAGGACTGCTATAAATATTTTTTTTGTATATATGCATCCTTTTGCCTTTTTATGATCTTTCTGGGATACAGACCTAATAGTGGTATTACTGGATCAAAGGCTATGCACAATTTTATAGCCTTTTGGGCAGACTTCCAAATTTCTCTTCAGAGTGGTTGGATCAGTTCACACCTCCACCAACAATGAATCAGTGTTCCAATTTTGCCACATCTCCAATAACCACCATTTTCCTATTATCCTATGCTAGCCAATCTGATAGGTGTAATGTGGTATCTCAGAGTCATTTTAATTTGCATTTCTCTAATTAATAGCGATTTAGAGCACTTTTATATTAATACAGATAACTTTAATTTCTTCATCTGAAAACTTCCTGTCCATATCCTTTGACCATTTATCAATTGGGAAATGACTTGTATTCTTACAAATTTGACTCAGTCTTTTTTAATATATTTTAGAAATGAGGCCTTTATCAGAAACATTTGCTGTAAGATTTGTTTCCCATCTTTCTGATTTTGGTTTCATTGGCTTTGTTTGTGTAAAACTTTTGAATTTAAAGTTATCGAAATGATCCATTTTGCATTTCATAATGTTCTCTATTTCGTGATTGGTCATAAATTATTTTCTTCTCCATAGAACTGACATATACAGTATTCCTTGCCCTCCTAATTTGCTTATAGTTTCATCCTTATGTCTAAATCATGTACCCATTTTGACCTTATCTTGGTAGAGGGTTTGAGATGTTGGTCTCTACCTACTTTCTGTCACACTATTTTCCAGTTTCCCCAGCAGATTTTTTTTTCAAATAGTGACTTCTTATCCCAGAAGCTGTAGTCTTTGAGTTTATTCAAACAGTAGATTACTATAGTCATTACAATCATAAGGGACTTATTAAAGTTAAACTGTTTACATTCCTACATGAAAAGATGACATTTGTAACTCATAAGACCTTTCTAATCATTAGGGAAGTTAGAAGGAATATATATAGACAAAGGGCAGAGGTATAAGTTGAATATGAAGGGATGATCTCTAAAAATAAAATTAAAGGGTGAGAGAGGAAGGTACTAAGAAAAAGAGAAAGGTAGAGGTAGAATTGGGTAAATTGTGTTATATAAAAGATTCAAGAAAAAGCTTTTTTACTGGAGGGGAAGTGGGGAGGTAAGGGGGAGTGAGTTAACCTTCCTGTCATCAGAACTGGCTCAAAGAGGGAATAATATGCACACTCAATTGGTTATAGAAATCTATCTTACCCTACAGAAAAGTAGGAGGAAAATAGATAATAGAAGGGGAGAATAAAAAGGAGGGCAGGTTAGGGGAGGGGGTAGTGAGAAGCAAAATACTTTTGAGGAGGGACAGAGTAAAAGGAGAGAGAGAATAGTACAAAGAGTGTGGATATAAGAGGGAGGGAAATACAGATATTCTTTTACAACATGACTATTATGAATGTGTTTTGCAAGAATTGGGAGCTCAAAGTTTTAAAAATGAATGTTAAAATTGTTTTTACATGTAACTGAGGGAAAATGAAATATTTTTAATTTATCATAAAATACCTTCTTTTTACTTACCCCAACTTTGTAAAATAGAATTGCTTTTTGGGAGGGAAAAATGTCATCAGTGGACCTATTTCTGTTACAGATAGAGCTCTAATAAATTTGTCAATAACTGAAGTCCTCATTACTATCATAGCATGTCCTTGTGATGGGTTTATAATGCACTTCCCAAGCTCCTTTTTCTTTTCTTTCCAGGTTATATATAGAGTACTAGACTTTGTTTTCTTAACTTAATGAGATGCCTGAGGAAGAGATTTGTCTACATGGGAGTAAAGACAGAAAGAAAAATGTATTGGTTGGGAGAAAAAAATTTTTTTTTGGAAAACAAGGTTAGCTTTAAGGCAAACTAGGTAAGTCATGTTGGGTGCGTATGTACACCAGCAACTCTGGTGTAAGGACTTGCTGAGGCCTTTTCAGGGCTGCTTATCTACCTTTGGTGTCCATCTTTTACCCAAATCTCACCTGTGGCTCCAAGAAGGTATAGTATGTGCAGCTTCCACATCCCTGTAACCCATCTTAGTAGATGGACTAAACCAGATAAAGGATAACCAAATGGCCTCAAACTTGTTGATGAGTTAGGGGAATGTTTACCCCAAGCATGTGAAAATTTTCCCTGGCAAAATGGGCAGATGAGAACAATTTGTTCCAAGTGGCTATAAAGATGACTGAAACAGGCACTATGGAGTGCTTAGATCTTGGTGGGGCATCAAAGATGCCAAAGTTAACCACTCTTTTATCCAGGAAGAGAAGAGAATAAGGCTGACCACTTTGCACAACTCTATCTTACTTAAATTCAATCCACATGCAAGTCAATATATCTCTGAGATGACATTGGTGCTCTTTGAAAATGAAGGATGAACAACACATACATTATATGATATTTCTATTTGAATTATTGTCTATTGGAAATTATAGGCAGCCAAGTGATATAGTGGATAAAGTCCTAGGTGTAGAATCAGGAAGATGCAAGTTCAAATCTGGCTTGAGATTCTTACTAATTGTGTGACTTTAGGCAAGTCATTGAACCTTTGTCTCCCTCAGTATCCTCATCTGGAAAGTGTGGATAATAACACCTACCTCCCAACTTTGTTGAGAGGATCAAATTGGTTATTGTTTGTAAAGCACTTAGTACAATGCCTGGCACTTAGTAGGTATTATATAAATGTCAATTTTTTATTATTTCTTATTTATAACCAAGCCACAATCTGAGTGAATGCTAGCCATAGGAAACTTGTAAAAATATATTTAAAAATAAACATTTTGCCATGTAAAAAGGGATTTAGATTAATTTTGCATTACTACTGTTCCTATTATTCACATTTCCCAATGTTATCTTTTCCTTTTTGTTTGTCACATCTTCCAGTTCCATTCTGTCCCCACATATGTCCTGGGGAAAAAAAATCCCCAGAAAACAAATTTTAATAAAATAAAATGAAAATAATAGATATATGAGGTTGAACATTTTGATTGCTAGTAATATGAATACCTTATTCACAGTATGTTTCATAAATACATTTTCATTTTATCATTTAAAACTCTTGCCTTGATTCATCTTTGTTTATGATCACAGTCAATGTAAAACAAAATTGCAAAGCCAAAGACACTTTAACTTCTAGCTTTCTTATCTTCAACCTTCCCCCTCTCTTCCCTTACTCTTCACTCATATCTTTCTTCTTCTTCCATATGCTTAGTGTGTATGAACTCTCTATCCTCTCCCTTCACAAAACTTAATCTTATAAATAATAAATAAACTATGAATATTGCTATACTCTGTCTTATAGGATAATTTTAAGGGGGGGGGTGAAACAGTTATATAACTGGAATTTTAGACATTATCAAGCAAATAGAGGAAGTATTTTGGTGAACATGGTACTTCTCCATAGTCCTGACATTTCTACATATGAATTTAGAAAAGTCCATTCCTTCTCTGCCTTTTAGTAAGTCTGGCCTTAGGCATGAAATATATTGCATGTGTTGGCCAGTAAAATGAATAAAATATACAGGCTCAAAGCATGATTCCTCATGCATAGTTAGTCTGAAAATTATTTTAACTCTTGAGCATGAATCATATGAAGATGTAAAAAATAATGAGGAGGTCCACAATTTGCCCACTAGCTAAAATTTAAGACATCAGGTCATCTGCTACTCAAGTGGATGTGAATTCAGTGAAGTTAGACTTTGAAGTAAAACAGTTAAATGAGAAATATATCTTTGCAGCATATTTCTGAGAGAAAGATCTAATATCAGGGGCAGCTGGATGGTGCAGTGGATAGAGCCAGCCCTGGATTCAGGAAGGCCTGAGTTCAAATCTGGCCTCAGACTCTTGACATGTAACAAGCTGTGTGACCCTAGGCAAGTCACTTCACCCCATTGTTTCATAAAAAATAACATAAAAAAGAAAGATCTAATATCAATGATATATAGTTAATTGTTACAAATATATAAGACAAAGCCATTCCCCAATAGATATTTAAGAGGCAGTATTGCAAAGGTATCAAAAATCATACAAAATGCATAGATCACTAATAATAAGATGAATAAACATTAATACAACTATGAGGAATTACCTCAAGCCCATTAGACTGACAAAGATGACACAAGAAGAAAAGAGAATAATGAAACTTTGGTGAAGTTGGTGAATTAGTCCAAAAATTATTTTATTCTCTCTCTTTCCCTCTCTTTCTGTCTCACTATCTCTCTACATCTCTCCTTTTATATGTCATATGTATTATGTGCACACATACCATGTATACATGTGCAAATATTGTATGTGCATATGTTGTTTTTGCAATATAATGCAAACCTATGTGTGCAATACATGTATGTGTACATCTGTGTGTTATAAATTATTTATATATTAAATCTTCCTGTGTTTAATTTATAATAAAATATTTGATAGTCAAATATAATAGTGGGTGATATAGCAAAGGGCTAGAAACAAAAGATATGATCTTTAATTGGAGAATAATAGAGAAAAAGCCTAGGGAATATTAATATAATGAGATATAGCTATGTATTTATAAATAGTGAGCATCAGGAAATTATAGAAACACAGAAATATTTGTACATGTGAAGATAACTAAAAGAAAGTAGATATCTGAACATTTAGAAAAAAATGAAGGCACTATTTATTGTCATTGATTTGCAGTTATATATGACTCTTTGTGACCCCATTTGGGATTTCTTGGCAAAGATACTGAAGTAATAAAGAAATCAAAGTTATCCATAGTCATATGATAAAATTCTCTAAAACCTATTGATTAGAGAGATGCAAATTGAAAGAACTCTGAGATACCACGTCACATCTATTAGATTGACTAACATGACAAAACAGGAAAATGAAAAATGTTGGAGAAGATACGGGAAAATTGGAACACTAATGCATTGTTGATGGAGTTATGAACTGATCCAACCACTCTGGAGAGCAATTTGGAACTATGCACATGGGGCTATTTCAGCCTCCATCCCAAAGACATCATAAAAATGGGAAAAGGACCCATATTTACAAAAATATTTATTGCAGCTCTTTTTGTGGTGTCAAAGAATTGAAAATTGAGAAGATGCCCATCAATTTTGGAATGGCTGAACAAGTTCTGGTATATGAATGTAATAGAATACTATTGTTCCATAAGAAATGATGTGCAGGCAGACTTCAGAAAAACCTGGAAAGACTTACATGAACTGATGCTGAGTGAAGTGAGCAGAACCAGGAAAACATTGTGCACAGTAACAGTAACGCTGTGAGATGACTGGCTTTGATAGACTTAGCTCTTCTCAACCATGAAAGGATCTAAGACAAGTCTAAAAGACTTATGATGGAAAAGGCTAGCCACATACAGAAAAAAAAAACATGGAGTCTGAATGCAGATCGAAGCATACTATTTATTCTCTCTCTCTTTCTCTCTTTTTAGTTTCTTCTTTCTCATAGTTCCTCCCATTGGTTCTAATTCTTCTTTTCAACATGATTAATGTGAAAATATGCTTAGTGTGAATGTACATATAGTGCCTAAACTAGATTGCATGTGATTTTGGGGTGGCAAGAGGGGAAGAAGGGGGAGAAAATTTAGAACTCAAAAAAATCTTATTGAAATGAACATTGAAAATTAAAATTAATTTATTAAGAAAACAAAGATAATAAAGTGATTTGCCATTTCCTTTTATAGCTCATTTTACAGATGAAGAAACTGAGGCAAACAGGGTTAAGTGATTTGCTAGGGCTACACAGCTAGTAAATGTCTGAGCCCAGATTTGAAGCAATGAAGATGCACCTTCCTGACTTCTGGACCTGTACTCTATTCACTGAGCCACCAAGCCACCCCAAGTCTCTTAAGACCAGGCAGTTAAACATTCTAAATCATTTCAGACTTGGAGGACTATAAAAACAGATTATTGTATATATAATCAGATACAATCATGAGATCTTATATTTTGTTTGGTTTCCTTAATTTGGGCAGAAGACATTCGAGGGTATGACTAAAAATAAAAGGTGTTAATAAAACATATTTTAATGCATATGTAGAAAACCTAAGCCATAGATAGAAAAAGACAATTATAAAATAGTTACTTAGTGTTATAAAGAGTCAATGTAAAATACATAGGTCACATACTTACATATTTGGGTTGACTTTTTAGGAAAGAATTAACAATGTCACTATGAGTGATTTTAATCTGCAGTAAGAAAAGTTCTGTTTGTCAACCTTTCCAGTTACCTCTGAACTATTTTTTTCATCTTTAATGTATGAAATCTTATTTTTAGGTGACATATGCATCTGAAATAGGGAAGTTTCCCCACAACTCTAATCAATATTCTCTCTCTTCTGTTTTTCCTCTTTCCTGCTCCCACTAACTTCAGGTGCCATTGTTCTCATCGTGATCTGGCATGGGAAATCATGTTAATCTCCTTAAAAAATGAATTGCTTTGATTGACATGAATAAAAGCAAATCTGTCAACTCCAATATCATCCCAAATATAGCAGGAAATATGAGAGTACACAAGATGCTAGAATATTTTCTATTTTAAGCAAGCATTTGTCAATAGTTTGTCCTTTTCTAGAACACTGCAGGCTAAACAGTAAAATCAAAGCATGATATTCTTATCAAAATATAACCAGGAAGGTTTACATTTAAATAATATATTTCCAAGTCTCTATCTTATTATATAATGATGGCATTTTTGAATTCCATACTTCTGTGCAGATCTTATACCAGTAGCCTTAGAAATCAATGTTAGATATTTTTCCAATTTTATTCTCTGAGAAGCAAAATTATGTCAAATACTTAAATTCCCATTCAAAAATTTCTGTGTAGAAAAATCCAATGTTGTTGTGAAGATCACTGAAGTATATGTCTTAACTTCACAGAGTTTATTCCAAGTAAGAGAATTCCAATGTGAGAGGAGAAAGATGCTGCCCAGAGCAGACAAAAATGGGAAAAAATGAATATAGTAAATAAAGCTACTATTTATTGAACCTCCTCAAGTCATACATGTATTCATGTTTAACTCTATAGGTGTCTTTGCTTTTGTAAAGGACAAGTCAATCAATTGGAAGATATAACGGTTCCCATCAAGCTTAAAATTTTTGAAGGATGTGTGACCTGGTGATGGTGATGTCTGTTGACCAAAGATTAGACTACCAAAATTTGGATATGCTTAGCATCATGCTGATAGCCACTAGTTTTGTTTGTTTGTTTGTTCAAGAATTAAACAACTCAACGAAGATTCTTACCTAAGGGAATAAGAGACCATAATCTCCATCATAGGAGGGAATATTGATGTCAGTGAAAATATGGATTTTTTAAAAATATTGCAACAGTGTTGCTGAATCATAATATCTTTTATTATGATGATGTGAAGGCAAGAAAGAATGAATCCATAATATGGATCAAGTGAGTACCAAATTGCATAATATTTTCAATATGACTTGGAATATTTGTGCATATGTAATTCTATACTGAAGGAGGAAATAAAATTTACCTGTAAAGAGGCCAATTTCAGATTGTGTCAAGAAAAAAAAACCTTCCTAACAATTAGACCTATGTCAAACTATATTGAGAGTGGCATGGTCTTTCTCTGTGGAAGTCTTTAAGCAAAGGTTGGAAAATCATTTGTCAGTTCTCCACTAGAAGGAATTGCCTTCATGTAAAGTTTGGATTAAAACACCATTAACTCAAATTCTATAATTCTATCACATGAATCGTAGAGAATAACTATAAAACTATAAAACTAAACTATAACTATAACTATAAAACTAAACTATAACTATAAAACTAAAATTGATGAGAAAAGATCTTTTATTTTATCCTTAATCAGTTTTGAAATCTTGTTTTTCTATACTGATGAGTATAGTATGTTAGTTTGAATGAAGATTTTTTTTTAATCTTCCTTCATGGAGACCTGTTTCTTTGATAATACTCACCTGTTGTAGACAAATTGAGCAGACATTTGAAAGAACCATTCCACTACCATGGTTATTTCCATTTTAGTTGATAAGTAAAGCACTTTAGAGTTGATTTAATTAAGGTTCATCAAAATGATATAACTTTTTAAACATTAAATAAGTAATGAGTTATAGAGTCAGAACTTGAAATCAATTCTGCTGAGTCAATTACTTTTTTTCACTGTCAGCTTTAGGATACACAATTTTTATTAAGTAAAAGAATTTGCTAGGCAGGATCAAGTATTGTCCTCACCATTCCTCCTGGGATGAATTATTTCACAAAACGGGACTGGAAATCTCTGGCTATGAATTCCTTTCCTAACTCTGTCCCTCTAAGCACTTTTTTTTTGTATAAGACATCTTCTCTTTACAATCCTAACACTCTAATTATTTTAACAGTTGACACTTTTTTTTCTTTTTCAGAGGAACAGAGGGAGTGGGAGGACATATTTATTCTATGTGAAGGTATAAACTGATTTGATGAAAAACACTGCTGATGATCTATAGAAACAAGCCACAAGGTGGAGTTCATTCAAAAATAAGCTCCTCAATTTGGTGAAAGGGAATTGTTTAATGAGCGTTCAGTCCTGGGATTACATAGACATTTGGTGAGCCTTATTCTGGATATAGCAGTGGATTAAGGGTAAACAGATGAGAACATATTGATTGGTTATTCTTCACTTGGAAGTAAGAGTATTAGAAAGATACTGCCCCTAACCATTTAGGAATATGACTGGAAACTAGGGATGATTTAGTATTGTTCTGGGAAACCACATTGCCAATGAGAGTAGAAGTTAAATTTGAAGAAATGAATCCCAAGAGTTCACAGAGGCTACACTTCAATGCTTAAACAGGTTTCTTATTTCTTATCATTCTTACCATTGTTGATACCTTTTCCAGCTTAGCAGATCAAAACCTCTCTATACTTAATAACTGTGGCGTGGTCACAAACATTTGTCATGATCTATTCAGTCCTGTGATAATTACCTTCTTCCATTCATATTGAGGCAAATTCTTGGCTGACAGAC
This sequence comes from Vombatus ursinus, assembly GCF_900497805.2. NCBI lineage: Eukaryota > Metazoa > Chordata > Mammalia > Diprotodontia > Vombatidae > Vombatus > Vombatus ursinus. The sequence continues at coordinate 6,331,695 of NW_020951391.1, read as the reverse complement.
ATGCAATCTATGACCAGATACAGACTCAAAGTTTTCCCATTTGGTAAGACTTACATGATATAGCTGTCAGGAATAATTCCCCACTATATACTGTTGAAAAAGAGTATAAGCTCCTTGAGGGTAGGATTGTTCCATGATTAATGTTACATCCCAGGCCTAGAACCCATGATCCTAACACATAGTGGGCATTTATTAATTGCTTATTAAATTGAATATTGCTCCAGAATAAGATTGTAGTAGAGGAAATAAATAATAAAGAAATTTACTCTGTGTTGGTATGAATGATATTTAGCCTCAATCTCACCATCTAAGTACAGCCAGGTATGTGGAATTGTCATCACTCTCATTGTGTCTTATTTCACTTCCTGTCAAAACCTCTTTTTCTAAATAAGTAAACAAATGTTTCTTCTATTTATCCACTTGCCTGCCCAGAATATTGATGTTATTTTCACTACTTCCTTTCAGTTTACAAAATTCAGATCAATATTTCTTTCCAATTGTTATGCTTTGCTTCATAGAAAGTGAAGAAAAAACCTTTTCCACTGTAGGTAAACTGAAAATTAGATCAGACAATGCTGTTTTTAAGAATAACAATGTTTTTTATTATTTTATTATGTGGCCTGAAGAGTTGCTTTCCATTACTAATCTCTAAAGCTGCAGACAAAAGCTGTTCAATAAACTCACTACTTAATGTAATCTTATAATGAAGAAAATTGTAGTCCAATAAAATAAGAAATCTTTTTGACAAGGTCTTTTGTCTGTTTTAATGTATTTAAAACATTTACATATTTAAATTTATATCAAGGTCTCTAAAATTACATTTTTATTATGCATTTAGCCTCTAGACTTGTATACACGTATGTATAATTGATTACCTCTAAGGTACCACCTAACTTTAAGATTTGTGCTTTCTATTATTTAATAACACTTTTATATGTACTTAGGATTACAGGCTTATAAGAGACTTTGGAGGTCATCTAGTACCACCTCCTAAGTATTGCAGAAGAGGAAACTGAGCCCCAGAGTAGTGAACTGATTTGTTACACAGGTGAGAGTGGCAGAGCAGGGTTGTGAAATTATGTCACTTTATTCCAACTCAATCACACCATTAGTTAGCCATAGATCCAGGGCTAACTGGCAACTCTCCTAAGATTGCTGGCTTCTTTTGAAGATATCATGGCACATCTCTAGTGTCCAGAATGTCAGTCTAAGTAAGAAAAACTCTATCCAAGCCTTTGGAATTCAATTGTTTCCTCTTAAAATACTGTAAAATACAGAGGCTCACACATAGAACAGATTGTAAAAAATAATGCATTTTCTGAAATTGATTATCCTGTGACTTAGCTTCGGGAATATAAATGCATGACAGGCAGAAATGTACTTATATAGGCTATTTCAATTCTTGCTTTTCTTGTCAATTCCAAAAAAAAAAAAAATTTGCTGTGATATGGTGAGATACCCAAACACATGGATTTCAGTCTTTTAATTTCATGACTTTTAAAGAAGTCATGTCACAGACAAAAATATTGTTTGGGTTGAATGTTAGAAAATATCAAATAAAATGACACATCCAATTCTCTACATCTGTTAGTAAAACAGTTGTGACTAGAGGAAGGAACTTTAACTATGACAGATCTTAGCTGTTTTCAATGCTAAAAGTTTATAGAATTCTTAATCTAATAAAAATCCAAAGAAAACAAGAAAGAAGCATTTTCAATATTGTAGAGCTTAATTCACATCAATCAAGATGAATTCAGTCACACCAAATTTCATTCATCCAATTTCATGTAATGTGCATCACTTCTGTATCTTATCAAAACACATTCTTCAAACAGTCTATGACAATCCCTATCTTGTTCACAAAGACTTTGGCACATTCTGAATTCTCTCCCAACCCATTATCAGTTTTAAAAAGCTAAAACAGTCACCATGACATTTTTTCCCCTCAAAGAGTACTTCATTCTCTAAATTGGGAATTGCATGTAAATGCAGAAAAGTAGGTTAGGAATTACAGGAATATAGATTTGTGATTCAGTGATTAAATATTGGCATGTGAATTTAGATTGCTTTGATCATATTTGGGTAAATCACAATTTATCTGAACAAATGCATTCTCACTCAGGCCCCATTCCTATGTCACTGTTACTTGTTGTTGAGTTGCTTTTAGTTATGTCCAGCCCTTCAAAACCCCTCATGGGGATTTTTTGGCAAAGATAATGGAATGGTTTCCCATTTTTTTCTCCAGCTCATTTTACAAATGAGGAAACTGAGGCAAATAGGATTAAGTGACTTGCCAAGGGTCACACAGCTAGTAAGTGTCTGAGGTCATATTTGAACTCAGGTCTTCATGATTCCAAGCCTGATGCTCTATCCACTACACCACCTAGCTGCCCCTCGTGTTTCTAGCAATGGGGGTTTCTTCCCATTAAATGAATCCTATCAATCATATGTCCTTTAGCTAATTAATGACTATTTAAATATTTCAAACAAAATTTGAGAGTTTCAAGATTCTTAAAACTCACAGTGATTAAAAACTAAAAACAGGAGCTTAAAATTTGAAAAATATACATTAGTACATTTCACATTCACAACTACCTTGTGAGATAGTAGGGAAGGAAATTGAGGCTCACAGGAGATGGGACTTACCTGTGGTCATACTGCATAAATAGTAGAGATAGGATTTGAATTCTTGCCTTCCTGAGATCAAGTTCAGAACTCAATATACTATATAAGTTATCTCCAATAATTTTTGGTTGCACATTCCTATCAATTAAAAATAAATAGCATGAACTTCAATATAATAGGGAGTCAGTTGGGAGGGATGTTCAAATTGAAGAAATACATCATTGGTTGGACTTACTAAATCATGATGCTTATTGTTCAATTTCCATCTGCTAATTGTGTAAACTTCTTGTCATTGCTGTTGAAATTTGGCTGATGAATTTCATCTTCCTTGAGTTCATTTAGTTATTCTTGCAATCTAATAAGTATATTATGTAACATAAATTTGTAGTGAAACCAACAATATATTTGTTTTCCTTCACCTCCATTCAGCAATATGTGAGTAGGAGTGCAGGATGTGTAAGGAAAGAATAATCTAAGTTGGATTGGGCTAGTAGTGACCATTGATGCAAAAACAGGGCAACGACATTGAGAGTAGAGGGTAGTATGGTGAAACAGATTCATCAAGATGTAGAGATAGGAAAGAGAGGACAGTGTAGCCAGAACAGGGTTGATATGCTACAGAAAAACTGATGGGTAGAGTGACTGGAGGTCATGGTGAGAGCAAATGAAAGGGATTGAGTCATAAGGAGTAGAGAAAGATGGAATGCTTTGAAACCCAAATTCATATGCTTGAGGTAGATTTATGTCTGAATTCATAGAGATTTGCAGTTTAGAAGGGCATTTATGAAATGGTTCATTTGTATGCCCACAGTAAGAGCAAAATTCTCTAAGAATGAATTTGATGTTGAACATTCAGCTCTTTCCTAAAAATGGTCCCTCTTTCCTCTGTATCTCCTATTCCACAACAAATATACACCTGGAAATATAAGGCTAAGGTTGACCACAAGTGCTCATCAGAAATAATAAACGACCCAGCAATCATATTCTGTGACAGAAAAAAAAATAAGAAAAACACAAATGGACATAAGGCTGTGGCATTTAGCAAAACATGCTCATTGTTGTTGGGTTTACATTCTCCGCTACTTTCTGCTTCAGGGGTGAGATCACACCTTCAATAAAATATATAGTCACACCAACCTCCTACTTTGTCCATTCAGATGGTGGTCATCCTTCATGGTCATAAAAAGGAAGCTGCAGATGTAATCAGAATCAGCTACTGATCTGGTCTCATGTGGCTGCTGTGTGGGATAAGTCCCACCTTTCCCTTCTCTCCTTTTTCTCCTCCAGAGTCCCACATAACAGCTACTCATGAAAACCTTCACCATCCCCAGTCCACTCCTCTTTGAGTGCTGATCTCACATTAATTTCCTTTCTTCCCAGTTGGAAAAAAAATGCAAATCCCAGAGGATTTTGTAGCTAGCCAGCCCTTTGCTAGGGGTTTGTTATATACAACAGATTATAGTCAGAAAGAGAAAATTCGGGGTTTATGAACATGGAATTGGAACACTCATGTGTGATGTCAAAATTAAGGGTATGACCATCTGTGTTCAAAATTACAGTAAAGTGGAGAAAAAGGTAATGAGAAAGGAATAGATTGACAAACTAGGAGATTATTATATTTGAGGGAGCATCAGCATATATAATTTAAGTCTCTTAGCAAGAGCTGTGAAGGAAGAAATCTATATATGATGAACAGACACTAAATTGATGAAGGAAGAATGTCCTGGGTAAGGGGGCAATTGATAAAATCAATAAGGCCTAAATTAGATGATAAATTTTGGTGATGTGAACATCATATAAAAAGAGGTTGCTGAGTTATAGTGTCTGGAGTGTCATAGAAGGAGTGTCTGGAAGTGGCAGTGGGAAAGGAAAAGTATTCCTACTCTGCCAACCTGACCAGTGAATCAGAGAGTATGACTGAAAGTACAACCAGTGCTAGAAGGGGTGGCCAGGGATGTAAGATAATCCAAAGGGAGCCTAATCTCAATGAGTACAAGAAAATAGGAATGAGAAAGAAAAAGTTTTAAAATAAAAGCAACTCAAGAGAGACTGAGAAGAACATCAGACTGAGGAGCTATTGGGAAAACTAAGGAAAATGCACAGTGGTTAATTTTTTTTTCGCATCCAAGAGGAAGAATTCAGATCGGCCTGCAATTATATTCTTTTTTTCACATAGGATTTTTAAAAATTAATTTCTTAATTTTTTTAGTTTTCAATAATCACTTTCATAAGCTTATGAGTTTTAAATTATCTTCCCCTCTCTCACCACCTCCCTTTCCAAGATAGCATGCAATCTGATATAGGTTCTACATATACATTCCTATTAAAAATATTTTCACATTAGCCGTGTTGTAAAGAAGAATTAGAACCAATAGGAGGAACCACAAGAAAGAGGAAAAAAACAAAACAGAAGAAAAAAAGAGCAAATAGTACTCTTCAGTCTGGATTCAAATTCCATAGTTCTTTCTCTGGATATGTATTACATTTTCTATTATGAGACTTTTGGAGATGTCTTAGATCCTTGCATTGCTAAGAAGAGCTAAGTCTAATAAAGTTAGCCATCACAAAATGTGGCTGTTACTGTGTGCAATGTTCTCCTCATTCCACTCACTTCACTCAGCATCTGCATTTCTATTCTTTATAACATGGAATGGAATTTCAGACACAACTTTTTATCCCCATTCTTTTATGCCTTAGAGTAAGATCTTGTATTCAATTGGTGATTGTAGACCACAGGTGAGCTGGCATACTCCAGTCTTATATATGTATCTTGGACTCAGCTCAGTAGCAAATGACTAGAGTCAGAAATGCAGGACCAAGAGTCCTCCACCATGTCAGTAATGAACTTGGATAACCTTCCACCTAGCTGACATGGCATGAGGTTTACTATTTCCAACCAGAGCTTCAACAAGGGACAAAGCTTCAGTTGTATTGCCCATGTGCAAAGCCATGAAAAGAGCATGGAATGTTCAGTCCAGGAGGGTAGTGATCATCTTTGAAACCATTACATTCTACCATATTCACTACATTGTACCAAGAATTTGGAAGAGACCTTAAAAATTATGTAGTCTGCCTAATTTTAAAGATAAAAAAAAATTAATGTCCTTGGAAACTGTGAGTTTTCCAACAAAAAATAGTTAAGGACAGAGACAGAATGGGAGCCCTATTCAAAGTGCCATGCTTTCCTCACTACACCACAAGGTTTTTTTCTAAAAATGCCTCACCCACACCACAGGAAATGAATAGGGAATAGTTCATCTGCAAATAAAAGGATAGGGAACTGTGTATGCTTTACAACTTAAAACCTCTCTGAATATGGGTGGTTGCTACCAGAACTTACACTGAGCGCCTAAAGTTCCATGTGAATCCTAGAGTTTACTATATGGTTTATACAATCATTTTTCTATGTACTATACCTTATATATATTTGCAAAAAATGCAACTGAAAGGCAGTTGATCTGTTAAATTCATGTTATGATTGAGTCTTTCCATCCTCACCAATTCAGTAGTACATAAGAAGATGTTTTATTCATCTTATTTATGAGACAAGCCATGATACCAATCCAAGACTTTTTTTTAAACCTCAATGTTAAGGGTACTGGATAGCTAGAAAGACCAGTGTCAGGAATTATGTTTCCTTTTAAGTCCAAAAAATGTTGTTGGGTTTTTTTCTGTCTTCTTTTTATTTGTGTCATGTAGGAGAAAAGCTCACAGACTTTGTGGGATAAAACTCTTTGTCCTATTTTCAACGTGGGAAGGAAGGTCGATCACTTTATATTCATAACCTCTAGAGGGCATGGAGGTAATTATAGGCAGAAAGAAGAATGAGAGCTCTGAGGCTCCACAGCTCTGTATTGGAAAAATTGACCTTTTAAATTGCTACCACTGGGATATTTAGCCTAATTCTCTAATGCTAGATTCAAAGGGCATAAAGATGTACCTTCTGGCACAACATAAAAGAAAAACATATCTATGTAGTGCTCCTATAAGGTCCTGAGAGAAGTCTAACTTTCCCACTGCTTTGCAAATTCCAAGAAGATTTCCTCAAAAAAATTCTGGACTAGCCTCATTTCTGGACATTAGCTCAGAGTAAATGCTAAGTATTTATAATTGGCAAAACTTTTGGAAAATAAGAAAATCATATAAAAGTTAGCAAGGTCTGGGTATTATCTAATGCCATAAAATGATAGAAAATTAAGATTTGAATCTAAATGAGAAGTCAGCTAGTCCAATACTTGTTTAAAATATTTTAAGCATTTAATAAATGCCTTATTCTTCTATCCTTTCAAAATTTAAACCATTTTTCAAACATATCAGTGTGATAGGTATAATTTTGTACATAGGTATAATTTTGAAAAAAGGAAGGTAGAAAGATAAAGAAGATAGTCCCTTCCCCCAAGGGAATTCCAATCTGTGGACTCCATCCGTTGGCACAATTTCCTTATCTCATTGCTATAAATTTGTGAGAGGTAGTCCTGAGCCAGGTTTAACCCACAGGTAAGGAAATTTTTCCATTTCACAACATATTTAATAAATGATAATCAACATTGCTTGAATAAAACAAAATCATTTAAGGTCTAAAGAAAAATTGTATTTGAAAATTTTAATTAAATTTAAACTAACTTTCATTCAAAACTAAATCTTTCACTGACTTTAGAATCTCAGAGGCATATAATGCTTACATTCTTTCTTTTTAAATTAATTAGTTTATTTATAGTTTTCAACATTCACTTCCACAAGATTTTGAGTTCCAAATTTTCTCCCCATCTCTTTCCTTCCCCCACCCCAAGACGAGGTGCATTCTGAATATTGCTTCCCCTAATCTGCCCTCCCTTCAATCCCACCCTTCTCTTGTCCTTTTCCCCTTCTATTTTCCTGTAGGGCAAGATAGATTTCTATACCCCTTTGCCTGTATATCTTATTTCCCAGTTGCATATGAAAAACAATTTTTAACATTTGTTTTTAAAACTTTGAGCTCAAAATTCTCTCTCTTCTTCCCTCCCCACTCACCTTCATTGAGAAGGCAAGTAACTCAATATAGGTTATACATATATAGTCACGCAAAACACTTCCGTAGTGGTCATGTTGTGAAAGACTAACTATATTTCCCTCCATCCTATCCCAACCTCTATTTATTCTATTTTGTCCTTTGACCTTGCCCCTCCTCAAAAGTGTTTGATTCTGATTACCCCTTCCCCATCTAACCTCCCTTCTATCATCCCCCCTTATCCCCTTTTCCCCTATTTTCCTGCAGGGTAAGATAAATTTCCATACCCAATTGAGTGTGTATATTATTCCCTCCTTAAGCCAAATTCTATGAGAGTAATATTCACTCATTGCCTTTCACCTTGCCTTACTTCCCCTCCACTGTAAAAGCTTTTTCTTGTCTGTTTTATGTTAGATAATTTACCCCATCCTTCCTCTCCCTTTCTCTTCCCAGTGTAATCCTCTTTCACTCCTTAATTTTAGTTTTTGGATATCACCCCTTTATCATCAAATCATCCTGTGCCTTCCTCCTCTACACACACACACTCTCACGTGTGTGTATTTATGTATGTATGTATGTATGTATGTATGTTTCCCTCCAACTACCCTAATACTGAGAAAGGTCTCATGAGCTGCAAATATCATCTTTCCATGTAGGAATATAAACAGTTCAACTTTAATATGTCCCTTATGGTTTCTCTTTCCTGTTTACATTTTCATGCTTCTCTTGAGTCTTGTTTTTGAAAGTCAAATTTTCTATTTAGCTTTGGTCTTTTAATCAAGAGTGCTTGAAAGTCATCTATTTCATTGAATGTACATTTTTCCCCTGAAGAATTATACTCAGTTTTGCTGGGTAGGTGATTCTTGGTTGTAATCATATCTCCTTTGACCTCCAGAATATCATGTACCAAACCCTATTGTCCCTTAATATAGAAGCTGCTAAATCTTGTGTTATGCTGATTGCATTTCTACAATACTGGCATTGTTTCTTTCTGGCTGCTTGCAATATTTTCTCCTTGACCTGGGAACTCTGGAATTTAGCTGAAATATTCCTAGGAGTTTTCCTTTGGGGATCTCTTTTAGGAGGTGATCTGTAGATTCTTTCAATTTCTACTTTACCCTCAAGTTCTAGAATATCAGGTCAGTTTCCCTTGAAAATTTCTTGAAAGATGATGTCTAGGCTCTTTTTTTTATCATGGCTTTCAGGCAGTCTAATAATTTTTAAATTAGCTCTCCCAGATATATTTTCCAGGTCCGTTATTTTTCCAATGAGATATTGCACATTGTCTTGTATTTTTTTCATCCTTTTGGTTTTGTTTGATAATATCTTGATTTCTCATAAAGTTGTTAGCTTCTATTTGCTCCATTCTACTTTTTAAGGAAGTATTTTCATCAGCCAGCTTTTGAACTTCTTCCATTTGACTGATTCTGCTTTTGAAAGCATGCTTCTTCTCATTGGAATTTTGGACCTCTTTTGCCATTTGGGTTAAGCTATTTTTAAGGTGTTATTTTCTTCAATATTTTTTGGGTCTCCTTTAGCAAGCTATTGACTTGTTTTTCATGATTTTCTTGCATCATTCTCATTTCTTTTCCCAGTTTTTCCTCTACTTGCTTTTCAAAATCCTTTTTGAGCTCTTCCATGGACGAATTCATATTTTTCTTGAAGGCTTTGGATGTAGGAACTTTGACTTTGTTGTCTTCTTATCTGCCTCCCTTTTTTTTTTCCCTTTCAGAATTTTTTTTTCAATCAAAGACAAGGTTTATTAATGATCAGCCATATTGACCAAACTCTTAAGGAGTCTGAACATTTGCAACACTCATTGTATGTTTTGATCTTCTTTGTCACCAAAGATTCTATAGTTTGACTTTGTTGCATAGTTTGCTCACGTCACCAGTCAATTACTTGACTTTTAAACTCTTTGTTAAGGTAGGGGTCTGTTTCCAGTGTGGGAAATGTACTGTCCCAAGCTTTGGAGGTTCTGTGCAGCTGTTTTCAAAGATACTTCTAGGGACCTATAAATTTTCAGGTCTTCCAAGGTGGTGTGATCAAAGGTGATGTGTTTACTCCTTTCCTGGCTGTGTTCTGGTCTATGAGTGACAACAAGCACTCTTTTCTGCCTTGGAACTGTGAGGAGAATTCCCTCTCCACCACCACCACAAGTTCCACCATGCCAAAGCTCCTCCTCACCCCAGGACCACCACCCAGAATTATGACCCAGATCCAAGCATGGGCAAAGCAAGAGAATCCTGCCTCAGTGCCAGCAACAAAATATCTGCAGCTCCTCTCTGATCAGCCACTTGTTTCCCCCACCATCTGTGGGCTGAGAGCTCTGGAAGCAGCCACCACCCCCGGGTTGTGTCAGGACTAAGCCCGGACTCCTCTCTCACTCAGGTTCGACAGACCTTTTCTACTGACCTTCTAAATTGTCTTTGGTGTTTGTGGGTTGAGAAGTCTGTAAACCACCACAACTCCCCATGATTCAGTCCACTGAGGGGCCTGCTCCAGGTTCACTGAGGCCCAGTCTTTGTCTGTGTATCCCACACTGAACTATGCTCCTCTCCCAGCCCGGCAAAACAGACCTTTCCTGCCAATGTTATTTGTTTCCCTCAATCTTTTTGTGGGTTCTGCTGCTCTAGAATTTTTATAGAGCCATTTTTACAGGTATTTGGAGGGGTTTGGGGGAGAGCTCAAGCAAGTCACTGCTTTTACTCTACCGTCTTGGCTCCCTTCTCCACCCCATGAATCTACTTTATGTCATATCCAATGAAGAGATCTCTAGACTCTCTTAAAGACCTTTAGTATGAAAAATGTTACATTCTGGGGCAGCCCATAATATTTTCATGGTTAAAAAATTATTTTTTTAAATATATGTTGTCTCTCCTACTGTAATGCAAGCTCCTTAAGAACAGACTGTCTTATTTTTCTTAATAAGTACTTAGCATATAGTAAGTTCTTAATAAATGTGTTATTCACTCATTCATTAAATCTGGCTTACATGTGTCCTTACCCCATGTACTGATGAATGTTGTCTCTGGATCCCAGTAGATTAAATTTAATACCTCTTTTCAAATATTTGAAGGTAGCAATCATGTTCACTTCACCTCTGTACTTTTTCAAAGCAAATAGTCATAACATCATAGATTCAGAACACAAAGATGTGTGAAGAGGTGATCATTGGAGTGAATGGTTTTACAGACAGAAAAAAATCAGTGAACATAATTTCAAATATTGGTTGTGCTCCTTCATTGTATGATCATTAGCATCTCATTTCCTCTCTGTAAAATGAGACGGTTGTCCACTAAGGTCTTTTCCAGCACTTAATCTGTGTACTTATGGCCTATTCAACCCTTCTGTTTTTATAGATGAAGTAATTGAAGCCTATAGAAATTAAGCAACATGTCCAGATTCACACAGGTAACAATGATGGAGCTTGGAGTTAATCATGGGTATTCTAATTCCAAGCCAAAGCTCTTTCTACTATACCATACTGTTATCAATTAATTGTCACTTAACATTAAGTTGAGTTTTCTTACTATCTAGGTTATTCACATCTGGAGACATTTCAGTTTATGTGTCTCATAAAATTCCTTCATAGATGGAATAACAAAATTACAGATTGTTATCTAGAAGAGACTTTAGAAATTATATAGTGCAAACCCCACATTTTATGGTTGAGGAAATTGAGGTTCATAGAGAATAAGTGAATTGACCAAGATCATACATATAGAAAAGAATCCAGGATTTAAACCCAGGTCCATTGGCATTCCAAATCCAACATTCTTTCCATTGAGCCAAACAGTGCCTAAGATGTTCCCCTTAGAATGAGAAAAGGGGAAAAATGCTTCAGTCCTTCTCTTTCTTCCTCTCTTATGCCTTTGTCCTCACCCTCTGCCTCCCTTTTTTTCCCTTTCAATTTTTTTTTCAACCAAAGACAAGGTTTATTAAGGATCAGCCATATTGGCCAGACTCTTAAGGAGTCTGAACATTTGCAATACTCATAAAGATGAGTGGGCATGAGGAAGTCTCAGACCCTAAATAGTGGCCAGGATGGATCTTATATACAGAAAGATTGTGGGAGGGACCTAGTAGTTTGGGGTGACTAGAGGAGGGGTCTAAGGAAGATCTGGATGGACATGGCCAGTAAGCTAGGGTGAACAGAAGACCAAGGACCTGGACTACAGGACCAAGGGAGAATAGAGCCTAGAAAGGTTTAAGGGTAGGAAGTGGCCAGGGTCCAGCTGGAGGGCTAGGTAGCAGAATTGGGGGATTGGGCTTAGGCAATAATGAAAGGCCAGTTGATGAATGCCAGAGATTTGGCCATGTGGGAAAGTCCAGGGTTTTTCCTTTCTGGGGTCCAGATCCCATCCTCATCATATTTCTCTGAAGCAAATGGGACTCAAATTCTTTTGGGGTAAGGGGTGAAGGTCTTGGCTTCTGAAACTGCTTCCTGTTGGCAAGGAGCATAGAGTTTTCCTTGCCTTGAGGGGGTCCCAAAGAGGAGTTTGACTGGATTATTGATTATCAATTTATCATTATGATCCACCAGACAACTCAAACTAAAATCCCATGAACTTTTACCTCAAATAGCAAGTTTCACTTATCACAGCTTAGGAAAAACTTTTCCAGGATATACCTCTCCAATTTAAATTTGTCCTGGTGTAAAAAGCCAATCCTTAGAGATCATTTCTATGTACTTGCAAATTCTCAACAAGTCAAAACCCAAACAAGTTGTTTGGCAAGTTTACACATGAAAACAATAACCAACAATAACCAAATTATTTTAGTGGTAACCAACTTATGAAAAGTTGCTTGAAATAACTGATACAAAAAATTCACCAATTTGAAACTTCAAACAAACCCATTACCAATTAGGTGACTTCAGTTTTGTTAAATGCATTTCCAAATTACTTTACATAGAGGATCAATATCTCATCATTAACAGTTAAAACTACCACTTTAAAAAAGTGTGCTTACCCAAGTTCAGAGGATAACTTCTTTATTTTGAGCAAGGTGTGCTGAATCTGAGTTATGTTTCCAGATAAAGGTTGCCCCGGAGCCCAAGGCCATTGTTAGTGAGGCCCATGCTGTAGCTGCTGCCCCTTCCCCCTTCTTCCTTTCACCCGGTGGGGGAGGGTGAATTCAAAGGTTGGGGGTGGAGGGTGAAATTATCTTCTATGAGAGAGATTAACAGATACCCTCTTGACTCAAGGGAAGGGAGTGGCAGAAAGGAATGACAAGAGTTGTAAGGAGGTGTTTCAAAACTCCTTAATGATTGATCACAGAACTTCCAGAATCTACTAAGATGTTTTTAGCTATTCTAACTTTTCCCTATAGTCTCCTTGAAGAAGGATTCAAGGGTATAGAAGGAAGGGAGTAAGTAAGCCTCAGGGAACCAAAAAGCACCTGCAGATTTCCCAATTCCTTAGCACCAAGAAAATTGACAGAATTGGGCATATGCTTCTGGATAGGGCTTCTGTCCTTGTCCTCTATGCTGCTTGGTGTACCCAGGTCCATGGCCTCAAACTGTACCAGTGGACTGAGAGCATGAGAGCACCAAGCCAAGTACAAGACAGCCTCATAACTGCTTGCCCAAAAACACCTCCAAGCCTTCCTAGGTTCTTGCAGAGTGACCCCCAAATGCAAAGCAAGAAATAAGGAGTGGGGGTGTCTTACATGCCTGCCAGTATTAGCTGGAGAAGAGTTTGTGATCAGGCAGCATCCCTGTATGGGCCACCAAAATGTTGAGGTTTAAGGTTTAGGGGTGCTGGGAACCTGAAATCATAACATTTAGGTCCTAACCAACAGAATTCAACCCAAGCCTTCTTTCAGACAAAAACAAGGTTTATTAAGGATCAACCATATTGGCTAGACTCTTAAGGAGTCTGACTATTTGTGACACTCATAAGGATGAGTGGGAATGAGGAAGTGTCAGCCCAGAATTATTTTTATTGACACAGCACTTAAATATTTTGGTGCTCTCCAGGTGTTTGGTTTTGCTCTGATGCCAAACATTAGGTGGAGACCTTAAAACCAGAAAAAAAAATGACTGCATACTTAAAAGGCCAAAGCAGAAGAACCAATCCAAAGGGGGGCAAGTGGTGATTCAACTTCAGACAATAAATGAATGAAGAAGCAAAGATATATCTATCTATCTATCTATCTATCTATTATATATATATATATACACACACACACACATATATTTGTATGTATATATATATGTGTGTGTATAAATAAGTGCATATATTTACAATTTTACACAGACACATGTGTATATTGATATATGTGTGTATATATACTTATATCTATATATATGCATATATATATACATACATACATACATAGAAAGTTCTCTAGCAAGACAGAAATACACATCAATGCAATCCAATTAACCAAATTCTCATAAAGTGTTAGCTAAATGCTAAATTCCATGCTAGATTCTAGGAGTATAAAAATGAAAAATGTCATAAGCCTTGAACTCAAGGAATTTAAATTTTTGTTTTAAAAAATGTGCTATGTGTACTGATATGTGTACTACAAGGAAAAAACCAAGTTCCTGACATATTACAATGAGAATCTAATTGCTAAAATCACTTTTTCTTAATACCAAATTTGTTCTCCAGGTTCCATGAAAGCAATTGACATCATACTTCTTAATCATATGGATTGTATAGCCATTGTATAAACTGATGGATGTTTTTACATTATGGATTAAAAATATTTTATTTGCCAAATCTGCAAAAGTTTAAGGGGAAACCTATAAAAATCATTGCATTTTATTATTGAGTTATTATTTATTATTATTATAATTATAGAATCATAGCTAATTATTGAAGAAAATGAGACTGTATGCCAAAGGGAGTATACCATGGATATTGATTGAAAAATGTCACCTCAATCCATTTCTTAAAAAGTCAGACTGGAAGAACTTATTGAAGCAAAACTCAATTATTTAAGTACCTTATTTGTATTTATACAATCCATATCACATTAATTTCCAAATATATTCCTTCTTCTTTCCCTACTCAATAAGCCATCCCTTTTAACAAAGATTTTTTAAAGAAAGAAAAAAATAAAATTCCAGAAAACTAACTAATGTACCAAACACATAGGACTATACACCACCCTCCAACATCCCCAACCCAGAAAAGAAGATAAAATGTTACATTTTCTCAACTATTTCCTTGGGATATGCATGCATGTCAAAATTAAAATGCTTATTTTAATTTATTTTTATATATTGACAAGTTTTTAGCCATACTTTTCTTGGTCCTATTTACTTGACTCTGAATCAATTCACATGCTTTCTCATATTTCTCTAAATTCTTCATCAATCATATCTTGCTCTGCAATGATATTTCTTTTATTCTATTCATGATACACAATTTATATAATAATTTCTCAGTTGAGGGTATTTCTTTTATAGCTCTTTGTTACCCTTCCCAAAATATTGTATGAATGTTTTGGTGTCTATGGAACCTTTCTTATATCTTTGACCTTCCTGAATTATATGCCTAGTGGCAAAACATCTGGATGGTCTAATCACCATGTTGGCCTTATTCCTGATTGCTTACCAGAATGGTTAGACTTCTATGTGTCTATCATTCTGCATTCCCTCCAACATTGACTATTTTCATCATTAATTTTCTTTACTAGTTTATTGGGTGTGAGTTTTAAAAATTCAGAGTTGTGTTTACGTGCATTTCTTTTGTAATAGTTAAAGGGAACAAGTTTTCATAGCCATCATCAGCATTCTCATCCTAATCATCATAGCTAACATTTCTATAGTGCTTATAATGTCTGTATACTTCATGAAAATTTTCTCATTTTATCCTCACAACAACCCTGAGATGTGGTTGCTATTATCATCTCTATTTTTCAAATGAGAAAACTGAAGCAATCAGAAGTTAAATAACTTACTCAGGATCAAGATATTACTAAATGTCTGATGTCAGATCTGAATTCTGGTATTCCTCACCCCAGGTCTGGTGTTCTATCCACTGCACCACTTTTAATGTCTGAATGATTTGCAAATTTTATCCTGAAAACCATTTGTTCATGGAAGATATGGGAGTCTTAGAGCTAAACAATGTCACATTATGCCTTAAAGCTCATATTCTATAGTTATAGAAAATAAGAACAGAAATCCATGTACCAAATAACCCATATAATGGAATTATCCATTTATCAGGGCATAACTGAATAAGAACATTATCAGACTGAACATCTTAGGAAAGATATTTATTGTATGTGCAGTGTAGTAAAACATAATATGATGTATGAAACTGACACAATGCTATACTTGTCAGAAATGGTTCATGGAGCATGCACTTAGACTTGATGCTGTATCTGAAATAAGCAGAGAATTATTTCTTATGGTAGATGAAAAATAAGTTTAAGCACTTTTGAATTTGTCATTTAAAAAATCTTGATCTCTCTAATACCTTTAGGGAGTAGTTTGGCTTGACCAGTAGACTGTATAACTATGCTTTTCTTTCAAGTATGATACTATTCATGGGGATGATTTTCTATGCAAAAACTGAAACCATTATGCTTAGAAAGAGCAATGAGAGGAGAGCTATGAAAGTTCTTGCCCCTTCCCTTAACATAGTAAAAATGACTGTTTACTGCAAGTACCTCAAAATGACAGATTTTAGTTCTCCACCCTTATCTATGCTTTCTAATATTATGTAATTAATTACATATTTTCACAGAAGCTGCAAATTTTATTATTTTAATTTCTTTTAAAAGTAGTGTATTTGTGGCAAAATTGAAATGGTGGTATTTCTTCATGGTAGATGAGATTTACTGATTTAAAATGCAATTACAATACTAATTAAATTTA
Organism: Vombatus ursinus; assembly: GCF_900497805.2. Classification (NCBI taxonomy): domain Eukaryota; kingdom Metazoa; phylum Chordata; class Mammalia; order Diprotodontia; family Vombatidae; genus Vombatus; species Vombatus ursinus. Next base: position 6,315,238 of record NW_020951391.1, on the reverse strand, counting down.
GTGTCATTGTATTCCAGCAGCAAAATCTATTTTTCTTATAATACTGACATTTATATTGATGACTAACTCTGGGATTAATTACAGTTAAGTGGTTAATAGAACATCAGCTCTACGATGTCTGTCTAGATAACTTTACTTGTTCAGGTCTTTAAGGAACGTTAGTTCAACTAGTTATAGATTGAAGAGCATTATTGGATAAAATTGCTGAGTGGATAATCTAATTCCTTCAATAAAATGGAATCCAAGCTAGAGTTAGCTTGAATCTTTCAGTTTTCTTCACAACCATTTCAGACTTACTGTTTATTATTTGATGAAAATCACTTGGCACACAACTATGATGACAGCAAAAACAAATAAAAATAAAATTGTCATTTTGAGAGACAATTTGATAATATAGCACATAGATATTGTGGCTAAAATTCAAACCCCAAATAATACCAGAATTCTCATGATAATGTTAATTTCTTCAAAGAATAGACATTTAATATGCCTATCACAACAATTATTTTTGTAAAGTCACCATGTTATTAGTTACCCGTATATAAGCACCTCTTTTACATTATTTTATGTTTGTCAGAAATTTAAGGCTGAATAGAATATTAGACAATGTCACTTCATTTAATTCTTTTGTTACAGTATTAAGAATAGGACAAAATGAAATTATGCTTTCATAAGTGGATGACACTGATGACAATGTCATCTTAAGTGTTTTAGAGACAATGCTTTTCCAGGTCACATTTGCTTCCTTTGTTAAAAAATCAAATGCCTTTATCTTAGCAGTCACCTAAGCAATTCTCTCCAAATTAGTTTCTCAGAAGATGACAAACTATACAATCTTGTTTATTAAACCTGGAAAAATATACATGTTTATGTATATTTATTTTTATCTATCCATAAGATAAATATTTTGTTTGAGAACTATGCTGGAAAACTGAGTGTTATATTCTCCTTTAATTGATTCATCTTGAAGGCCATAGTAATCTCACTTATTCACAAAAGAAGAATATGATGGAGAAAAATACATTTATAAAATAAATTGAGAATAACTGACTTCCTAACCCAGGACAGGCAGATTAATTACTTACCATTATTCACTTTTCTTTCTTGAAAACAGAAAGGAAAGACATTTCAGTGTTGCAAACTTTCATTAGGTAAGCTGAAATTAATGAGTCAAGGTAATATCACTCATTTCCACATAGTCTTCTTCCTTTAAAAAAACTTTTCATTTTATTTTTTCCCCCAAGATACCACATCTGATTAGGAAATTACTTTACATTCCCAGATGAAAAAATGCATTTCATAAAAAAAGAAGATACACATTACAAAAGAAAGTTTTTTTAAATGATAACATTCAGAAACATTAGATGAAAGGAAATTTCAATAAAAAACAATTATTTATCTTAACATATAGGTAGAGAAAATGAAAGATATACATTTAAATATATATTAATTGCTTTTAAAATTTCTATCCTTGTGACTTCTGCCAATATTTACCAGATAATAACATGGGTATTAATTTGAAATTAAATAAATCCAAAATATGGTATATTTTTATTTTTTTATCATCATCTTAATGGTTAAAACTGAGACTGTGCCAATAACCAAAACATTTAAAATTGACCTCAATTTTTTTAATCCACTACTCTGTCCTCATTAGTATGCCAGAAGTGGCAGACAGATAAGTTATTTTCTTTAAAAAAAATGAATTTCATATTGGTCAAAACAATATAACAAGAAGACAACTCAAATAATCCTGGATTTGGTATAGATAAAAATTTTTATAGAATTTTAGCAAGATAAAATATTTTTGCATATGCCAAAAACATAGCTATTTTGATATGTGTGTGTATGCATTTGTGTATATGTATATATACATATTAATGTATAACATTGAATGTAATCAATGTTATTAATTTGACATCATAATGATATCCTTTATAAGTGATTCTTTATGTAAAATGGATTTTATTTCTTGATCTCTTTCAGATTGAAAAATATGCCATTTTTCTATGTCAGAATCTTGTATACACGTAGAATTAGGAAGCATCATTGTCCTGAAAAAATATTTTCAGAATGAGCTGAGATCATTATTGAATGCTAGGAACCTGAAAAGACAGAACTGGTTTTAATGTTTTGTTTTGTTTTTTGAGGGGAGGCAATGGGACAGGAGAAAGGGTTGAGGGTCTATAGTAAAGGAAAATAGAGAATCAATAAACCGGTACTACTCCTTCTCAAATTAGTAGCCCAGGGGCAGTACATGACAGAGAAAGACCTCTAAACTTGCATTGTGCTGTTTTGTTGTTGTTGTTGTTGTTGTTATTTGCTTTGCCAAGTACAGAATGAACTAAGTTAAAAAAAACAAAAGAACTAAGGAGACTGTAATAATAATGATGATGATTATCATAAGAATCACCTTATTTATAGCTGGTATTTATATAGCTCTTTAATTTTTACAAAACACTTTTCAGGAATTATCTCTTTTGATAAAAAAAAAGCAGTGGATAAGCACTAATCCCCATTTTTTTTTCAGCCAAAGACAAGGTTCATTAAAGATCCGCCATATTAGCCAGACTCTTAAGGAATCTGAACACCTGTGAGCTATTGGCTAGGTTGTAAAAATCTGAATAGTGGATGGATTATAAGAACCTGAGCCTAATCCTCATTTTCTAGATTAGGAAAGTGATGTGAGAGAAATTATACAGGTTTTCATAGTTAAGTAGCTCCTAGAGAGTCAAGGAGTGATTTATACTCAAATCTTCTTGACACCAAATCCAGCACTGTATTCATAATGTCACAAGTACCTTGTTGAATTCATCAATTCAAATCACCAAATCTAGACAAACTACATTCATGTGTCCTGAAAGAACTGGCAAAATGATTACTAAACCCTCACCAGTAGTCACTGAAAGATCATAAAGAGGAGTCAAATGTCCAAAAATATGGCCAAATATTTTCTTGCTAGTATCTCCTTTCAGCCTCAAATTTTAAAAAAGAAGCCAATCATGTGTCATATATAGTAATTATAGCTAAATCCTTTAGATTGTAAGCCAGAACCTGTCCTTCTTCCTCAGGGGTAAGGAGGTGGGGGAATAGTAACCTTATGAATTAAGTCCCAAAGAACTTTAGTACTTGGAATTCTAAATCAGCATCTATACACTGAACTGATTTGATAAAATTGTTGTAGTATGCACAAGCAATCTGAGTTATGAGACTTAGATTGTGGTTCTAGGAATTCCCACACAATCCCTGCTATTTCTGTTTATCCCTGACCCAGAAAGAATTGTCAGACTAATTCTTCTGAGCTATGCAAAGGAAAGCAGGGACAGATGATATGACACATGTAGCAATGAGAACAACAGTTCAAGGAAAACAAGAACATTGGAACTTAATGAAATGGGATAGAAAATGACCTGTCTTTCCCAAAAAGATACTGAGACCAATGATGCAAGCCTAGCTAATGCTCATATGTCCTAATACAAGGAGATTGTGACTAGCAAGGAGTCTATCTTCAGGGAACTGTAGGGAAGGAGCTAAAAATATGAATGATGGAGAATACAGCAACAACAACAAAAAAGCTAAAACACAGGAAAAAACAAAGATGAAACAAGAAGGCTTGAATAGAAACCCATTATGCAAGCAGATCAACCAACAGAGAGGAACCAAAAAGAAAAGAAAAATGAAAGAATGAAGGATACAACTAAAGGAGAAAAAAATGTTCAACAAATATTACTCTATGAAAGAAAATAAATCAAATTTGCTCAGTAAATAGCAACATGGACCTTCCCTGAGATCACTGAACAATAATAAGAGTCAGAATGGTTCAAAAACAAGATAAAGTTCTTTAAGGAAGGAATTTGAAATAAACTGTGGTCATATGTTAAACTTCCCAATGCAAAGATTTTAAATGAATAAATAATGGATATTTTTAAGAAAAAGAAATCATGAGAGAAACCACAAAAATTTAGAACACAAAAATAAAAAATAGAAGAAATTATGACAAAAGGGAAGCAGAAAGCAACAATGTTATAAAAGAACACATGAATTCTATTAAAAGTTCAAGAAACTGGAAATGAGGAAAGGATGTACAGAGATAACTTAATCAACATAAAAAGTCTGCCAGAAGAACAAAAATTTTAACACTGAATTCCATAATTCAAATATAATTCAAGGAAATATTCCAGAACATTTGAATTCAGACAACAAAACATTAATCAATAGAATACACAAATCATCATTGAAAACAAACAAGCAAGCAGTCATAATTTCAACTTCTAAGGCATGTACTAGTTAAAGTGAATGATTTCAGTAAGAAGGAATAAATATCATAGGCAACTAAGAGAAAGATCTTCATGATTAAAGAAAGGCAAGTAAATAATACAGAATTAATCTATATTCATAAGAGAGAATATAACAGTATATCCCTCCCCCCTAAAAAATAACAACAAAAATAAAACCCAAAGTAGCTCCAGAAGTAGGCCCAAAAATAAATCTTGATAAGACCAGGTTAATCACAGTTGGAAAAAAAGAAAAAAGAGAGGCATTTGAACCATATGATAAAAACAAAACAAAAGAACAAAAAAGGAAATAAATCAAAGTAAAAAGATCATTTGATTTGCAAACACATCACAAAAGAAAAATACAGGAAAGCCAAACAAATATAAATATCGGAAAAAAAACTAACTAAACCAATTTTTTAGTTAGTTTCATTTTTGCTTTTTAAAGGAGAAAGTTTGATTTATGCATGGGTAAAAAAAAAAAGATAGCTAGGTGACACAGTGAATAGAGCTAGGCTTGGAGTTAAGAAGACTAATTTTCCTGAGTTCTAATTTGACCTCAGATACTTAATAGCTCTGTGGCCCTGGGCAAATCACTTGACCCTGTTTGCTTCAGTTCCAACTCTTCATAACCCCACTTGGCAAAAATATTGAAGTGTTTTGCCATTTCTTTCTCTAGCTCATTTTACAGACAGTGACTGAAATGAATCCTGGGTTGGGTTCTTCAAATGCAACTGAGAAGATTTTCCCATAGGGAAATAGGCATGTTTTTGTGGTCAGAGATGACTGGATACCCCACTTTGGTTTAGTCTAGGAGAACTTTGTGCATTGAGATGTTATATTCATTGAAAGATATATACTTTTATGGAATGTATTCTGAGTTGGAAGATGTGAGTTCTTATAAGTAGCCAGTACCTAGAATATAGGGAGAGAACATAAACTAAATATAGCATAGAATAATGTTAGGAAGGAGACTCATTATAACTGAAGTGAGTCCTGGCCTCGTGATTTGGGATCTAGGAAAATACCTATCATGAGATGATGTTTCTACATGGATTTCAAGAATTTATATTTCTAAGAATGAGATAAAGGCAAAAAAAAAAAGATAGAGAAAAAGTTTACCTCTACGAAGAAAACAGTACAGAATTTGAATAGAAAGCAGATATCATAATTGGTATATCATGACCTTTAGTTCCAAAGGAGACACAGAGGATAACAGAGGAGCTAGTAAGTCAAATAAACAAGCATTTATTAAGTGCCTACTATGTGTGAGTTATTGTGCTAATTACAGGTATAATCTATGAATCAGAAAATAAAATTAACAATACCAAAAATAAATAAGAAATAAGGAGAAGAAAGTAAAAGGAAACATCTTAGAAATGGGTATAGTAAAAGAAAGTTATAAAAAAAAGAGGTTACCCTGAAAGAGAAAAGAAAAGAATCTGAACTATTAACTTGAGTGGGGAAGGAAAGGGGAGTGAGATAGATAACTAATTAAAAAAAGATAAATTAATAATTCAACTAGACTAAAAGAAATTGGGATAGTGCAGACAAATAAGAGGAGGAAGAAGGGGAAACCTATGAATCAAAAGTACTATATGAGAAAAAGAAATAAAAAAGAAAAAAAAGAACCAAAGTACTATGTTAAACACTAAGGATAAGGGAGAAATAAATGTAGAAGACAATTGCAACAATTATAATTCTTAACGTGAATGAAAAAAGTATCAATTGAACAAAATGAAGCTAAATATATGAGAAAACAAAACCTCAAAATTTGTTGTATACTAGAAATATGTCTGAAAAATAAAGACTCACAATAAATAAAAATGAGAAGCCAGAATAAAAAACTCGTATTTTGTTTAGCAGCTGTTTGGTTTCTATTATTGGTTTTCTCACAGTTCTTCGAACTGTTTTACAAAATTCAATGTAGGGAGGGGAAGGTAATAAGCATTTATATAGTGTCCGCTATGTCAAACAATATGCTAAGTGTTTTTTATAAATATTATTTTGTTTTATCCTCATAAGAACCCTGGGAGGCAAGTGGTATTATTATCCCCATTTTACAGTTGAGGAAAATGAGGAAAAGACAGGTTAAGTAACTTGCCCATAATCATACAGCTAGTTAGTGTCCAAAGCCAATGTGAATGTGGGTCTTCCTGAGACTAAGACCAGCACACTATCCATTGTGCCACCAACAGCTTCACAATTACAACCCATTCAATTTTTAGGTACCTTTAAAGATCTCTGCTTGCTTTCTGAGAATTAAGCTGTCTAATAGCAAAAGTTTGTCAGTTCTTGGAATGATTTTCATTTTGAACAAGATCTCTTTTTGCATTTCAGTGTGACTGATTCCATTATTGGCTTGAACAATGCTTCAAATACTTAACTTCATACCAACCTTTGCTGTAATAGTACTGTCACTGAAGTGTATTCCTTCTTGAATTCTTGCAGCCTCTGACACTGTCAATCTCCATCCTCTCTCTAAGCTTTTGGGACACCACTCTGTCCTAATTCTCCTCCTACCTATCTGACCATTCCTCAGTTTCTTTTGCTAGATCCTCACCCAGGTCATGTCTAGTAATCATAAGTATCCTAAAGGGCTCTGTCCTGGGCTTTCTTCATTTTTTCCTTGATATTGCTTTATTTAGTGTTATTACAAGCTCCAGTAGATTTAACATATATCTCCACTGATGATTCTTAAATCCAATTATTCAGCCCAAATCTCTCCACTGATCTTCATTCTCACATCTCAAACTGCCTTTCAGAAATCCAAACAGATGTGCAGTAGATATCTTGTATTCAACCTGTTGAAAACTGACCTCATTGTCATTTCATCTGAATCTCCCACCATTTTCAAACATTCCTAGTCTCGTTGAGTGAAACATCATCCTCCCACTCACCCAGCCTCTTAACATAGATGTCATGTTCAACTTCTCAATATCTCTAACCACCCACACCCAGTCTGTTGCCAAGTCTTGCTAAAATCACTTTCACAACATCTATTGAACACATATATTTCCCCTCTCTGATACTACCACCAATCTAGTGAGGTCTTTATCCCTTCACCCCTGAACTGTTGCACTCTTGCTGCTTAGTCTGTCCATCATCCATTCAGCTACCAAAGTGATTTTCCAATAACACAAGTCTGACTGTGTCTCCCTGCCCCCAACACACACACATTCCAGTGAATTATATTGAATCTGTATCACCAAGAACGGATACAAAATCCTCTGACTAGTGCTGGAGACTCTTCATAATCTGCCCCCCCTTTTTAGTCTTCATTTACTTCACATCCCACCATAACATCTCCAGTTCAGTGACACTGTCCATCTTGCTTTTCCTGAAACAAAATATTCCATCTCTCAATTCCAGGCATTTTCTCAGGTTGTCTTCTGTGCCTGAAATGGTTGCCCTCCTTATGTCCACCTCCTGGTTTCCCTGGCTTTCATCAAATCTCAGATAAAATGCTACTTTGTACAGGAGATTTTCCCCATTCTTTCTTAAGTCTAGCGTTTTCTCTCTGTTAATTATTTTCTCTTTATTTTGTATATATCTTGTTTATATGTATTTGTTTGCATGTTGTCTCCTTCATGATTGTAAATTCCTTGAGGGTAGTGTCAGTCTTTTGCCTTTCTCTGTATCCCCAGCACTTACAAAAGTGTTTGGTACAGCATAGGTACTTAATAAATGCTTATCACCTGCCTGTGCTATTTAGTTGTTTATAACTTTTTTCATATTTCCTTGGTATAATATCCATTCTTGAAAATTATAAAATTTTAAAATAAAATGAAAACGAATAAAGGATGTGCATGGCATGAAATCCATCAATCAATTGATAGAAAAATTCATAAAGGTAGGGAAATAAGCTCAAGGTGTTTTCATCTGTTGAAACTTAGAGTCAGCTATGACCATAGCTTTCATACACTCATATACATGCAACTGCATATCGATATTATTACTTGAACTAAGAAATCCACACACAACTGTATGTAACAACTCCATGATGTTATAAACTCCATGAAGTCTATCTACCAAAACAAGTTCAGGAACTATATGAACACAATTACAAAACACTTTTTGCACAAATAAAATCAGAACTAAATAATTGGAAAAATATCATTTGCTCCTGGGTAGCCTGTGCTAATATAATAAATGACCGTCTAATATAATAAGAATGTCCAGAATATCATGGAAACTAATGAAAAGAAATGCAAGGGAAGGTGACCTAGCTGTACCAAATCTTAAATTATATTATAAAGCAGCAATCATCAAAACTACTTGGTACTGGCTAAGAAATAGAGTGGTGGATCAGTGGAATAGGCTAGGTATGCAAGACACAACAGTCAATGACTTTAATTATCTACTACTTGATAAATATAAAGACTCTAGCTTCTGGGATAAGAACTCACTATTTAACACAAACTGCTGGGAAAACTGGAAAATAGTATGGCAGAAACAAGGCATAGACCAATATCTTATACCAAGGTAAAATCAAAATGGGTACATGATTTAGATATAAAGACAGATACTATAAGCAAACTAGGAGAGCAAGGAATAGTTTACCTATCAGATCTATGGAAAAGGGAAGAATTTATGGCCAAACAAGAGATAGAGAACATTATGAAATGCAAAATGGATGACTTTGATTACATTAAATTGAAAAGCTTTTGCACACACAAAACCAATATAACCAAGATTAGAAGAGAAGCAGAAATCTGGGAAACAATTTTTACAACCAATGTCTCTGATAAAGGCCTCATTTCTAAAATATATAGAGAACTGAGTCAAATTTATAAGAATCCAAGTCATTCCCCAATTGATAAATGGTCAAAGGATATGAACAGGCAGTTTTCAGAGGAAGAAATTAAAGCTATCTATAGTCACATGAAAAAATGCTCTAAATCACTATTAATTAGAGAAATGTAAATCAAAACAACTCTGAGGTATCACATCACACCTATCAGATTGGCTAACATGACAACACAGGAAAATTATAAATATTGGAGAAGATATGGGAAAAGTAGAACCCTAATGCATTGTTGGTGGAGTTATGAAATGATCCAACTGGTCTGGAAAGTAATTTGGAACTATGCCCAAAGAGCTATAAAATTGCATAACTTTTGATCCAGCAATACCACTTCTAGGTCTATATCCCAAAGAGATCATAAAAATGAGAAAAGGACCCACATGTACAAAAATATTTATAGCAGCTCTTTTTGTGGTGGCCAAGAATTGGAAATTGAGGGGATGTCCATCAAATGGGGAATGGCTGAACATGCTGTGGTATATAAATGTAATGCAATTCTATTGTGCTGTAAGAAATGATGAGCAGCAGACTTCAGAAAAACCTGAAGACTTATATGAACTAATACTGAGTGAAGTGAGCAGAACATTGTACACAATAACAGTCACACTGTGCAATGAGTGACTTTGATAGATTTAGGTCTTAGCAATGCAAGGATCTAAGACAACTCCAAAAGACTCATGATGGAAAAAGCTATCCAAATCCAGAGAAAGAACTATGGAGTCTGAATGCAGATGGAAGCATACTATTTGCTCTCTTTTTCTTTTGTTGTTTTGTTTTGATTCTTCTTTCTCATGGTTCCTCCAATTGGTTCTAATTCTTCTTTACACCATGAATACTATGAAAATATGCTTAATATAAACATATAAGTAGAGCCTATATCATATTGCATGTCATCTTGGGGAGGAGGGAGGAGAGGAAGGGGGAGAAAATTTGAAACTCAAAATCTTATGGAAGTGAATGTCAAACAGCTGAAAATTAATAAACAAATTGTTTTAAAATTTTTTTAAAGCATCATGATAATACAAAATTTGTTGTATGCTTTGGATATACTGACCTAACAAAAACTCAGATGAGCAAGGAAGTTCCTGAGTTCTAGTCACAAAACCAAGGGATTATGGCTTCTGATACAATCTTTTATGCATTTCTACTAGAGTAAATCATAATATAATTTAGTTAACAACTGAACAATATCAATTAACCAGTTAGTATCAATTAATATTTTAAAGTGAACAAAATATCATCTTCACCCCATCCCGTGTCCCTACCACCACCACCGCCACCACCACCTAGAGTGGAAAACCAATCACCCAGACCTTGAAAGTAGACTCAATTTTTTAAGTGCTTGCTATAGAATATTCCTCCTACCCCCATTAGAGGGGTGAGGTACTTCTTGGTCCAAGGACTCATTTTCTCCTCTTGTAGAGTCTCAATCAATTTTATTCATGGGTATGGAATAGCCAATGTAAGAATCATTCCTGTACTCAGTTGGACTGAGAAGTAACTCCTCAGGGTTGTTTTGTATTCTCACCAGAATAAGCCACTGCTGCTATTGACTCCAGAATTCTCATTTTCAGTGATACAACAGACAAATTTGTTGGTCTTACTGATACTCTATGAGCTTTCATGAAGGGCTTTCCCATTTTTAGTGCTTCACCTGGTTTCTCCAGTCCAAAAATTCTCATTCATCTAAATTCAGGAAAGAAACATAAACACACACACACACACACACACACACAGAGAACAAAGACTCCATTTGTTCATAAACACATGATGACAAGTTGGGGAGAAAGGGAAGGTGAAACTGCTGCCCTCCCTCACTTAAAGGCTTTCAGAAGTTTTCCTCCTCACTATAAAGCCATCAGGAAAGAAAGAATTAAGCTTGTGGTAAGTAATGATTATTTTTTTCATTCTTTATATTGCTATTCCAATTAATTAATACAGGCCCTGGCACATAATAGGTGCTTAATAAATATAACAAGTTAAAAATTTCCAAGAAGAAAAGTAGAAAAATAGATTCTATTAAAATAACTATATAATTGATAAAATACCTGTGATTCAACATAAAATACCAAAACATATTCAAGACATAAAATAAATGCATATTTCTTTAAAGAAAGTTGGGAAGAAAAAACAACTGAACAGCCTTAAAATATACAGATTGAAATTATTATATACATGAAAAGAAAAACAAACTGCACATAACAGATCTGAAATTTCAAGAGTAATCTTTTATTGATTTACTGTGTTTATGCAAATGCCCAATTGGTATGATGTTTACTAAGTACAAAATAAAACTAGGGTAAAAGAAAACAAAATAAACTATTTTTAAAGAAAAAAAAACCTCCAATAATTGCAAAGTTATTAATGCCTCCTTGAAGGATATACCAAAATAAATGTGATACTAATAAATTAAGTTAAAATACTGGTATTATTTGAATCAAAGAATAAAATATTATATTAGAGTGCTAGAAATAAAATAATAAAGGATCAATTTGTCAGAGTAGAAAGAAACAGTGCAGGTCAGCTCTATCCCACCCCTGCATATTATAAAATATAGCTACATAAATCATCACTATTTCTATATAAAGTATTACCAATATAAATCATTAGGAAGTGATAGAAGAGAAACTCCATTCAAAATTGCTGAATAACATGTAAAATATTTGGAACCCTACATTTGAAAATGCACAATAAAAATAAGCACATAGACTTAAGATGCATACAAAAACCACATGGTTGTTGTCCTTCATGATCAAAGAAGACCAAAATGACATCAATAATTCCAACTCAAGGTACAGTGTACCTGATTGTGACTGATCTGAACCATATGAGCTCAGAAGGCTCTACCACAGTTTGGATACAAATCATCCATATGAACACTTGGAGTAGAGATGTCTCTAAATTTGTGTATCTCACATTTCTTTTAAGCTACTGCAATTCTTTGTTTATAGAGCACAGTGCCTTTTTTGATGTGAACATGCCATGCTGGGAGGTCCTGTGACAGTATCTTTCTTGTCTCACAATCAGTTCCAAAGATCTCCAGAAATACCTTGAGATTGTCCTTCTTCTAACCTCTATGTGAGCACTTGCCTTGTGCGAGTGAGTTCTCTGTAAAATAATCTTTTAGGCAAATGTGGGTGTGCCATTCAAACAACATGACTAGCCCATTGGAGTTGTGTTTTTTCTCTCTGTCTGTCTGTCTGTCTGTCTGTCTCTCTCTCATTTGAATGCTTAACAGTTGAGTGTTCAGAACTGCATCTTGCCAGGTGATCTTCAGAATCTTCCTAAGATGATTTGAATGGAAGTGATTCAATTTCCTGGCATGGCCCTGGTAGACCACACAGGTTTCACAGGAATATAACAATGATGTCAGCAAAATGACTCTGTAGATCTTCAGTTTGGTAGGCATTCTAATACCTCTTCTTTCCCACACTTTTCTTCAGAGTTTTCCAAATACTTAGGTAGCTCTGGCAATGTGTGTGTCAATCTCATGATCTATGTGTACATTCCTGGAAAGTATACTGCCAAGGTAAGTGAACTTATCCACAGCATCAGAATTTCTCCATTTGCTGTAACTGATCATTCTATGTATGAATGGTGTGGTGCTGGCTGATGGAGAGCCTCTGTTTTGTTGATGTTAATTGTCAGGTTAAAATTAGCATGAGAGAAAATTTATTCAAATTCTGTTGCATATAAACCTCAGAAACTGCATTAAGTGGGTGACCATTTGTGAACAAAAAGTTATGCACCAATTCTTCCTCACCTGAATCTACTTTTCTAATTGGTTGACTTTCTTTTCACAATCTTCTTGATTTTCTGGGATTGTTCTTATTTTTTTTAGCTTTTCCTCAGTCTCTCTCATTTGTTTTTTTAAAGTTTTTTAAGTTTTTCTATAAATTTTTTTGGTCAGGTGACTATTTGATGTTACTCTTTGGGTTAGAAGAGGGTTTCTTTGCTTCAGTATCCTCTGAAGATGAACTCCAGTCTTCTCTATTCCAATAATAACTTTATATGGTTGGATTCTTTCTCCTTTGCCTGTGCATTTTTTTGGTAGTAATAGCTTAATTTTTGTAATACCTCTAGTCCTGGAGAATGGGGGATGGTGTCTCTGGCCTCAGATCTTCAATTCTCCCCACTAACCTGGAACCGAAGCCAAACTTCCAGCTTCCTGTAAGTACTCAGAGCCAGAGGCATCCTGCCCCATTGCTTCTGCCCTCCCTGGGACGTGTGCAGGTTTCTTCTCACTCCTGCAGCTCTCCCCAGCACAGCTGGGTCTGGTGTCCCTTGTCAGCAGAGATTCCCTCAGTCTTCCTGGCTCAGATGCCCAACTCCCCTCACTGTCTCATGTGTAAAAGTTCCTGTGACTGAGGCTGAGGCAGCCTCCTAAACCAGTTAATCCCAGGCCTTGCTGCTTGTTGTTTAAGCAGCTTGCTGCTTATTGTTTAAGGGGCCCCCAGTTTAAAGGTGTTTACTTTTCACTGGGACCAAACCTCACCCTGAGATTTTCCTTCAGATCTTCTCAGATTGTCCCAGGAGGACCCCTGTTGCGCCCCTATTCTGACCTACTCCACCATCTTCACAGAATCCTTCAAAGTGGTCTTTCTTGAGCACATATCTAACCATATCCTTGTACTCCCATTCAGTAAATTAAAGTAGCTCCCTTTTGCGTTTAGGATCAAGTATCAAATCCTATTTGGAATTTGAAGCCTTCATGACCTTGCCTCCTTCTACCTTTCCAGCCTTTTTCATCTTTCTTGCTCCCACATAATCTGCAATCCAGTGACAATGACATCCCCATAAAGGAGACTCTGTTTCCCTACTCAATTTATTTGCTTTGACTTTCCTCCATAGCTACAATTCTTTCTTTCTTCATCTCTGTTTCCTACATTCTCTGGCATCCTTCATGTTTAGGCTTTCCTACTTTCCTTAATGCTAATGTCTTCCTTTTTCTGTTTAGTTCTCCTTTATCCTAGATAGATCTTGTTTATTTGAATATTTAGACTGAGATCCTTGAGAGAGGACTGCCATTGCCTTTCTTTGTATCCTCAACAGTTACCACAGTACCTCTGATATCATAGGCACTTAATAAATGCTTGTTGACTGACTGCCTGGGGACAAAATGCATCAAACATCCAAAAATTCGGGTTTTCTCATACCCCACAATAACTAGCCACCAGCTGATGATAAAAGAATAGTGAAGGTAAACTTTTATGTAAATTAATTTGTGTGTACAAACAGCATCAGAACAAACCACCAATTAAATTTCCAACAGGCAACATTCTCACACATTTTATATTACAGCCTGCTGAACTAACTTAAAAATACATACAACAACTATATTTAGCTAAAACATCAGAAAATACAGTGTATTTCACTTTAATTGATGTGAGTACTTCCTCTGCCATTACAGCTCACAACCTATCTATTCCTTCACATCTTTTACTGATCTTCCTATAAGTCCTCAGAAAGGATCCACCTCAAGGGCAAGAAGCTGTCCTTTCATTATCTGAATATTTTGAAAGTACATTTGTGATTTTCACAGAAGTATAAACATACTTGTAGTAAAATACCTCTCTAATTCAAGTTACTTCAATTTATTTCCAGTAGCTATGATTTTAACTGTATGATGTTCCTTTCACTGATACAGACTCCTCTATTTAGGTTATACTGGTAAATGTTTAGTATCTGGCTCCTTGAGAAAAACAAATGTACAGGTGACATACTTTTAAGTTTAACCCACATTATTAACATTTTCTCCATCACATTCTTAAATCTAGATAATAATCAAAACAATCAATCTTAATTCTGACATCAGCCAATTCCCCAAGTTTAAATATTCACAGTGAAAATTTAACAATCAGATCTAATTCAGGTTGGCTTCATCACACCCCTGACTCTAACACTTAGTAAGTAGTTCTCATGATTTTCTATGATTAAATATATATAATTTTATAGCCAAATGTGGTGATTATCTAACTGAATTTAATGAAGATGCACATTGTTTGATAAGCATATATTTTATCATTCAACTAGCACTTTGTGTCTTTCCAGTTACTGTTTTCTTTCTGTACTTAAGACCTACTAATACAACCTTCCAGAATCCAAGGTAACCTCCATGCCCATATATGTCACTGATACAAGGCTTTTAATTACTATTAAATTGCCACCACAGACAGCTAGGTGACACAGTGGATAGAATGTCGGGCTTGTAGTCAGGAGAACTCATCTTTCCACCTTCAAATCTGGCTCAGAATCTTATAGACTATGTGACCCTGAGAAAGTCACTTAGCTCTTTTTGACTCAGTTTCTTCATTTGTAATGAGGATGTAATGTCATCTGTAATGGAATATAATCTGTAATAAAATGAGCTGGAGAATGAAATGCCAAAACATGACAGTATCTTTGCCAAGAAAACACCAAATGGAGTCACAGAGAGTCAGACATGATTGAAAAACAACTAAACAGCCACCAAACTTTCCTTCCAATTTTGAAGTTCTATGCTTCCAAGATGTCGAAACCTCTTGCTTTACTGATTAATAAATGAAAGTATGAATTAAAGGTGATACACTATACAGGTATATACCAACTATAACACTAAGTGCAGAGGAGTCAAATTAAAATTATTGAAGAATAAAGTCATATACACTTCTTGCATTCTAAGACATGTCTTCAAAGAGATAGGGAAATGTTAGCCAGAAAGGGCTACTTCAGTCTTGAAAGTTTCAGAGTTGGTGAATAGAGTCTGGGGCAATCACCGAAATAACCATTCCAGGAAGATGAGTGTGCATTGGATCATAATTCCTAAACTAAATAAGAGTTGAAAAGCAAGGAAAGTCGGTGGGATAGGAGAACAGAGAACAGCATGGCAAGATGTATATGATACATTAAGGTGGGCATAAGCATACTTCAATAGGATAGACTATAACCAATAGCATATTCAGACAGTAGCATAAGGAGACCATGCCCAATGATAAGAATAGCTAACATTTATGTATTGTCACCTATATGCCAGGGAATATGCTAAGTTTTTAGCAAATATTATATTATATTATTGATCCTCACAACAACCCTGGAAGGTAGGTACTAGTATTATCCTCGTTTTACAGTTGAGGAAACTGAGGCAGACAGAGACAAAGTGACTTGTCTAGGGTCCCACAGCTAATAAATGTCTCAGGTGGGATTTTCACTCAGGTCTTTCTGGCTCCAGTTCTACATTCTATCATTGTGCCATCTAGTTCCCTCTAATGATGACATATCTAAGAAGAGATAAAAGATACAGCATTAAAGAAATTTATGACTGAAAGATTAGAGGAGTAAATCATGTAATGAGAAGAAGAGGTAGTAGATAGACTGAATCATTGTACATCCAATAATACAAGTATTAGGGGAAGACATACATCACAATGAGTAGACTCCCTATGAAATTTTTTGGTAAAAAATAACACAAGATGAGGACATATGATAGGTATCCATAGGCACTAGTGGATGGTATAATCCATTGAAAAATTGAAGTGAATGAATTAATAATTCACTTCCGTAATAAAATTGTGATAGTTATAATTAATTATGATAAATAGCATTTATGACAATCATCAAATTTTGATAAAATTATCATTTTGTCACATAGGATTTTCAAATCTTTTTGTTAAAATCAGATTTTAATATGGAAAAATCAAAGATTATAGAGTAAGAAAGGAGCTTTGAGATCATGTTGTCTAAATTCCATTATTTCTAAAGATGACAAAACTAAATCCATTAGCACATCAGTGCCTTGTTCATGGTCCTAGAAGTTATAAATGTTTGTTTTGTGATTTTAATTCAGAGCCTCTGACTCAAAATCCAGTACTCTTATAACAGTGCTGTACTGCATAGGGTATCTGGTTGAGATGAGAAAAGTTCAAAAAATAAAGCTAAATGAATATATCAATAATCTGGTCACTCACCAATCTCCCTTAATATCAGTGCTGTCTTAAATATTATAGAGTTTTTAACAATATATTGTATTATAAATATATTAAATAAATGACTACCATGCTTCATTTAATCCATGCAAAAAGTGGAGAGAATATAATATTGAAATATCACTTCTAAAGTCAAAATACCTGGTACCACCTTTAAAACTTTCTAGACATTCGACCCTCAATAAGTAACTTCCTGTGTTGCAGTTTCCTTTTATGTAATATGGGGACAGTACTGGTGGCAAAAATTCATAGGGCTGCTATGAGTAATATGTGTTGTAAAACAAAAAGCACTAAACACACATTTGCTATAATTAATTATTGCCTTGCAATGAAGATTTTAAACCACTTACAAAAGAGGAAATAATTTCATTACAAAAGTCTGATTGTACAAACCTCTTCCCAAGTAATTTTATGGGAAAGGAACACGTATCTTAAATGGTCTTATTTTCCTATTATCAATGCATTTATTCGTCCTTTCAATTTTTCCTGGAGTTAATCAGTTTTGTAGGATTTGTTGTTTTAAACATTGACTTCAGTGTAGGCAGTCATGAAAAATATTGATATCATCTCTGTCTTGTAATAAAACTGCCAAATTCCCTGTTCACCATGCAAATATTTATGGGCTTGTTTAATTTATTTTCCTCTATTTGTTTCTATTCCTTTAGGCCAGCTGGATGATTGTGCTGCCCAGGAATAAGGCAGCTGGAGGGGTACTACTAGAGGTTGCTAGGAAACTATACCTGTATATCCAAAAAAACATTTCTTTTGGTCACTTACTAAATAATGCTTTAAAACAAAACCTTTTATTTGATGATTATTAAAAAAAACCTCATGAAGTAAATTACAAAATTACCATTATTAAAAAAGACATTGAGATTAATGGAATTGCAGCTAATGCAACATGAGGTTTTATTCATTATATAAAGGGAAATGTGGCTTTGTCATATTATAAATGTGTGTTTACTATGACAACCTTCAAGGGACACCAATTTCCTATAAAACATATTTTGAGAACCACTGCCCCATGGTTAATTTTTCAATTTTAATTTAATCCACAGTTGTCTTGTGAATGTTACATTTTCATCATGCATTCTTAGATGCAAATTCTACATAATAATCTTAGCATGTAATTTATATTTGGACAATAATAATTTTCCCCATATTGTAGAAAACAATAAACAAAAGTATATTGCATACAAATATACCCAGAAAAGAAAGTTATCACCACCAAAGACCTTGGCACTGTCAATTCAATACCAGAAATAGATAATTGTTTAAAATGAAAATAATATTAAAGAAGAAACAGTACCATTTACTTTGCTGCTGCACACTAAGAATCAAAAGCCCTTTCAATCTGATTTACAACTGAAACTTCCCATACATGTTGTCTCCCTATGCATGTTTTAGCTCTTTGAGAACAGAGACTGTCTTAGTTTTCTACTTGAGTCACCAGATCTTGGTGCAGTGTTTTGTCAATGAGTGCTTATTAAACACTTGTTTTCATTTATTAATTCATACAAATATATACATTTATTATGTTTAAATGAATTTTGAAAAGAGAATATCATAGAAATGTATTCTATTATTATTGTTGGAAGCCCTGGAACATGTACAGTGGAAATATGCTGGAGGTTGAGTCAAAGAACTTCGGTCTGAATTCTAGCCCTCATTTACTTGGGCAAGTCACTTTATCTCTCTTGGCCTTAGTTTCCTCATCAGCAAAATGATGGAGTTGGACTAAATGATTGATGGGGTGTATCTTAACTTTAAATTTTGTTTTTATCATGAAATTGATGTAGAACACAGGATTTTCTTAGAAACTTGAGATGCCTAATTCTTTCCAAAGCTCCATAGCTATTTATTTGTCATCTCACTTATTCAATTTTGTTTTCCTGTTAAAGTTTCTTTCAATAATTAGACTCTCTTAGCACTAGCCTTCCACTTGCAGATACCTTGTATAAGGCCAAAATTGAGGAAGATCAATGGTGGGAGATACTATTTTCATATTCCAGTCAGTCAATAAGCATTTATTACTCAGTAACTTTGTACCAGGCATTATGCTTAGACATGGAGTTTCAATGAAAGACAAAAGCATAATTCCTGCTTACTAGGAGTTTAAATTATAGAAAGCAAAAATATTCAAATAACTGCATATATATAAATTACATAAAGTGTTAGGTGGCAAGCAACTAACTTCACCAAGGAAAAGGACAAGAAAGTAGAGGGTAAAAATGGTTCTTGCCAAAGGTGGGATATGGGGAGAGAGTCATATTGGGAAGGGCTTTGAAAAGCCAAATGGAGGATTTTATAATCAATGCTGGAAATAATCACAAACTAGAGTCAAACCTGTACCTAAGAATAATCAATTTGGAAACTGAAGGAAGGAAAGATTGGAATTGAAGAGACTTGATGTGTGGATGTCATCCAGGAAGCTGTTACAATAAGCAAGCTATAAGAGGATGAGAGCCTACACCAGGGTAGTAGTTTTATGAGTGAAAGGAGGGGGATATATACAAGAACTATTTATAAAAGTAGAAATGAAAAAAATGACATGATTGGATATTTGTGGAGTGATGATGAAGGAGAATGTTAGTGAGAAGTTGGGGATAACAGCTAGGTTTGTAAGGGAAGTGAAGGGAAGGCAAGGAAAAGGAAAAGAAGGGAAGAAAAGGAGTTGCATTGCCCAACTGGAACTGGACAGTTTGGTCTTCAGAGAGCAGCTCATGCTACTCACAGGTTGTTGTTTGTTCTTCATTCCATAATGAAGATAATGACCTCTGTTTTGGACATGTTCATTCCAGAATGATAAAAGTCGGTTAAAATTTGTATGCTGTGAGAATTTCCTCATCACACTGGTCTCAGTGAAAAGTAAAATAAATAAACAAAATCCAGCTATTCAGTACTATCACATTTAGCACAAAAACATTTCCCTATAAGTGAGGCTTTGTGTTTACTCAGCATTAGTAGGACAGTATTGCCTAAGTATACATATAGTGACTAACAGTACTCATCATGCACACCAGTAACGGAGACACAGGAGCCTAGGTTTGGTTGCACAATAGGTAGGACCTCTACCTCAAATGCTTATGGGGCTGTTAAGTGACACCTATGACTAGGGATCCTTGTAGTTAATTGTTTTCATGCAGGAACTATAGTCACTACTTACACCTAAAAATTTGTATCAAAACATTAGTCTAGGATACTAATACATGTGACTGTTGCAAAAAAAATCTTTTCAGCATCTTTAATTATCACTTACTTCAAGCTATCGTTTGTTTGAAAAATCCTCCTTTACTTTGCTTTTTATGAAAAAGAAAGGGTAATTTATATTTTTTAACAGTCTTAGTTGAATTCACCTAAATTAAAGACATGACCACAAGAAATATAGAGGGAAAGAAAAGTCTTTTTTTCTGTTACTGAGAAATCAAGAGACACCTTCCTCTAATTTTTAAGTGATTTGCACAAATACTAACTTAACTACAAAATGCTTTTAGAAGCTAATATGGAGGGAAATATATAAGAATTCCAATTGTCCATATTGTGAGTTGCCTTCAAGAAATTGTACAGTGCCATTAATGATCCAAAACTTACTCTTGAAATTACCCACATAACTTTCCTTTAAACATCAATATCCTTTAATGATTCTGGATAACTCTTAGTTATGGAATATTGTAATCTCTGAATAATTAAAGTTGTTGATCACTCAAAAAAAAGAAAACAGAGCAGTGAATGGTGGATATGAGTAGGCTGCAACATATTACCAAAGAGGAGTTGTGCCAGAGAAGCATCAAAAAGGAATAAATCACAGAGATGCATAACTGGAAAAAGGAAATTAGCCAGTGTTGCAGCATAAATGAGGAATGACTGATGGACAGTTTACATACTCCAGTAGTATTCAAGAGAAGTCAAGTGAGCTAGAAGAATCCTCCCAGAATGTTGCATGGACTTTTTTGTGGAGGATTCACGGGATGGAATGGATGAACTTTTTTTCACTACCAACAACAGAACAAATATGATGGATCGGCCAACAATTTGCTAATGCCCCCACTTCCAATTTGAAATTGATTGATTTAATGACTCATGTTTACCATCCTCCCCTATCACTCTAAATAAAGCCTTCATTTTTACTGTTAGGTAGAGGTTTTAATATTAATTAATGAGATTATACTCATTAACTGAGTTTTAAGAAATGATTTTAGAGTAATTAATTAGAAAACACTTCTACTTTTGAAATGATTAATCATTAACAATTAATAATTACTTCTTAACTAAGTGATGAATTTTCAAATATCACTGTATGAGATTTTATACCAAATCTGTCTCTAATGCCTTATTATAGAGATGAGCATTATGGAAATATATAGATCTTCAATTTGTGGATAAATAATGATATTAAAAGCCTTTTTATTTAGCATGTTTATCCATCTAGTCCTAATCTCCAAATACAACAAAGTGCAAAGAAGGTTAAATCAATAATTCAGTAATTAATAATCACTAAATGTTTAACTTTAGTCTTAAATCCACCAACTTTAGTCCTCCCCACTTAATACTTTGCCCCCCTCAAAAAAGATACCCACTCCAAACCATGAAATTTAAATTATATTCTGATAGCCAAACAGATTTAGGCATTCTTCCATAACTCTGAAGTTGTTTGTCCTTTGTTCTCAAAAAGGATCATGACATCAAGAAGATGATGCTATGACTTGCAAGTGAATTGGGTTTAAGTGAGGGAGGGCTGTGCAGTCACCAGCCTCCCTTTCTCCTTTGGAGCTGTCTGAGTCCAGTGACAAGATATAGATAAGAATGACTGGAGATGGCCCTAGATGCAGTTGGTGACCATGGCCTTTTAAACCTAAGAACTTTCCCAGACCTCAGTTTGACTGAGGCAAGGCTTATTCAATGATTAAGAGTAGGTAAGAAATGAAACAAAGAATGGCCTTTTTTACCTAGTCAATAAAAAAAAAACATTCAATCTGGGAGGGGAAGACTCTTATGGTTTCTGGACAAAACAGAAACAATTGCTATTTACATTCACTCTGAGCAATCAGTGCCAAAACAAAGAGCTTGAGCTGGGACCTATGATTGGAAAGTCAATGAGAGCTAGGGTGATTTGGGCTTAAGGTATAGTCTTTAAGAAAGAAATCTAACCATAACCCCCTCCACTTAAATCCAATTCACTTGCAATTCATGACATCACCTTCCTGACATCATGGTCCTCTTCCAGAATGAAGGACAAACAACAACTTGTAAATAACATGGGATGCCCTCTGGAGACCCAACTGTCCAGGTCCAGTTGGGCAATGCAGCTCCTTCCTTTCCATTCTCTTCCCTTTTCTTCCCTTGACCTTGAGTAAATCTCTTAACACCCTCTTAAATCTCTTAAGGTCCTCAATATCCTCATCTATAAAATGAAGAAATTTAAATAAATTACCTCCAAGGTAGCTTTCAGCTCTATATCCATGATCCTATGATCAAAAAATTCTAAATTTCCTATATCCAACCCTATGTTTGTCAACTTTCCAAAGTCAGAAAGTGTGTGTGAGAATGTGTGTGTATATGTAAACACATACACACATATATGCATATATGTATGCATGTATGTCTATAGGTATATACACACATGTGTATATATACATATATATTAATTTTCTTGTATAAAGATTAATTGTTTAATGAATATTTGTGCAATCAAAAATACTATTTCAAGCATTCTTGCTGTTTGGTGCTCATATAATTAAAGTTATACTTAATTAGCCATAAGAAGAAGCAGTATGATATGATGATGAGTGTATGTCTTTATGTGCATAATTTTACATACATACAGAGAGACCTCTTTTAATCTCTTCTGTCAAATGGAGATAGTGATAATTACATTACTTAACTGACATGAAGATTGAATTAGATAATATCCATACCTTGTAAGCAGTCTAAATGTAATGCAATATATGCAAAACACTGTAAGAAAAATCTCAGATATTTCTGCTGTTATCATTTAAAAAGTAATACAATTTGGAAATTCTTAAATCCAATGAAATTATATACAAAATCAAACATCCTAAGCCCATCTATAATTTTGATATTAGTAGCATAATTAAGCTTTTGTATCCGATATCTTTGAAGTGAATCATATTCTTGGTAGTGGCATATAAGAATACCAAGATGGAGGAACAAAGGCAGAGATTCACCTGAGTTCTCCCAAATTCCCCTCCAATTAGAATTGAGCAGGTAGAAGTTAATAACTTTATGAGAAATCAAGAAACAATAAAACAGAACCAACAGAATGAAAAGAAGAAGAAGACAATATGAAATATCTCATTGGAAAAACAACTGACCTGGAAGATAGATCCTGGAGAGAGAATTTAAAAATTATTGGACTCCCTGAAAGCCATGACCAAAAAAAAAAAAAGAGCCAAGTCACCATCTTTCAAGAAACTATCAAGGAAAACCACCCTGATATTCTAGAACCATAGTTAAAAATAGAAATTTAAAGAATCACTGATCACCTCCTAAAAGAGATCCCAGACTGAAAACTCGCAGTAATATTATAGCTAAATTCCAGAACTTCTTGGTCAAGGAGAAAATATTGCAAGTAGCCAAAAAAAAATTCAAATATGGAGCCACAACTAATATAACACAAGATTTAACAGTTTCCATATTAAAGGATCTGAGGGAAGAGAATAAGATATTTTAATGGGTAAAGGAGCTAGCATTACAACCAAGAATCACTTACCAAGCAAAATAGTATAATTCATCAGGGGAAAAGATGGATATTTAATGAAATAGAAGACTTTCAACCATTCCTGATGAAAAGAACAGAGCTAAACAGGAAAAAAATGACTTTCAAATATAAGATTCAAATGAAGCATAGAAAATTAAAAAGGAAAGAGAAATCAAAAGGGATTCAATAATGGTAAATTGTTTATATTCTACCTGGGAAGATGATATTTGTAACTTCTAAGAATGTTATCATTATGAGGGCAGTGAGAAGCAATGTACATAGAAGGAATAGGTATGAATTGATTATGATGGAATATCTAAAAACAAATAAAATTAAGGGGTGAGAAAGAGGAATGACTGTGATGGGATGATAGCTAAAAAATTTAAATTAAAGGATGAGAAAGAGAAATCCACTGGCAGAAGTGGAAAGGGAGAGGTTAGAATGGGATATATTATCTCACATAAAAAAGAAGCAAAATAGCTTTCACAGTGGAAGGGAATGGGGGGGCGGGGTTTGTTGGATAATGCTTGAACCTTACTCTCATTGTAATTGGCTCAAAGAGGGAATAACATACTCAGTTGGGTACAGTAAACTATCTTACCCTATGGGGAACTAAGAGAAGAAAGGAATAAGAGAGAGGATGAAGAGAAGAAGGTAGGACAAATTGAGGGAGATGATGGTCAGAAGCAAAACATTTAAGGATACAAAAGGGGGATATAATACAGGTAAATGCACAGTAATCATAACTGTGGGAAAAATTTGTGGCAAATTTCTCTGATAAAGGCATCATTTCTGAAATATATAAAGAACTGAGTCAAATTTATAAGAATACAAGTCCTTCCCCAATTGATAAATGGTCAAATGATACGAACTGGTAGTTTTCAGATAAAGAAACCAAAGTCATCTACAGTCACATAAAAAAATGCCCTAATATTTTTTTAAATAAATTTGTTTATTTTTAATTTTCAACATTCACTTCCATAAGATTTTAGTTTGGAATTTTCTCCCCATCTCTCCCCTCCTCCCACCCCAAGATGGCATGTAAATTGATACAGACTAAACATATACATTCATATTAAACCTATTTTAACATTAATCATGTTGTAAAGAAGAATTAGAATCAATGCAAGAAACCACCAGAAAGAAGAAACCAAAAAAAGAGATAGGGAGAGAGTAAATAATATGCTTCAATCTGCATTCAGACTCCATAGTTCTTTTTCTCAATGTGGACAGCATTTTATATCATGAATCTTTTTGAGTTGTCTTAGATCCTTGCATTGCCCAAATTAAAACAACTCTTAGGTACCATTTCACATATATCATATTGGCTAAAATTATAGAAAAGGAAAATGACAAATGTTGGAGGGAGTGTGGGTAAATTAGGTCATTAAATGTCATTAATGGAGTTGTAAATTGATTTAAAACTTTTGAGGAAATTTGGAACTATGCCCAAAGGACTATAAATCTGTACATACCATTTGACCTAGAAATACCACTATGAGCTTTATACTCCAAAGAGATCAAAGAAAAAGGAAAAAGAACTCTATGTACAAAAGTATATTTGTAGCAGATTCCTTAGTGGTGACAAAGACTTGGAAATTGAGGGGAAGACCATCAATTGTAGAATGGCTGAACAAGTTGTATGTGTTGGAATGCTATTGTTGTATAAGAAATTACAAATGGGACACTTTCAGAAAATCCTAGATAGGCTTACATAAAATGATGAAAAATGAAATGATCAGAACCAGCAGAAGAATGTACACAGTAAGAGAAATTTTGTATGATGATCAACCATCAATGATTTAGCTATTCTCAGCAATACAAGGATCCATTACAGTTCCAAAGAACGTAA
Organism: Vombatus ursinus; assembly: GCF_900497805.2. Taxonomy (NCBI): domain Eukaryota; kingdom Metazoa; phylum Chordata; class Mammalia; order Diprotodontia; family Vombatidae; genus Vombatus; species Vombatus ursinus. The sequence continues at coordinate 6,289,626 of NW_020951391.1, read as the reverse complement.
TGATGAAAAAAGTTATCCATCTCCAGAGAAACAACTGATGGAGTCTGAATGTAAACCTTTTCTTTTAAACTTTCTTTATTTTTCTTGTTTTATTTTTTGTCTGTTTTTTTCTTTCACATCATGACCAATCTGGAAATATGTTTTGCATGGCTCCACAAGTATAACTTATATCAAATTACTTTCCTTCTCAATGAATTGGGAGGGAAGGAAGAGAGGAAAATAACTTGGAATATTTTAAATTAATGTTAAGAATGTTTTTATATGTAATTTGGAAAAGAAAATAAATTATTTTTAAAAAAGATAAAACCATATAAGAGCTGAATTTAATTCAACTCTACCAATTAATTTAGCTATACTATACTACTGCATTCAAAACACTTTAAAGATGATGAACTGGAATCTCAAAATTTAAGAAGAGGGATACAGGGAAGGAACTAAATAATATTATTAGTAGAACATAACCTTCTTATATTATATCAGTCCCTCAAAGACATATTTGTTTGTTTTACTTTATATTTGCACTGCCAATGCATAGCACAGTTGCTACCCATAGTAGGTAATTAATAAATGTTTATTGTTTTGAATTTTATGAGGTGTCAATAGCTATACCTTACTAATATCTAGTGAAAGATGATATGTAGATAGATAGATAGATAGATACCCGTGATAATGTAAATAAAATGACAATAGTATCATCAAAAGGAAAAATATAACTCAGGAAGCATATAGTAAATCAACATGTGAAAGAAAACAGAATTTGGTAGTTTCCTTCAAAGATCAACAAGAAAAGAAGTTGTAAATATGTCCACACACATTCATATCCATCTAATTAGCTAGCTAGCTAGCTATCTTCAGCCATAAATATCTGTATATCCAACTCTAATATTTTCATGAGCTCCAGTCACACCTAATTACCTCTTAGATACCACAGTTTAGTATCATATGAACATCTGAAACTCAACATACCCAAAACAGAGCTCACCATCTTTACCTTGCAATCCTTTGCTCTTCCAAACTGTCCAAACTTCCAAACTATTACTGTCAGGAACTCCACCATCCTCCCAGTCATTCAGGCTCATAAATTTAGTTGTCATCCTTGAACTCCTCTCTTACACTCACTACATAAATCCCATCTACTTACTATCTTACTGTCTACTCACTTACTGTTTCTATATTCATAACATTTCTTATTTGTGTCTATGTCTCTATATTCACATAGTCACCACCCTATTAAAAGCTTTCAACACATCATATTTAGAGTAATGCCTTCTGGTTAGTCTCCTTGCCTCAAATCTCTCTGAATTTCAATCAATCTCCCTTTCATTTGCCAAAATTTCCTAAAGTTCAGGCCAGATTATGAGAAGGAAAAAAATTCACTGTTCTTAGAATCTCTCCATTTCTCTGCTCTTGGAGAACTTGAATTCAACTGTATACATTTCTGACATAGTAGACAATTAATAATTTGTTCCGGAGTACACACTATGAGACAGAAGACCAAAAAAAAAGTAAGAGCTACATAATTCTCATTATAGTAGTTGTCTTTTGCAGCCCCTATGGCAATTACATTTACAATAGTTCCCCCAGATGTTGCTTAACTCTGCACTCCGTTTCCTCTTTGACTAAAGATATGAAAAATATGGGAGGAGAGAGTTGGACAAGGCAAGGATGACAGATATATAGCAATGAAGAAGAAAGTTGCTTCTGTTGGGGGTGTAAATTAAGGAGTTCCCTTAAATCTCCTATTCCTATAAGGCTGCTGTGACCATGTGATGCCATAGCTACTGTAAAATGTTTGATAAAAAATGTTTTGTTTTGTTTCTCCAAGGCATTAACCAGTTGTTTCTGCTGAGTTTTTATTTCCCCAATCTAAATCTTATTTTGGCATTGTAAAGACACAACCTTGATGCCTTTAGCTATTCTAATGGGAGACACTAGGCACCTTGTCCATAGGTACAGTATTTTGATCTATGAAATGTCTTAGATATTTTTAATAATATGGCAGTAGCCACCATCACCATTCTAGCATTTATTTATTCTAGATGTCAAAGGAAGGCACACAATATTGCCTCTCGAGGACCATGCCAATGGAGTTCTACTTAGATTATCAGTGCCAATTTATTATAATGAATATTTATTATTGCTATTGCATATTTTTAAATGCTTACTCAGATAGAACATGAAATTAATTATTCATCCTTGGGGTAAAATAATTTGCAGATTCTAAGACCTGTTGACTTGCTATTTCTTGCCTTCTGTGACCCCTCCCTGAGACCTAAATACAAGGTGCTTTTTTCCAAATGTTAAATTCCCTTTGTAAAATAATTATTCACTTGATTTCTCTGAGGAAGCTAAGAGTATAAAATATTGCAAGGAAATAGTAAAGATTGCTGGATGTAATATCTTTCTATGTTTGTTCTTGTGCATTAAAGTTATAAATAACTCACTGTCCACTAATAGTTCAGTTTTTGTTGCTATAAACTAGCTTTATGTCCATTGAGTCTTAACCCAATGAAACTCCTACCCACCCTACTGCATGTATTATTAGAATTAAAGATTTATTTATAACTTCATATATTTAATATTTAAATAAATATAAATTATGAAAACTGGAACAAATGTATTTGATTCTACTTAGTTTGAGCTAGTTGTCTGAACCAGTTATCATTAGTGATGTGAATGAAGTAGTGGTAAAAATAAATAAATAATAGCAACAGAAGGAAAAAAAAAACTGTCTCAAACACATGTGAATTAAAGAATTCCATCTGGCTAGGGCAGGACCAAATAAAAATTCAATTCTATTTGTATCTTTGTTAATGTTTATACTGAGAAGAGATAATGGACCAGGAGATGTACATCTGGTAAAGGGTAACATACTAAGAAGGAAAGAGCGTTTGGTAGCTTATGATGGGAAACTAAAAATACCAGATGGTGATGTTGGAAGGAGAGGAAAGAGATGAAATATAAAAATTCTGTAGAGAAATTGTGTAACAGAACACATAAAAATGAAAAAAAGGGGAATTGAGTGAAGAGAAATCTGTTTTGGACATTTTGGACATTATCTTTAGATTATGTTTCAGTGAGTAGAGACTAGATCACATGGATTTGGATGGATGGGTTAATTAAAATAATTTTAACCAGTCAAGTTTTAAACGGTTCAAAGGAAAGAAGTTTTTCCTGAGAGCTGAAGGTAAACTGGGGGAACTCAGAAAGAAAAGAGTTGATATTACCAAGGATAGAAATTAAGAGAATTATCTTCCCTAATTCATAACACACTACAGAAAGGAACTAAAAATATGTAGTTATATATTGACATAAGTCAAGGTAACATGAGTAAAGGAAAGAAGATAATTTCCCCACTTAGAATGAATGTCTATGTAGAAAGACTTGAAAATGCCTAGCTTTTGTAGCAAAATCTTTCCCTAACTCCCTTCAATGTCCAAGGATAATGGTGGTAAAAAAAATAAAATAAAATAAGATATGCAAGTAGCAAAAAGACTTTGAAATCCTTTTGTAGGATAGCTATCTTTGTGTGAGTTAGATCAATCAATTAACAATAGTTTATTAAGTACTTGCCATGTGAAAGACATTGGGCCAAGTTCTACAAATGCACAGAAAAAGCAAACAAATGAAGAAAAATCATTTCCTGACCTCAAGGGACTTATATTCTAATGGAGGGGACAACATGTGTATGGCACAATGCATAAAACTATAGACTAGATTCAGAAAGACATGGATTCATACCTGTTTTCTAAACATACTAGTTGTATAGCTCTGTGAAGGTGACTTAACCTCTCTTTGTAACTTAACCTTTTCATCTCTAAAGTACCACTCAGAGATTTCATAAGGTTAAAATGAGATAATATGTGTGAAATGCCTTCCAAACCTTAAATTTATATAAAAAATATAGGTAGATAGAAAGATAGATGGATATATGAATAGATATATAGATCTATATATGTCTGTATATATACATGTATGCATATGTATGTATACACATTTCTATACAAATATGTTAGCTGTTATTTACATCTAAATATACCATACATATCATTTACATGTTCTGTGTATGGATATATGCTAGCTGTTATCAAGAGTACATACAGAGTAGATAGAATGTAGTCATAGAAGTTAAGGCACTAGGAGCCAGGGAGCAAGGGAAAGTAAAGTAAGAAAGGCTTCCTACAGAATTTAACATTTAAAGTGAGTCTTGAAAGAAGCCAATGATATCAAAAGGGACGGATAGTATCCCAAGTATAGGGGACAGAGAATGCAAAAGTATGGAACCCAGAAATGATACATTGTCTGTGAAGAACAACAATTAGGTAGACATGACTGAAATTTAGAGTGTGTGAAAAGGAATAAAACATTAAAGAGGTATAAAAAAGAATAAACCTGGAGGAAGGAAAAAGTTGTAAAAGCTTCAAATATCAAACAAAGAAATTTATATTTGATCCTAAAGTGGGACACTGGAGTTTACTGAGTAGGGGCTCAATGGCATAACAATGTCAAGGTCAACATCACAATGTAAAGCAACAAGAAATGAACTAAGAATCAGAATTGTACCTAAATGAGCATTGTTACTTTCTACCCATGCAGTTTTGGGCCTCTCACCTCTTTGAGTCTCCATTTCCTTATTTGTGAAATGTATGTAGATTATAGATATTTGCATTGTCTCTTAGGGTGGGATCATATAAGCAAAGCTCCTCACAATCTGCAGGCACTCTATAAATGTGAGAAATTTATCACCACATGTGAGGGAAAGAGAAATTCAAAGCATCTGAATAGCACTTGTCTAGCTGCCCCTTGGTTAACATTGTTCTCTCTCCCAGGATGCTCTTATCTTCCACCTTTGCCTATCAATTCTCAATGCCTCCATCAAGGTCTATCTCAATTATTATCTCTTCCATGAAGTCTTTCTCACCAGAAATAATCTCTCCATTCTCTGAACTCTCATAATAATTTGTAGCTCTCTGACAGGAGTTATCACATTCTATGTTGTCATTTAGTAATTTGTAAACGTGTTTTATCTCCTCTTCTAGACTATAAATTCCTGAGGGCAAGGAGAGTGTCTTATTTATCTCTGTATACTCCATATCACCTCATACAAGGATTTGTGCTTAGGAGCAGTTCATTCATTGCTGGTTAAGCTTGATTAGATTTCATATGTGGATGAGACATTAGCAATCACCTAGTCCAGTCCCTTCATTTTACCAGCTAGGAATTTGAAGTTGAAAAAGGTTATGTAAGTTACTCAAAATCACACAAGAGGCTATTGATTCTAAGTTCAAATTTAAGCTCTTCTGTTTGGCTTTAAGCACTTCACAACCTGACCCCTTTCTGTCTTTCGAGTCTTTTTGCACATGGATGCTTCCATTCACTCATAGATTTAAATGCCGGCTCAGACACTAGCTCCATCAACCTGTGCAAATCACATTTCCTCCTCGGTTGTCGTGGTTGATGTTCAGTCTTATGGTCATGTGTGACCCCCTGTAATTCCATGGATCAGACAATCCATGGGATTCCTTGGCAATGATGCAAGAGTTGGTTTGCCACTTCCTTCTCCAGTGGATTAAGGCAAACAGAGGTTAAGTGACTTGGCCAGGTTCACACACCTAGTAGATGTCACAGAATTTGAACTAAGTTCTTCCCAACTCTAGGCTCAGTTCTCTATCCAGCGAGCCACCTAGTTGTCTCCTAAGCAAACAGAGATTAAGGCACTTTCCAAAGATCACAAAGTCAATAAATTTCTGAAGCCAAATTTGAACTCAGGTCTTCCTGACTCCAGGCCTAGTGTTCTATCCAATGAGCCATATAGCTGTCTCAATTTCCTCCTCAGTATCCTACATCAAACCGATGTAATAACAGGACTAACCTCATAGGATGTCTGGGAGGTGCAACAAATAATGTATATAATATATTTAATTGACCTTAAAGTGCCATAAAATGCAGCTATTGTTATTGTTCTTATTATTCTCATAACATAAACATGATTTCAATTTTAACATAAAACAGGGGGTGGAGCCAAGATGGCAGAGTAAAAGCAGTGACTTGCTTGAGCTCTCCCCCAAACCCCTCCAAATACCTATTAAAAATGGTTCTAAACAAATTCTAAAGCAGCAGAACCCACAAAAAGACAGAGTGAAACAAATTTCCAGCCAAAGACAGCCTGATCGTTCATCAGAAAGGTATATCACGCCGGGCTGGGAGAAGAGCACAGTTTGGCAACATGGGCGCGCAGGGTGCGATAACCCTGGAGCAGGCCTCAGAGGACTGAATCACAGGCAACTGTGGTGGTTTCCAGACTTCTCAACTCACGAACACCAAAGACAACTTAGAAGGTCAGTGGGAAAAGTCTGTGACTGCAGTGAGAGAAGGAGCTAGGTCTCAGCCCCAATTCCCAAGCGTGCCCTTGGGGCAGCATCTGCCGCCTGAGCTTCTGGCCCACAGACTGAGACGAAATTGAGTGACTGATCAGAGGGGGATGGCAGGGATCTCTCTGCTAATGCAGGATTCTCTTGCTTTGCCCGTGCTCGGATCTGAGTCACAGTTCTGGGTGGTGGTCCTGGGGTGAGGAGGAGCACTGGCGTGGTGGAGCTTATAGTTACTGTGGTAAGGAAACCCTCCTCACAGTTTGAAGACAGAAAAGAGTGCTTGTGGTCCCTCATAAACCAGAGCACAGGGCAGGAAAGGAGTAAACACCTCACCCTTGATCATAGCACCTTGGAAGAGCTGAAAATTTACCGGTCCCTAAAAGTATCTTTGAAAACAACTGCACAAAACCCCTGAAGCTTGGGACAGTACATTCTCCACACTGGAAATAGACTCCTACCCTAACAAAGAGTCTATAACTCAAGTAATTGACTGAGATCATGAGCAAGCCGTGCAAAAAGAGTCAGACTATATTATTTTACTTTGATGACAAAGAAGATCAAAACATGCTACCAGAAGAAGACAATGAAGCCAAAGTTCTTACATCCAAAGCCTCCAAGAAAAATATGAATTGGTTCCAGGCAATGGAAGGGCTCAAAAAGGATTTTGAGAAGCAAGTAAGAGAAGTAGAGGAAAAACTGAGAGTGATGTTAAAGGAGAACCAAAAAAATACTGAAGAAAATAACATCTTTAAAAAATAGCCTAACCCAAATGGCAGAAGAGGTCCAAAAAGCCAATGAGGGGAAGAATGCCCTAAAAAGCAAAATTGGCCAAATGGAAAAGGAAGTCCAAAAGCTTATTGAAGAAAATGCTTCATTAAAAATTAGAATGGAGAAATTGGAAACTAGGGACAATTTGAGAAATCAAAGCACTGTAACACTAATCAAAAGGAATGAAAAAATAGAAGAGAATGTGAAATATCTCATTGGAAAAACAACTGACCTGGAAAATAGATCCAAGAGAGAGAACTTAAAAATTATTGGACTATCTGAAAGCCATCATCAAAAAAAGAGCCTAGACATCATCTTTCAAGAAATTATCAAGGAAAACTGCCCTGATATTTTAGAACCAGAGGTCAAAATAGAAATTGAAAGAATCCACTGATTACCTCCTGAAAGAGATCCCCAAAGGAAAACTCCTAGGAATGTTGTAGCCAAATTCCAGAATTCCCAGGTCAAGGAGAACATATGCAAGCATCCAGAAGGAAACAATTCAAGTATTGTAGAAACACAATCAGGATAACACAAGATTTAGCAGCTTCTACATTAAGGGTCTGGAGGGCATGGAGTATGATATTCCAGAGGGCAAAGGACTTAGGACTACAACCTAGAATCACCTACCCAGCAAAACTGAGTATAATCCTTCAGGGTAAAAAATGGTCATTCAATGAAATAGGGGATTTTCAAGCATTCCTGTGGAAAAGACCAGAGCTGAATAGAAAATTTGACCTTCAAATACAAGACTCAAGTGAAACATGGAAAAGGTAAACAGGAAAGAGAAATCATAAGAGACTTAATAAGGTTAAACTGTTTACATTCCTGCATGGAAAGATGATATTTGTAGCTCATGAGTCCTTTGTCAGTATTAAGGTAGTGAGAGGGAAAAAATTATATGTATGTATAGATAGAGGGCATAGGATGAGTTGAACATGAAGGAGTGATATCTGGAAAGTAAAATTAAGGGGTGAGAGAGGATTATACTGGGAGGAGAAAGGGAGAAGTAGAATGAGGTAAAATATGTCATATGAAACGGATAAGAAAAGGCTTTTGCAGTGGAGGGGAAATGGGGAAAGGTGAGAGGGAATGAGTGAATCTCATTCTCATAAAATTTGGCTTAAGGAGGGAATAACATACACAATGGGGTATGGAAATCTGTCTTACCCTACAGGAAAATAAGGGGGAAGGGGACAAGAGAGCAGGGGTTTGATAGAGGGAAGGGCAGATTGGAGAAGGGGATAATCAGAAGCAAACACTTCTAAGGAGGGACAGAGTCAAAAGAGAGAGTAGGATAAATGGGGGGGTAGAATAGCATGAAGGGAAATACACTTAGTTTTTCGCAACAGGACTATACACACATCTATAACCTGCACCAAGATGTTCGCCTTTTCAAAGAGGGTGGGTGGGGATGGAAGATGGGAGAAAATTTGTAACCCAAAGCTTTAAAAACACATGTTAAAAATAAAAAAAAAATTAAAATTAAAAAAAAATAATGACCTAAAACAATATCAAACTCTAGAATGGCAACCACCAAACTGCATAATTATGTGATGACTATTACAGAAATGGTGCAAGTGGACTGCTGTTTTTATCATTATATTTGTGATCTTTTCAAATTAAGGCATAATAATGAAATAATTAAAAGAAGAGGCATAAGAATGTTTAGTCTTTGGGATAGAAAAAATAAAGACATTTGAGGGAAATTACCTACATGGTTTACACTCAACTAGAGAAAATTACCATTTCTTTTATAATTTTACATTCAACTTTTAACATTCTTCAAGCTATCTTTCACTCACCTTGCCTTTTGGCACTGAACATGCATTGGGCAATAAACAATGGCTTAACATTTATCATCTGGAAAAAAGGCATGTTGCAATAGAGCATCACAACACCAAAAGCCAGGACCAGAGGAATATCATGCTTCATTTAACATCTGTTACACTACTCTTTTGTCATTCTTCCTGTCTTTTTGCTCAAAAAAATGAACTGAGATATCCCTTATTTAAGACCATGATACTCCCCTAGAGGACAGTCTTTTCTTTTGTATTCTATGGAATAACATAGGAAAAGTGAAATCACAGTGGCTTAAGATAGGGATCTGAGGAATGATTATGCCTCCTTCTATAACTCTGAAGAACATTTGTATGATGAAGTTAAGGAAAGAGGATGGTAGTTAAACTAATAGGCATTACTTAACAGTGGCTTAAAAGTATCCACATTAACTATGGAGATGGAAGTCTTTTTCCATATGAAAATTTTCAGAGAAATATGCATGTGTATGCATGTACACACACATACACACACACACACACATATGATTCATCATTAAAAACAGGGGAAGACAAAGATTTTCAGCAAAATTTCATACAAAAATATATGTATGCATACATATATGTAATAGTTTACTTTTGAAAATATTTCTTGTTTTTTTTAAAGATAGCCTTAAGGAAAACACATTTTTTTTTGTCAGAAGGAAAATCTTTCAATCATATTTTACATAATTCCACTTTGCATCTGTTATCCTACTTACTCCTCAGAATCAGATGGCCCTCCCAGGATAAGCTCATCATTTCTGAAATCACCACAGTACTTCTATCTCAGGCTTTGATTGACTCTACCTCCCTTAGTCTCCTTTCCCCAACATTTGGAGGACTGGAGGGTAAAATATCAAGCTCTTTCCAATGCTTTTCTTTATGGAGAACAGAACCTGAACTCAGATGATTCCATTTTACATCTGTTGCCCTTCCTGGATTCAACATAAATCTAATTGGCTGGTAGGTGGTGTAATGAATAAAGCACAGGGCTTGGAGTTTTGAAGATCTGAGTTTAAATATTGTCTCAATCACTTATTTATCTGCATGAACCTGGACAAGTGACATCATGTTTCTCAGTTTAAGATTCCTTATTTTAAGATGAGATAGGACCCTGTTGCTTCAAAATTCTCTTCTAAAGTAAATTGATTCTGTTGACATGATGCAAAAGAAAATGTATAGGTAAAAAAGAGATACTGTGAGGGAAGAAGGAAGAGAGAGGAAGAATAGGAGAAAAATTATCTCACATAAAAGAGGAGTGCAAGAAAGAACTCTTACAGTGGAGGCAAAAAATATAGGCAAGAGTTGAGCAATGCCATTTATTCACACCTAAATTGTTTCATATACATATACATATATATATATACGTATATATCTACACACATATACACCATACACACACATGAAATACATATACACATGTATATACATGTGTATGTTTATACACATACATTATACATATTCATGTATTCATTTATACATGTAGACATGTAAATACACAATATATTTTATAAATATCTATTCAATTGGCAATAGAGATATATATTACCCAACACAGAACTAGGAGAAGAAGGGGATAAGGTAAAGAAGGGGTGATAAAAGGGATGGTGGATTGAAGAAGGCATTGGTCAGAAGCAAAATAACTTTGGAGAAAAACAAAGAGAGAGAGAGAGAGAGAGAGAGAGAGAGATAAGCAGAAGAAAATTAGATAGAGAGAAATGCACAGTTAGTAATCTTATATGGTTTTATCTTTTTTAAAAATAATTTATTTTCTTTTCCAAATTACATATAAAAACATTCTTAACATTAATTTAAAATATTCCAAATTATTTTCCTCTCTTCCTTCCCTCCCAATTCATTGAGAAGGAAAGTAATCTTAACTGTGAATGTGAATGGGTTAAATTCACCCATAAGATGGAAACTGATAGTAGAATCCATTAGAAATCACAATCCAAAGATATGTAGTTTAGAGGAAGCACACTTCAAATGTAGACACACAGAGAATTAAAATAAGGGGCTAGAGCAGAATCTGTTATGATCCAGGTAAAATAACAAAGGCAGGGATTGCAATCATGATCTCAGATGAAGCAAAAGTGAAAAAGAGACCTAGTTAAAATTAATATGCAGGGAAACTACATCTTGATAAAAGGCACCACAGACAAAAAGTAACATACCATGCATAATCATTATATATGCCTCAAATGGCATGTATCCAAATTCTTAAAGAAAAATTTAAATGAATTATAAGAGGAAATAGTAAAACTATATTAGTGGGGAACCTCAACTTTCCTTTCCAAAGTAGATAAATCTAACCATAAAATCAAAGAAAGAAGTTAAAGAGATGTACAGAATCTTAGAAAAGATGGGTACAATAGATGTCTGGAGAAGTTGAATGAGAATAGAAAGGAGTATATGTTTTTTTTTCTCAGCTATAGAAGCACTCTCACAAAAATTGATCATATATTGAGCCATTAAAACCTTGAAACCAAAGGCAGAAAGATAAAATTATTAAATGCATCCTCCTCAGACCATAATCCAATAAAATATATATTCAATAGTGGGCCATGGGATCATAGAAGAAATATTAATTAGAAAATAAGTAATCTGATCATAAACAATTACTTGTACAAAGAACAAATTATAAAAACAATTAATGATTTCATCAAATATAATGATAACAATGAGACAAAATTCCAAAATTTGCAGCAAAAGCAGTAATTAGGGGAAATTTTATATATCTAAATGGGTACATCAATAAAAGGGAAAAAGACCATATCAATGAATGGAGGAAGCAATTACAAATAAAAATATTAGAAAAGAACAAATTTAAAATCCTCAATTAAACATCAATATGGAAATCCTAAAAATATAAAAAGAATAATCAAATTGAAAGCAAAAAAAAAGAAATATAAATATAATTAGGAACTGTTGACAAAAGTTATGTCAATAACAAAAACAACAAAAATCAGGTGATTAAATCATTAAATGCAGAAAAAGTCTTTGTCAAAAAACAATACTTATTACTATTAAAAACACTGAAAGCATAAGAATTAATAGAGTTTTTCTTAAAATGATGAGTAGTATCTATCTAAAACCAAGTATAAGCATTATCTGTAATAATGAAAAACTAGAAGCCTTCCCAATAATATCAGAGGTGAAGCAAGGTTATCTATTTTCTTTCTTTTTTTAGTCATACTTTATTTTCCCCCAATTACATTTTTAAAAACTTTCTAACATTTTTTTTTTTACTTTTGAGTTCCAAATTCTACCCCTCCTTCCCTTTCCCTTTCCCTGAGATGATAAATAATCTGGTAATACGCAATCATGTAAAACATTTTCATATTAGCACTTTTGTACAAGAAGACTCGAATAAGGACACTCATTTTCACTATTATTATTCAATATTGTACTAGAAATGCTAACTATTTCAATAAGTGCCCCCCCACAAAAAATGAAGGAACAAGACAAGGCAATAAGGAAACAAAACTATGGTCTTTTTTTTTCAGATGACATAATGGTATACTTAAAGAACCCTAAATGAACAACTAGAAAAACTAGCTGAAAAAATTAACTTTAGCAAAGTTGCAGGATATAGAATAAACTCACATAAATCATCAGTATTTTTATATAGCAAGACAACAACAACAATAGCAAGCGATATAAAAAGAAATTCAATTTCAGGTAATTGCAGACAATACAAAATACTGGTGAATTTACATGCCCAGACAAACCCAGGGATTATATGAATATAATTACAAAACATTTTTCATAAAAGTAAAGAAAGATCTAAACAATTGAAAAAATATGTATTTCTCATGTGTAGACTAAGACAATATAATAAAAAAGATAGCTCTACATAAGTTAATTTACTTATTTAGCACCATACCAATCAAACTACCAAAGAATTATTTTATAGAGCCAGAAAAGATATAACAAAGTTCATCTGGAAGATGAGAAGGTTAAGAATATCAAGGAAATCAAGAAAAAATGTGAAGCAAAGCAGCCTAGATCCTTTAAGGTTTCAAACTATACTACAGAGTGGTATTCATCAAAATAATCTGGTCCTGATGAAGAAATAGAGTGGAGGATCAATAGAATAGATTAAGCATATAACATATAAGTATATGTCAATAGAATAGATTAAGTATATAAAATATGAACAAAATATTCTAGTATTTGATAAACTAAAAGATCAAAACTTTACAGATAAGAAGTGAACATTTGGTCAAAAAATGCTGGGAAAACTGGAAAGCAGTTTAGCAGAAACTAGGTATAGAACAACATCTCACACATTACGTCAAGGTATGGTCAAACTGGATAAATGATTTAGACATAAAGTGTAATATTATTAGTAAATTAGGAGAACATTGAAAAATATAACAGTCAGATCTATAGATAAGGGAAAAGGTTATGACCAAACAAGAAGAAGTAAAATAAGTAATTTTGATTACATGAAATTAAACAGCTTTTGAAAAAATTAAACTAATGCAGCCTAAATGAGAATTAAAACAGAACAGGGTGGGGACAAGATTTTATAGCAAGTTTCTCTGATAAAGAACTCATTTCTTAAATATATAGGGAAATGAGACAAATTTATTTTAAAAAATGACAACCATTCTCCAGTTGATAAATGGTCAAAGGATATGAACAGGCAATTTTCAGAAGAAGAAATCAAAGCTATCAATAGTCATATAATAAAATGCTCTAAATCACGACTGATTAGAGAATGCATATTTAAACTCCTCTGAAGTGTCACCTCACACTTACCAGATTGGCTGACATAGCAGAAAAGAAAAATCACAAATGCTGGTGGGTTGTGAAAAATTGGGACATTAATGCACTATTGGTGCAGTTGTGAACTAGCCCAACCACTCTGGAGAATAACTTGGAACTATGCCTAAAGGCTATAAAACTGTGCATACCCTTTGACCCAACAATACCATATCTAGTTCTATATCCCAAATAGATTAAAAAAAAACAAAGAAAACAGATCTTATTTGTGCAAAACTATTTATAGTAGTTCTTTTTATGGTGGCAAAGAGTTGGAAATTAAAGGGATGCCCACTAATTGGGAAATAGCTGAATAAGTGTTGGTATGCAATTGTTATATAATAGTGCTGTGCCATAATTAATGACAAGCAGGATGGTTTCAGAAAAAAACTGGAAGACTTATATGAACTCATATAAAGTGAAGTGAGCAGAACCAAGAGAACATTGTACATAGTAACAGTAATATTGTAAGGATGATCAAGTGTGAAAGATTTAACTACTCTGATCAATACAATGATCAAAGACAATTCCAAAGGATGCAAGATGAAAAAACATTCTCCATCCACCTCCAGAGAGAGAACTGATGAGCTTTTAATGCAAATTTTCTTGTGTTTTTTTTCTCCTCCCTCTTCTTTCCAACGGACCATGTCAACATTCATCAAGGGTTCATTTATGAACACTTAGGAAAACAACAACATGTAAAGCAAAGGTGCGAAACTTCCTGGTAGTCTACATGAGATCCTCAAACCCACCAGTTGCTAATTGACCTAGATTAAAATTTAATTAGTAATTTTAATGAAATAAATAAAAATAAAGACTACATAATGATAATTTGTGGTTTTCTAAATATGTGCTCTATTGGGATCCTTTTCTATTTGAATCTGAAATCACTGAAAAGGAGGCATTTAACCCAGAGAAAAATTAAAGGATGGGAATGGGGTAGTGGTGGCAAATGATAGCTCTCTTCCATTATTTCCAGGAGTGTTCTGTATAAGAGTGTTTAGACTTGTTTTAAGAAAAATTGGTAGATGTTGAAAAAAAAGGAGAGAGAGGAAAAAAAGAGAAAAAGAAAATAAGAGTTGATGTTAGGAAAATTTTTCAAATAATTAACTGTATCCAAATGTGAAACGAGCTGAATTAGAAGATAGCTGGCCTGCCATTACAAGAGGTCTTTGATCAGAAGTTGATGGCACCTCTTTTCAGTCATATTGTAGAGGGAAATCTTATTTCCAATGTAAATGCAACTAGGTGGATGTTGAAGTCCTACAACTTCAAAGCTTGTGATTCTGTGATCTGTGAATAAGAGAGAACTTCACAATTATTGCTCCCAACCATTCCATTCAATGCATCTGCAAATGTCAAGAATTCAAAAACTGTCAATTACTGTGAGGTGGAAGAACTAGCATTCTTTTGCTTTTTATGACAAACCTACTGAAAATCCTTCACACAAATAATCAGTTTTACCCTCATTAAATGGTTGCAATCCCAGAGGATTGCTTGGGGATTCTCTAAAAAAGAAAGAAAAAGAAAGATCCCCCAATAAGCAGAAATACAGTTTGTTTTAAATATCAATATTTTTATATATTGCCTCCATATTTCAGTTATTACAGAGCCTCTCAGATAAGCTCCATAGATATACAAATCCAACTTATCCTATGATGTAAGACAAGATCACAGGGTACTCAAGAGACAAACATCATAGCGCAGGCCATGGACCCATTTCCAAAATGAACAGTAAGTTCTTGATTTCAGCATCTGCTTTCCAATTGCCAATGAACCTCATTCCCATGAGCTCTTGCAAGTTGTAGTATTCATTTGCATTAAAGAAGGGAAAGGCTACAGCACTTCTGCTGAAAGTTTCAAGGTAACTCAGGGGCAACAATGGAAGTTATTCCCCCTCCTCTTGAATTATCCAGTTTACTGATTCAATTTTCCACTTCACTTGGTATGTGTAGATTAGGCAAATGCAAATTGGTACCCAAACACAATCTGTCAGGTGAAGGTGAATAGCCAAGATGAAGAGAAAAGCTTAATTCTGGATTTAAACCCTCCATTGTTTTGACTTTCTAGGTTTCCTCTGGCATAGTTGTATGTACAATTGTAAAAGTATGTTTCATTTATGAGCTGGACCTTCCTTTGCTTCACACTTTTTTACCAATACGGGGTACAATCCATGGGGATAATTTATTCACTAATGCATATAGCAACCTTTCTAATTATTTGTATTCTAAGCTATAAATGTTTGTGTATTCATTGACTAAACCTTGCTACATAAACTTCTCATCTCCCTTTCCCTTTAGGTGTCTCTTTAAGGAAATTGGTTGCTATTTCTCGTAATTGTTGATGTTGTTGTAGTGGTGTTGGTAGTGACTTGGATTTCTGTTCAGTTATATTTTGCCATCCTAAAAATTGAATTTAAATAGTTTCTGCATATGATGGCTACTCAGCCTCCATATGCGTAGTATGATAAAGGAATAATCTATAGTGAGAAACATTCCATAGGAGTAAAAAACACCAATTTCAAGCTAAGAGAGAACTTAGATGTAACTGGGAGTTGTCCATCATTGATCTCCTGGTATCCTCAGGTTTGACATTTGGCAAGAGGAAATCCTGGGAACATGATGTGATTAAGACTCTAGGATCAATATATAGCACTGTCTGGTTGTATCAGTATCCAAAGCATTCTCCTTTTAATTAAAGCCAATCCAATTCAACAAATAGTTGTTCAATACTATCTGTAGAGTAAGTCCTTTGCTTTGGAATCTGTCAGGGTTGGAGATATTAGGTGGAGGCTTAAAATCCATAAATTCTGTGGGGTGGGGAACCTGTGACCTCAAGGTCCAAAATCCCAAATTTGTTCTGTGAAGTTTGGACTCAAAGGATCACACTTGAGGACCTGGAGGGCCACATGTGATCTCAAGGCCACAGGTTCCCTATCCCTTTCCTATAGTTTCACCTGAACCTTGATTTTTTCATAATAAAAAAAGAGCAGACATTTTCAAAATAAACACAAAACAAAAATTCTGCAATCTTTATCTGATTGCAAATGTGCAGATTGGATGATATTTGGGAATGTATTTTCATATAGATTACAACATATTGAGTGATAGCTTCTATATGACTGAAGGGGAATGAAAAATGACTAAAGATTATTTAGCCAGCCTTGTTCATTGCCACTCACCAAAATGGCAGTGTGAATGCTGTGATTTGTATTTCTGAGCCCTCACAACTGTAGGACTGTATATGTACCTTTCCGGGAATTGAAATACACATATTTTTAATTCATGTTTAATTCTGGCTCTGTTATATTGAAATAACCACTATTTCATTTTCCTAACTATATTAAAGACCTCAATTTCAGAGTCTTAGAAAGCATGACCTCAGAACAAGTTTGAGTCAATTTTCCTTTCAGAGAAGAGGAAAATATATAAATTTTCCCTCTAAAAGTTAAAATGATAACTAAAGGGCTTGCCCAACCATAAGACAACACAAAACTATATTGAAAAGTAGAGGAAATGGTGTCCTCTATTTTGGCAACACAGAAGATGCCCAGCAATATAAATCATGGATATTGTACAGCACATTTTTAAACCAATAAAAATCATTTGAAAGGCATACAATCAGAGATGTCCTCAAATTTAATCAGAGATTACAAGAATACTTTAAAATTTCCCAGAAGAGATTTTGCAAAGAGATAAAAACTAATATCACTAAATTAATTTTGTATTTGTTCCTAATCTCCATCTTTGTCATAAGGTTATGAAAGCTTGATCTCATAACCATTGCAACATTACAGAAAAGACAAATTCAAAGTGAGCTCTATAAAAGAAGGCAGCTATAGCAGAGAGCAAGGTTTAGTGCATTGGAATTCTTGAGCGTTTGACATTTCCTCTAACACTCACATTACTCCGGGTGCACATTAATTAGTAAGTAAATTAGGCAAGAAACTCTGCTACCAAATGATACCTGAATAGAAAGTGGGATAAGCCCTTCTCAGAGGTTCTAATTCCCCTCTTTGTTGACCTTTGATCAGCTTTCCTCAGGGTCACTTCCAGTGTTTCAATCAAAGTAGAGCAGGACTGAGCCTCAGGTGACCGGCATAGAAAGTTCAATCAATGAATCTACTGGTCAATGAACAGGTGTCAGAAAAGCAGCTGCCAGAAGGTTGTTTCCTTACATAGATTCTCTACACAGGTGACACAAAGGAGAAATATGAGGCAAGTGTCTAACTAATTCAAGCGGGAGAAAAAAGCCAGATTAACATGAGTACTACAAAACAGTGACCATGAAGTCAAGAAGGTTTGCTTGGGTTCAAGTACTGCATTTGATATAAACTATCATAGGCAAGTCACTTAACCTCTCAGTGCACCTTGAATGTTTTCTAAGTCAGTCAGTCAAGTAACATTTATTAAGCATCTGCTATGTGCTAGGCATTGTACTACCGGCCAGGAATACAACAAAAGGTAACAGTCCTTGCTCTCAAGCAGCTCAAAATCTAATTGAGAAGACAATGTGCAGGCAACTATGTACAGACAGGCTATATATACAATAAATTGGAAATTATCAAAAAGGAGAAGGCCCTAGACTTAAGAGGGATCCTCTAAAAGGTGGAAATTTAGTTTGGGATTTGAAGAGAGCCAGGAGAGCCAAGAGTTGAATATGGGAAAGGAGAGCATTCCCAGGACAAGGGACAGCAGGGGAAAAAACCTGGAATCAAAAGCTACCGTATCTTATCGAAAGCATTAGTTGTTCACCATCCTCTGTAGAGAGAGTTACCACAGACCAAGACAGGAAAAATATTGCCTAATACATACATGGTTTTTGGCAAGGCGCTGTGAGCAATATAATGTAGAATAATGCTTAATATCTACACTAATGGAATTTTTAATCTAACAATGTTGCCTTGGGAGCATTTTTATGTCATGTATCTGGTCTATATGACAATCTAGACTATAAATTTCTTGAGGCAGAACCTTTAGGTTCTATTTTATTTGTAGCTCATGAAAGCATCCCATATAATAAGTTTCTGTACATGGTGAATACATACTGGGAATATTTTCAATAAGACATCTTGTGGGACCCATTTTAACATAATATTTCACAATTATTGAGACAAGAAAGTGTGACAAATGAAAAACCTGAGAGATAAAATTTCTGGGTAATTAACAATCAATTTACTAATTAGGCTAACTAATAATCAGTAATTTGATGGTCAGTGGTTTCTCTCAGTAACCAAAGATCCCTAATAGAGACCCTGAATGCCTTAAATATTTTTTGAAAGGGAACGCCCATGACAGGAGAAATCAACCCTGGTTGTTGGACATTTAAATGAGGAGGTGTCACCCTAAACTTCGTCGGAGGAATATAATAGAAAATAATAATTTTATTAGACCAGAAAAATTCCATCTATTTAGATCCATCCACACTCCCAACTTTTATATCTGCATAATTATGTGTTAAGATCTTCACAACATGAGCTGGTTGGTGAAAAGAGATATCTGATATGAATTTAATATGTGAAAATATGCTGTGATTGCATTTCTCCTTGATGCTAGAAGTTATATTTATATTTTTTAGGGCAATTGGGGTTAAGTGACTTGCCCACGGTTACAAAGCCAGTAAGTGTCAAGTGTTTGGTCTGAGACTGGATTTGAACCTCAGGTCCTCCTGACTTCAGGGCTGGTACTCTATCCACTGCACCACCTAGCTGCCCCTATTTCTTTTTAACCCCAGCACCTAGCATAAAGCCTGGTAAGCACTTAAGTTATTAAGTAAGCACTTAATAAAGGCTTTTTAACTGACTTCAAGTACCAACTAATAGTTGTACATCTGTAAAAATATCCAAGTTTTTGTCTATCGTAGAAGGGAAACTGAGCAGGTAGAAGGTACACATATCTACTCTTCACGTAATCAGGTGGACTGGAATCTTGAAGGAATTCTAGATGTATGAATTGGAAATAAGAAAGAAAAACATCTGAAAGAGAAGTGGGACATCTTGACATGTCAAGAGGAAAGAAGAAGAATGTGATACAGAGAAGGAAAGGAAGAAGAACCATTAAAACAAAGGGATAAGGAATTATTTCATGTTAGGAGTAAATTGATTCTGCTGATTCAAGGAATTGATAATTTTTTTAAATATTTATTTTATTTATTTCATTAAATATTCTCTATTACATTTTAAATTATTTTAGTAAATTAAATATTTCCCAATTATGTGCAAAAAATGTAACAATCATTTTAAAATAGATTACCAAATTCTCTCTTTCCTTTCCATTGCTCCCCCCTACTTGAGAAGGCAAGCAATTTGATACTGATATATATATGTTATATATTTAAATTAATTATATGTTATTAATTATATATTCATATTAATTGAATAAAGGGTAGATTGGGAAGAAGAGCACCAACACTTGGGAGAATCAGGATAAACCTCACTAAGAATATGTTGCCAGAATTTCATAGTGCAAGAGAAGAACTTTACAAGGTGGAGATGTGGAGGGAGTAAATTCCTAGACAGTCAGTGCAAAGTCACTGAGACTGGAAATACATTTTCTTGAATAAGTAATATAAAAAAGCAGTTTGGCTGGATCAGAGAGTGTGGGAGGAGGAGTAATGCCCAATGAGGTTGAAAATATAGGCTGGGGTCAAGTTGTTCAGGATTTTAAAAGTTAAAAGGGGTTATATGACTCCAGAAGTGCCAATAGGAGTTGTCATAAAGTAATGGTCAAAGGTAGAATGAATGAGTATGGATGATCGATGACTCTCTGCTGCAGTGTACTGAGGTGATGATTTGTTTTCCACACATGACAATACTCAGGTGGGCTGTCTTCCTGAAGCAGCTGTCTTGGATGACACAGAGAATCTCCTGACACTCTTCAAACCAACCTCTACTATTATTTATATGCCATACGGCATCAAATGATATCATCAGAAACCTAGAAAGCATTGCTAATAATTATGACATCCTGAGAAATGAACTAAAGGTCTTAGAGGCACAAGTGGTATTTTTAAAATGCTATTGAGGCAAAAGCATATATAGAAAATTAATAACTGGCCTTGGAGATCCCAGGAAGAGTCATGGAATTAGATTTTTAAGGTTGATTTTATTTTTAAAGATCTTTCAGGTCACCTAGTGAATCCAATCATTGCATTTTCTAATGAGAAGATCAAAACTGACAGAAGGTAAGTGGCTTGTCTAAATTAGATTAGGATTTGAACTCAGGTTTTTGACATAAGACTCAATGGGCATCCCAGTGCTCTATAATGTCTTACTCCTGAGAATAGGATTTAGATTTCAGGACTATGGCTTAAAATATAAAATTATAAGAATTTTGCTAGAAATGGAATGCACATTTCGATGGCTAATAAAAGCATATGTGCCTGGAACTTGTGAATCTGATCATGAGGGTTTTATACTAGACAGTAGGGACAGTGGGAAAGGAGAGGTGGAGGAAATTAATCATACATTTATGTCAAGCCAGATACCATAGAGAGTAAAAAGCACAAGATATAAAGTAAAAGTAAAAAAAAAAAAGATGACTAGTCAGTAACAAAAATCAACATCTATAAAAATCACAATAAAGTCCACATTCACATACATCTATATTCAAAAGCCCATACTATATTGGTAACAAATGAAAGAACTAGATATTATAATGTGAAGAAGCAAGATTGACCTGGTAGAAATTAATGAGCTTATAAACAGGACTCAAGCATGTAGTATTACTCTGGAAGGTAATTTCCCCAAAGGAAATAGGGTAAATAAAAATGTTGTCTTAGTATTGTATGTATGTTAAGAAAATATTTCCATATGGATCAGGCACTATGCTAAATAATGGGGATACAAAGAAAGACAAAAACACTGTCCTTGCTCAAATATCCCACATTTTGTTGTGGGAGACAATATGTAGGTAACTTTACATACAAGTTATATACAGTGAAATTGGAAAGAAGCTTCAGAGGGAAGGTCCTGAAGTTGAGAGTGAGATAGAAAAGGCCTTCAAATTTTGGGTGGAGGAATCTACTAGAGAATGTTAATTTGGTCCTTACTCTGACTTTTATGGAAAAGCTAGGTTCTAGGGTAAAAAGACAGGTAATTCTTCAAAAATTAAACCTTGTATATCAGAGCTTGTGATCAAAAAAAGAGAGCCAGGCATAGGCTGGAATGCACCCCAGATTTGGAGAAAGTAATTTTCTAAGAGTTCAAAAAATTTATGGAATGTAGTTGGCTAAAATTTGTAGGGTAAATAAACCCAATAGGAATGATAAAACTCAAGAATGAATTCTGAACACACAAAAATAAATAAACCTAGTGAAGAAGAAAAAAGAAAACATAATTTTGCATGTGTGTCACAGTCCCTTTAGACAGTTTGCTGTAATCTATGGAGCCCTTTTTAGAATAGTGTTATGTCTACATTAATAATTAACATAAATGCTAAACTTCATCTAGAGAGTAATGAATACATTTTTCCATATTTAGTACATTTTTTCAATCCAAATTCATGGACCTCCAAAAATCTATCTATGGATCTATAGTTAAGAAGACAAACTCTTGTATAGAAATAACAGCTTTAGAAATTGATGGATAGAAAATGTATAAAAGATGGAAGCAAGGAAAGGTTGGGATAAATACAAAAGCGTGATATATTTCTGTAGGAAAAGGTGTTAAAGTCCCAAAAGCTGATGCTGAAGATAAATTCTAAGAAGAATAAAAGGGTATTTTAGCCTTTGGTGAAGTGGGTGGGTAGGAAGGTTGAAAGACTGGATTGTACCACTTCTGAAGTTGAGTGGGTGAACGGTCCATTATTAGAATAAGAAGATGTAACAACTGAGCTCAATTTCCTTTTAAAATCTCTTCTAAATATAATGGTCTTTGTACTGAAAATGTTAGACCAAAAAGATTTAAGAAGAAATTGAAACCCAAGATAAGTGAGAGTCAGACAACATCTAGCTACTCTCCATGTGTTCACCAGGAACTGATGAATAATATACTAGAGTACTGAGAAAACTGGCAGATATGATTTCTAACCTCCTGTAATTGGTCATTCAAAAAGCATAGAGATTAGAAGTGCCTCTAAACTGGAGAACAGCAAGTGATAAATTGATTTTCAGAAATGGAACAAGTGAAGATTGCAAACTATGGGCCAAAGAGTTTTATTTCAATCTCTGATAAAATTCTTGAGTGTTTTATTAAACACAGAGGTTTGTGATGAGAAATATGGGTGAACTGGCAATATAGGGATTGCAAGGGATCCCTGATTAAAAGTCCATTGAACTAGATTGAGAGAAAGAGAGAAAGAGAGAGAGAGAGAGAGAGAGAGAGAGAGAGAGAGAGAGAGAGAGAGTAGAAATACTATTAATGGACAAAGAACTCAGTCCTGAATTGAACAAAAGGAGGAAAGTGCACAAAGTTGCCTTAGGATTTGTGATACATTTTTAATAATTATGCTCTTCTCCCTGAAACATCAGTTCACCTTTTAATAAAAATATTCTAACAGTGATACATAATCGATATGTCATTGAATGTCACAGTCTCTTAAGAATGAAATTTGAAAGTCATCTAAAGATTAATAGAGAAGCATATGATAAGCACATGTAGCCTTGAAATATTATAAACCAAGAATGTGAAGAGAAGTTGTATAAAGAATATCATTAGAGAATGACTAAAAGAAAAGGTAGGCTAGGTTTTTTTTGTTTGTTTTTAGCAAGAATGACGGCTTATCTCTGGAGAGTCCACATGCTCCATGGATATTCACATGGTTATCAGAGGTATGGGGGAAAGCACCCAGTATGTTGGGTAGATGACCTGGAGAGGATTTATGGAAGAATACATAGAAGAATTGAACAGATTCAGAAGGTACACATGAGTTGAGATCTGCATCATTGGAAGGGTTCCTCAAATCAATGAGAGCACAAATCATTAAGAGTATTAAAGTGTTCAGAAAAATGAAGATGATTCTCTGCAGAGCTAAGCTCTGATTGGATCACATCTGGAGATTGGGTCAATCACAGGTGTCATGTTGGAGCTCATCCACAAAATGAATATAAAATAGTGAAAGGACAATGCATACAAAAATTACCTTCAGAAAGTAAGAGTTTTTAACTTGGAGAAGGGAAAATAAGGAGAGAAGTGACTTACATTTACAAAATCTGAAGTGCTTTCATATTTAAAAAAGATAAACTTTTCTTAACCCACAATGAAATGTGAGTTTTTTTTTTTTAGCTAGGAATTATTTTTCGGTTGTGTCATGTACCATCAACACCTATCACAGTACCTTGTACATAATAGTTACCCAATAAATGATGCTCAGATTGGAGCTAGGAACAATAGCTGAACCTTGTAGAAAGATAAGTTTTAGCTCAATAAAAGGCAAAAACTTCCTAACAATGAGAGTCATTCAGAAGTGGAAAGGGCTGCTTCAGATAGTAGTACATTCCTACTCACTGAAGACTTTCATGTAAAGTCTTGATGACCATTTCTTGGGGATGATATGGGAGGCAGTCTTGGTTACGCACTTGTTTGACTTAATTTTAAAGTTTTGAATTCTGGATTTTTTAAAAGATGTTGGTGAGAAACTAGCAATCAATAAATACATGCATGGTAATTTTTGGAAGATAATGTACCTGGCATGATCAGGAATAATGGACTTTGAGGTAAATCTTGAAGAGGTCTTGGATTGCAAGAAACACTAAGAATATAATTACTAGTGTGGTTTCTTAGAATGTATTTACTTCAAATTATTTTAAGCCTGTATTTATTTATTGATTCAATACTTGATTCATTCATTCATCTATTCCTTTTAATTTACTTGTTCATTTTTGACATTTATATAACCTACTCATTTCTTCTTCTGTCATAAATCCATCCATTTATTTACTTATTTTATCTGCCTATTTATTTGTTCATTTATTTATTTGTTTATTGTATTGGACCTGTGATTTTACTGGTATAAGAATTTTCTAAGGAATAAACTTATCCTCCCAATAAAGTTCAGGACCTGCTCTGCAACTTAGAGTTACAAATATAAAACTCTGAAGAAAGTTCTTGGGGAGAGTGAGATACTAAATGATTTGCCCAGGGTTACATACAGTCAGTATGACTCAGAGTTGTGACATGAATTCAGTTCTCCCTGACTCGGGGGCAGTCTCTCTTTCCACTAGGTCATGTTGTCTACCATTTTATTCACTTCACAAATATTTTACATTTCAAGGAGCAGCCCTAAAAAGGTCTTGGCAAGTCCTCACACCAGAAATGCTTGTCCTTCCTGAACACTCCATACACCACAGTTCAACTCTCACCTGGGCTCCAAAAAGTTGTAGCATGTGCAGCAGCCATACCCCACTAAAACTATCTCAGCAGACAAACTATACCCTGTTGAGGGTAATTGACAGGCCTCAGACTTTGTGGTGAGTTTAGGGGGATATCTATCCCAAGCATGTGAAGACTTCTCCTGGTGGAATGGGCAAATGAGAACAATTTATTCCAATGACCACATAGGTGACTGAAACAGGTGCTGTGGAGCACTCAGTGCTTGGTCAGGCATCAAAGACATCAAACATCAACTGGATCCAAAGCCATTGCCAGTTGTCTTGACTATTGTCTTGCCACTGGACTTCCATGACTCTGGAAGAAAGAGTCAGGTTGAAGACTTCATGCAACTCTGGATCACTTGAATACAATTCTCTTAAGACAATACTCTGTGATGTCACTGGTTCTTTTTTGAAAATGAAGAATCAACAATGACATTTTGTATTTACTCATCAGTATACATTTTCTTTCCCTAAAGAGAATGTAAATTTATTGCAAGTGGTTTCCTTTTTGTTTTGCAAAATTTCTAGCACATAGAAAGTGATTAAGAAAGGATTCTTAATATGAGTGATTTTTTTATGTCTTGTTCTGCTTATTTCCCAATTAGCCACTTATGTGTACCCTATCTTCTCACCTATTTTGGAATACCATTTGGGGAGTGATTATGCAGTGAACTCTATACACCTTAGTATCTAATGCAATATTTCACATATAATATATTCTGAACCAAATTGTAATATACTCATTGGTACATGAACATTAATATTGATAATAGTGGAAAAGAGGCTGTGTTCTTCAGTTAGAGTTGATTGTTTTTAAAAATCAATTAGAAATCAGAGTACTGATGCTTGCATACTTACAGTTTCAAACACATTCCTAATGGCAGAAAAAAAGATTAAAGACCCTTGTAAAAGAACTGATTATTTTAGAACTCTTAATACTATGTCTCTTCCTCTGTCACACAGAGAAAAAAAATAAATAGCTATTACCTTTGAATATTGTTACTAATTTTTATTGTAGTCTAGGTTGTCTAAAATCTATGTTATTATAATTAATTATTCAAGGAGGCATGGAGGCTATCTCAGGGACAGTATGACTCTCTTCCTTTGGGGAATGAACTAAAAGTATAATTATTCATCCTCTGTCATTGCCTTATTATGCAGTACATTTAACAGAGAAAAATTTATATACAAAATACATATAGACATAAGTGCATATATATGTATATATGTGTATCCGTATGTGTATGTGTGTGCATTTGCATGTGTGAATGGTAAGAAGTCATGTAGCAGACAGCTACATGAATACATGAAGTATTGGGCTTAGAGTCAGGAAAATTATTTTTTGATATGACTAACATAAGAATTTGTTCTGCTTGACTATGCTTATGTGATACAAGAGTTCTCTCTCTCTCTCTCTCTGTCTCTCTCTCCCTCCCTCCCTCCCTCCCACCTTCTCTCTCCCTTAGTGGATATGTGGAAGTAGGAAGGAGAAAATAAATAAATGATTGATAGCTGAACAAACAAATTTTTTAATTAAAAAAAGAAAAGAAGTCTGAAAAAAGTCACAACTTCTATGTGCTTCTTCTTCTGTGTGTCATTAAATTCACTAGGATCAATCTACTAACTCTTTAAAGAATTCTAGCCTCATCCCAAGCTGAGGAAATTATATACCCTTCCCATATTAATATATGTATATATATGTGCATATATGCATATATATAATGTTGCCTCCTGTGTCTTTAAATGTGTTGTATATGTTACATATGAGCTATACAGATTAGTGCAAAATATATTAATATAGGCACATATCCATAACATTTAATATAGATGTGTATATGTGTGTGCATGTAATATGCATGAAATAGTTAAAGACATAGGAGGCAAAAAATGGTAGAGGACCAATCCTGAAGTTTCAAGGACCTGGGTTCAAGTACTACCTCTGACACAATCTGGAACAACCATGAACAATTTTCTTAAAATCTCAGTGACCTGGACAACTCTAAGGCTTATATGGTACCTATTATTTACTCATCTATCTACATTAGAGAAGAATGGGAATAGTGCAGGGACAACACCAATGAAATCACAGATGTCTCTCCACAAATAGACAAAAAATATGAGATTAAGACCATAGATTCCCACGATAATACTCCATTGTGGAATGGAAGGGCTCCCAAGTAGTTTGGCAGAATGAATAGTGTGCTAGACTTGGAAGACCAGGGTTTGAATTCTTACTCTGATACTTGGTTTTAGAGCATATAGCAACTTACTTATTTTCTCTGAGCTTCAATTTCCTCATCAGTAGATGAGGTAGAGGGATAGTATATGAAGTACAAATAAATGCTATAATGTGAGATTCAAATGAAGTAATGCACGCAAAATGTTTTTCAGTCTTCGAATGCTTAGTGTCAGTGATTAATTGAAAGCTATAGCCATAACATGGGAAGGGAGGGCTCTAAGCTCTACTAAGTAACCCTAAACTAAAAAGGGTTTGGGTATAAGTCTGGGAATTGACTGTATATCTGTGGGCCAAAGACCTACCTAGCAAAGTTTGAAGAGGTTCATAAGCATATAGGCTACAGCAGAATATATTTTATGCCATAACAATTCTTAAAAACCTTCTACTGAGTCATATAGGAGTTGAGATGGACATGATTAAAGAGAACATCTATATTTATTAATTTTAAAAAGTGAGCTGTTGTAGTATAAGAAGGTAGAAATAATACACACCTATAAAATCTTAATATATAAGACTCTTTCCAGTCTCTAATAAATATGTGTTCCAATTGTTTTCCTCTGTGGTCCATAGATATAAAGTAATGACTAGTTTTATGAATGGGGCAGCTAACTAGTGCAGTGGATAGAGCGCTGGGCCTGGAAATCATCAAGACCTGAGTCCAAATCTCCTTTCACACATTTTCTGTGGGACCTTTAGTAAGTCACTGAAACATGTCGGCCTTAGTTTCCTCATCTGTAAAATGAGCTGGAAAAGGAAATTACAAACCACTCCAGCATCTTTGTCAAGAAAACCCCAAATGGGGTCAGGAAGAATCCAAAACAATTGAACAATAACAACAAAAGTCTTATGAATAGTCAATTTTATAATTATTTCAAATGATCAGGAATCAGTCACCAGGAAGATTTTCTAAATACCTAGAAAAAGGATAGAGCTGAATAGATTTCTGAGATATAAGTAAATCTATATATACATATACTATACTTTGTATATAATATATATGTCTGTGTATATACATATATATGTATATGTGTGTGTATATATGCATATATATATACATATATATAAAATACAGACAATAAGTACTATGATTGGAAGTGGCAATAAAAAGTTGGAGAAGTGAGGAAAGCCCTCAAGAAAAAGATGGCACTTAAAATGAGCTTTGAAAGGAACAGATGGTTAGAAAGCACCCTTAGGTATAAAGTTTAGACAAGATGAGGTCCCTGACTATGAGAAGGAAGATCACTTCCCCAATGCAAAAATATGAAGGCAGGAGATGAACTATTATATACAGGTCTAGTGGAAATAATTTACTACTCTATTTCCATGCAAATTAGACCTTTTTTTCCTTAAAAGATAATAAGGCCATCCTTGAATCTTTATTGGCTCAGAAGACTAAAGGCTAGGGATGTTGATATTAAATCTAAGCCTGGAAAAACAGGCAAGAGTTAGTAGTCAATTCATCTACAAACCAACAATAATTTATTAAGTGCTTACTATGTTCTAGGCACTGTGCTAAGATTTGGGAATTAAAATACAAAAATATAAGTAGAAATATATATATATATACAATATTATAATATTCTTATATTCTAATAAGGGAAGACAGTTTATAAAGGGAAGCTGAATTGGGGTGGGGGAGAGCAGGGGCATGGTAGAAAAAGTACAGGCAGTTATAAATACAAATTAAAAGTTAATGAAGACATAGCTAGCCTGGGCATCCTCCTTAAAATGGAGATTTTGAGAATAACGAGCCAATGAGAGAGAGAACTCAGAGATGAAGTGTATTGTCAATGTGACAAATACAGAGATGGGGAAACTTTCAGAGTGAAGATGTTTTTGTAGTGTGGATAGTTTGACTGGAGTATAAAGTCCCTGAGAAGAAATTAAATGTGAATAAAATGGAGTAAGAAGTAACCTTAAAACCAGGATGTGAAAGCTTTAAATGCCAAAGAAAGGAGACTGTAAACAATCCTGCCATAACATGAATAGTTAATTGCTGTCACACAAAGTTCTTTATTCACCATGTATTTAATAAATATTTGTTGAAAGAATGGATGAATGAATGAATGCAGTATGATTCCTTTGATAGACTACTGTTCAATTACTAACCTAGCTAAGTTCAAAGAAATCCGTTATCTGAATATTTGTCACAAGTTGATGGAAATTTGAGAGTGGGGGGAGTCAAAACAACTCAAAAGCATTTACAAAGGTGAGAAGCTACAGTAAGGTATTAGAGAGGACAAACACATAGAACAATGAAACCATGGAGCATTTTAAATGGAAGCATAAAAGTACGTTAAATGATTTCAAAAACTCTTATAATTAAAAAATATTACAATCTATTTTCCTTTGTACTCCCCTGCTAGACTCAAAACTCCATCTCAGTAGGAATTGTGTCTTATTTAATCATTGTGTTTGTCAGCACCCAATGCAATACTTCGTATATGGGAGGTACTTAATGTTTTGTTTTGTTTTGTTTTTATTTAATCTGATTATGTCATTTTTATATTTAGCATTTTGTGTAAATTTGGGTATTTAATAGACCTATCAATGCATTGATTTCATTATCATTTCCACCTATATGCTTCATCAACTTTTATAACTTTTGGTCAAGTGTTTTCACAGATCCTCCATAGGGGATTTCCACAATGCTCTTGGAATGGTCTATAGTTTTTTTGGTTGGTTGTTGTAGTTGTTGTTTTCTATTGACAACAATTAAACTCCAGATTAAGTGCAATTTCTTGCTCTTGATACATGACTAGTTCATATCCCTTCTGGTCTTGCATATCTCTTGTGATGTCTTTCTAGTCAAGGAACAAAGAAAACTAAGAATCTTGATATTCTTACAAATTAAGTGAACACAATAAGGCCATAGCATTTGGGGAGGTGGTGGTAACACCAAGAAAGAAGTGATTTTTTTTTTCTTTAAGACAACTGTTGTGAAAAAAGCAATAATCAAAAAAATAGAATTATCAAGTAAAAATATAAGTAAAACATGATCATGGACTGGATGGTAGCATCTCAAATGCACAACAAATTGTGCATATAACCTAGTCTGCTTATCCAACTATATATGTGATTCAGAAATTCCACAGGGAGTCCTGTCTGAGGCAGGAAAGAATAATTAGTATACTCATGATCTAGGGTCCTGTTTACACCTCTGTTTTTAACTCTAATGATTTGTTTGCTTGAACTAAGCACTACTATCTTATGTCTATAAATGTTGACGTTAGAAAATAATAATGTGTTGGAATTTAACAGATATTTTAAATTTCAGGTTTACATTTCATCAGAGACAGACTAAGTTAAACATTTTACACACCAACATTCATATTATGGAGGAATGGTATCCTCTCATCATCAGAAACAAATATTTATGGAGCAAATAATATGTTTCAGTTGCTGAGCCAGGTACTATTCATATAAAGAAATAGAAGAGAGTGTGTACTCAGAAAGACTGCAATTTAATTAGGGAGATAAGACATAGATACAAAAAGATGATATATACTAAGCACTGGATAAAAGTGGCATGTAATAACATTATTCAACCCAAACTATACTATATATTTGTAAAACCTTTAAATGTTCTGTGTGCCATGAAAAAATTATGTCAATAAATATTACAATATGTCCATTAAATTGATAAATCATTTCAGTTTTAATCTTTTCTTTTTTATTAGCATCCTTTAGTATTCTAATTTAATAAATTAGATTTTAATCCCTATGAGAACAATTCTAAACTTAAAATAATCATTGTTATGATTGCTATTTTTTACACTTGATATTTTTCTCTTGGAGTTTAAGTTACAACTTTAAGATATAAAAGAGGGAACCCCAGACACCATCCCATGGCTACTTTTATGGCATTGTTTAAAAAGTTTCTTGATAACATTGATTAAAAAACTACTAAATTGGGGCCTATACAAAGTTTATTAGGAAAAAAGTTCATTAATATTTTGTTCTAAGATATTTTCTTTTGATTTTTTAAAATTCCAAATATTTTATATAAACAACTAATGCAACCATAAATAAATAAATATAAATAAAGCAACTACATAACTACTTTTGAGGCAACCTTGATTTTGTTAGGATAATCAGTTCTGCTTCATTCCATTTGTGTGGTTGAATGATAGGCAAATCTGAAATGTCTGACTCACTTTTTAATATATAAAACAAAACAATATATTTTGTGGTTTTTTAATCATTTAAAAATCATCCTTACATTTTGTGAGTTTGGGGATAAACCTAAACATAATCTTTATATGCAAAACTTTTAAATTTTTAAATATATTAATGGCTAGAGTTTAACTAGGACTTAAAGATTTAAAAATGACTTTATATATGTCATTTAATTTAATTCTCATAAAAAATCTTGGAAGTAGACATTGGATATCAGCAATAATTAGGAAAAAAGTGCTCCAAATAACTAATAATAAGACAAATTCAAATAACTTCATCTCTGAGGTTTCCCCACCACACATATCCATTATATTAGCAAAAATAATAAAAGATAATTATATATATATGTATGTATACATGCATGTATGAATATAGATATATACACACTTAAATACCTACATATGCATATATACATATAT
Organism: Vombatus ursinus; assembly: GCF_900497805.2. Classification (NCBI taxonomy): domain Eukaryota; kingdom Metazoa; phylum Chordata; class Mammalia; order Diprotodontia; family Vombatidae; genus Vombatus; species Vombatus ursinus. The sequence goes on along the minus strand of NW_020951391.1, from coordinate 6,257,750 downwards.
AATTATGTACATATATACATACATGTTAGAGGGGCTGGAGGAAAACAGGAATAATAGTGGATTAATTAAATAAATATCATTATTGCTTCTACAAAAGGAATATCAATCAACTGTCCTTTGGTTCCACTCACCATCTCTTCAAATCCCAAAACAAAATCCCCATGCTCTAGTCAGGCCTCCCCTTTATGAGTTGTATCCAGCTGTTTGAACATAAACTCTTTGAGTGTAGGGACCTCATTAATTGAATACTGGTAAATGTTTAGAAACCACTGTTTGAAAAAAATGCAAAACACATATTTATGTTAAATCTGCATTATTAACATTATCTCTGTCACTTTCTTAAGTCTAGATGAGTAACAAAAAAAAAATAAATCAAGTCCGTATTTTTAGTTTGCCAATTTCCAAATTGTAAATGCTCACATTGAAAATATAATAATCTGTTCTCACTAACCAATTCAAATTGGCTCCAGTACACCCCTGGATATCATTCTTTTTTGTGTATGTATGTATTTGTGTGTATATTGCACATATATGTACACACATGCATATGTATATACATCCACATATGCACAATGTTTGTATGTGAAATATATACACAGATACAACATGTGTATGTAAACACACACACACACACACACATATATCTATCTATCTATCTATCTATCTATCTATATATATATATATACATACACATAGAGTATGTAAAAGTGTGCCTGGCACATAACAAATATTATTTACTATATACCTATTTTTGTTATTCTCTTATGTTAGTGAATTTATAAGGATTAAGGACCTTCAGCAGTCAAAGTTTTACAGATTTGATAGGCACTGTTGATAGTTTGCTCTTTGCTAGTTGGGAAACCATTGTCATGAATTAGTGTTGCAGAAATTCAATAGTAGCTAACATTCATATAACATTTAAAGGTTCAAGAAGTTCTTTACATATGTTATTTATTTCATTTCATCTTCACAATAACACTGTAAGTTAGGTGCAGTTATTATAATGACTTTACAGATGAGGAAACTAAGTTTAGGGGGTGATTAAATGACTTGATTAGGATCACACAGCTAGTAATAATTTGAGGAAGGATTTGAACTCTGGTCCCAAAGGCCTTCATTTTATCTCCTACACCATCTGGCAGCCTTTAGAGAAAGGAGAAAAAGAGCACAAAAGGCTCAGGGGAAAAGATTTTAACAGAACTTTTATTTGAAGTGGGGCAACTAGGTGACTTGGTGGACAGAGTGCCAGGCCTGGAGTCAGGAAGACTCATCTTCTGGGCCTTAGTCACCTACTAGCTGCACGACCTTGAGCAACTCATTTAACCCTGTTTTCCTCAGTTTCTTCATCAATAAAATGACCTGGAGAAAGAAATGATGAACCACTCCAGTATCTTTGCCAAGAAAACACCATATGGGAACATGAAGAGTCAGACATGACTCAAGTGTACAACCACAAGAGGTATTTTGAAGGATGGAAGGAGAATACAAAGTTTCTAGTTCAACAACAAGAGAGAGAACTCCTACAGAGAGGAATGAGCATTAGACCTGACTGAGTAATATAGAAGCTTCATAATCAGTCAGATAGTGCAGAAATTTAAAAAAAAATAGTTTACAAAGGCAAGATGCAATCTTTTCTAAAGGATTTTGAATGTCAACAAAAGGAGTTTGTACTTTATGCTGTAGACAATGGAACACCACTGATGGTTTAGTAGCAGGGGAATTGTATTCAAAGTGTCTCGTCAGCACTGCGCAGGATTAGTAGGATTTTGGTAGGACTAGGGATAAGGAAAACAATTAAATTATGGTAATAGCCCAGACATACAATGATATAGTCTAATATTAGAACATGAGCCAATAGTTCATTTTTTTGTTGTTAATTATGCCTCTGCTGCATCTTAAAGTGTGATAGCTTTACATTGTCAACTGAAGTCCCCAGACTTCTTTAAAAGTACATTCAACAAAGTTCTTCATTATTTTCACAGTTATGTGAATAGTGGCCATTGACATCCCTACTTTTATGCTTTTAAATGTTCTTGAAAGCTACATCAAATTCACTAAGTGAAGTTTTGTTTAGATTGTATGCCATGTTTCTTCTTGAAGCTGGGTGAAAAACAATACATCTAAAATCTCTGTGTGGTAATTAAAACTTCAGAGAATTTTTCAGATTGTATAAAATAACAAAATAACCTCTTTTATCATTTCTGGACTTTGAACAAAGGACAAAAAGTTAATTTAGTAAAATGATAAAGTTACCTTAGGAATGAAAGCACATTAACCTGTGAAGCCTGTTTCATTGAAAATAAACACTTCTTTTGAGAAAATTTAGCTTCTAACTTACCCAATATTTATGGAAATTATTTCTGAGAAAATAAACATCTTTAGACTCTGAATTCTGAAGTTAAGAGATATCAGAATTAGGGAATCACATTTCTTTAGCTCTTTAAAATTCACACAATGCTAGCTTAGCAATAACTAATCAGCTATGTGGCACAATGGATAAAGTATCAGGCCTAGAGTCAGGAAGACCTCCATTCAAATTTGGACTCAGACACTTACTAAATGTGTGACTCTGGGCAAGTCCCTTAACTTTTGTTTCCCTTAGTTTCCTTATCTGTAAAATGGCAATAACAATAGCATCTACCACCCTGAGTTGTGAGAATCGAATGAGATCAGAGACCATAAATATAAAATGCTTAGCATAGTGTCTGGCACATAATAAGCACTATATAAAAATTATCATCATTATCATCCCTGTGAAGTAGATAAAGCTATTATACCCATTTTACAGATGAGAAAAGTGAACCTTTATGATGCTAAAAAAAATGATCACTAACCTAGTGACTAAAACAGGATTCAAAGCTTAGTTCCCTATCCAATGTCAATCCTCTGTCTACTCTCTCAGATTGAAACAATGAGGCTTGCCTTTTACTAAAAGCATTTTGCTGGTATATGCAAAACATAAAAGCACATAATACAATAGGAAATGTTCAGAGAGCCTTAGAAGCACACATATGTATGATATATATTATATACCCATTCATATTCTATTATTTGTACTAACAAAGGAGAGTAATTGAATAGTTCACCAAAAATTGCAAATGGTATATATACACAGTGATAATGTCATGTCCCCGCATACACACAAATCAAAACAAAATGATACTTGATTCAGTATTTCATCTATATAGACCTCCAGTTAAACTATCATATATTTGATGCCATTGAATATACAGTAATTGTTTTCAATGGAACTATAAAGAGTATATAATAAAAATGTGCTTGAAAATGATAGCCAGAATTTTAACTGTCCAAATCAATGCTATATCATTTGTACAATTTCTCTTTTTCTCAAGCATCAAAGTATAAAAATCTTTAAATACTTAATTTCTTTCATTTTAATGGAAGATGAGGGTAGAAGTCAAAATAGGAAAGAGATTTTTATATACCATGCTGTTGCTGACTAAAAATTGGGGATTTTCTTGCTAACATTTGGGAGAGAAAAGAAAGACACTCACCTTCCAACTGGTAGTGACAAAAAGGAAATGTTTCAATTATTTATACTTTCAAGAAACCACTGTTGCCACTACAGTAACTCTAGCATAGGAATACCCAGACAACGTTCTTTTAACAATGTTAGTTTCACAATGGTATTGGCAAACAAAAGAAATCAAACAAAAAGTATTGATCCCAACAGTCCCATCTAACTCTTATAATATTAAGACTCCTCCCACATTATATTGTTGCTAATAGAGATTTATCATGGTAGTGAATAAGATGTAAGCTTTCAAGTTAGAAAGACCTGATTTCCAATTGTGCTTCAGACACTTATCAGATGTGTGACTGTTGACAAGTCACTTAACTTCTTTTACCTTTATATTCTATCTATAAAATGAAGGGGTTAGATTGGATGGGTTTGGAAATCATCTTTCCCGTCTTAGGTTTTCCCATTCTGTGAAATAAAAAGGTTTGACTCAATTTTCTTTTATATTAATTTCTGTTTTGATAGATATAATCTCACGACTCAGTCTGGTGCTCTTCCAACTGGTTATCATGTTTTCCACTTTAAATGTATGGGAAATGCATGCCATCCCCATTTTTAACTACTCCAGCTGGATCTACAGATTACTAAAAATATAAAATTAGAACTGAAATCTATCATTAACTTCTCTTTTTACAAAGGAATAAACTAAAGTATGGAGAGAATAACAGATGCACTCACAGTCCCATAACCAATTTGATTCCAAATTACCTCATTCATTCAGACATTTCAGTCCATTTTCTCTAAACCATAGTAAACAAATCTCACTTTAAAAATGAATTAAGACCTCATTGACTAATTGTACTAAAATAATTGCAGAAAAAGAATCATTCACCCTAATATTTTGTCATCCCCAAAGTTCACAAAGGACTGTTCCTTCTATCTTTATCCTCCAAAAAACATTAATATGTGTGCTCTACAAAGTTCTACACATTACAAAGATATATCTTGGTTACTAGCAAGGTATAATAGAAGTCAAGGTTGTGGATAAGACATAGCCACTAACTTTCTGTGAGATTTAAGCAAACACATTCTTAGTTTTCTAACCTGTAAATTAATTGTGTTGGACCAGATTAGAAGTGTCAAACTCACTGCCTTCTAGCCATAATGAAAAACTTCTGAGTGCAACCCAAACCAGATTAAAATGTAATTGAGAAATATTCAATACAATAAATAAAAATACATTGGCAGGTGGGTATCCCCTTCTTTTTGCAGTTGATACCATTGGATTTGATGATTTCTTAGGTTTCTTCTTCTGTAATATTCAATTTTAATAATTCAAAAAAATGCATCTATACAAGTAGAGGATAGAAGGGGCAGATCTAGAGGAGAGTTCTTATGAAAATGGTCCAGGTACAAGTTCAATAGGAAGCAATAGTGGAACATGATAGCCAGAAACACTAACTTGTGAAATCTCAAACTGCCATGAGTGATGCATAATGTACAGAATGTTTATTATAGCATTGAATGGGGAAAGGGAAAGAAATAAGCATTTATATAGCTCCTACTATATGGCAGACAACATTAAAAAGTTAAGCACTTTTTATAAATACTATCGCATTGAATAAAGAACTGGTGTTGGAGTCAGGAAAACGTGAGTTCAATCCCACATCTGACATGTAGTGGCTCTATCAACCTAGATACATCATTTGACCTCACTGTACATAACTCTCCAAAACTACGAATCACAGAGAAAGTGGCTATCTGCATTGGTATTTTTCTTGCAAGGAGCTCCTTACGTAAATAAAATTGTAAGACTTGTTTGTTTGTCAGTTTGTTTGTTTTATCAGAATAAGGGTTTTGATAGTGCCTCAGTGTAGTTTTTCTTCTCAGATAACTCCTGAAATATTGTGTGTTGCCAGGTAGTACATTTTTGGATGGTTCCCAGGATAAAAAGTTCCTAGAATTTTTTTTGAAAATAGAACGCCCAGGACTGTTTCAAAAAACTTGAAATAGATAGACAAGAAAGAGAAGCCTTCAGATCTCCTCTTGCTTCTTCTCTACTCTTTATCTCTGAGGGATGGGAGGTGTAGAGATGAGGATGATAATTAGCAGGAATGCAGTAGACAGAGATTTGGACCTATACCCAAGAAGACATGAATTCAAATAACCCCATCAGACTTTTACTAGTTGTGTGACCCTAGCCAAGACTTTTAAACAGTCTGACTCAATTTCCTCATGGGTAAAATTGAGATAATGATAACACCTGCATCCCAGGGTCGTCATGAGTATAAAATGAAATAATATTTGTAAAGTGTTTTGCCAATTTTAAAACACCATGTAATTGCTGTCTTTTTTATTGCTGTAGAAACAGAATATTAGAAGTTTAAAAATATTAATTAAAATTTAATAATAGTTTTAGTTTTTAGCTAAGTTTACTTGATGCTACTAGTTGCTGATTAAATCTTTTGTGCCACAGAGGATAATACATAATATTATGTGCATTATACAACTTATATTTTCATAATAGTTTCTTTTAATATTTTCAAATTGCAATTGCTTTATTTAATTCTGGAATCCTTGAATCTGTATGCTATTAATAATCATGATTTAACATCTCAAATTTATCTCTGATTTTTTCCCTTTCTTATTTTGTAAGCATCATATTCTAGAATCATAATTTTAATACAAGTCTGTTTAATGCAATGTGATTCCTTGAATTTTCTAGGACCCTTTCAAAAAGTTATGTAAAATAAACTCTGTAATAAAGGAGAACACTGGTTTTATAGAGAAATTTCCATAACAGACAACCATTTTCTAAAAGCTTCTGGATAAAATTAATATATAAGTATTTCTCAGAAAAAAATGCCATGAATTTATAATGATCAAACTTTGCCAGAAATGAGATATGAGATGGCACCTCCCCTGCCACCTTGTCAGACAGTCAATAAGCATTTATAAAGTACCTACTGTGCTCTTAATCACTCTTTGCTGAGGTGGTGTGAGGTATGAACTCTTTGCTGAAGTATGAACAACTTCATACATCATCAGACATTTTAAATGTGTTGGTTAGTTTTGCTGAACCTTCTCCCCTTTATACTCTTCATTATAAAGGTTGCATTAGGAAATTGATGAAATGTAGAAACAATAGATATGGACAATATTTACTTTGAAAATAAAACATAACTAATAGATCTTACAAACACAATAGTGAGTGATTTAGTTTATTTACTTCTGCTACTTCATTATAAAAGAAAGTTTTATATGTTTTACTTGGTCCCAAAAAGCAGAACTAGGAGCAATAGGTGAAGTAATAAAAAGTAAAATTTGGTTATCAATATATGAAAAAAAAAGCTTAACAATTAAAAGTAAAAATAAAATGGATATCCTTGGGATATCCCAACTAAAGTTCTTTAAGGAGAGATCACTTCTATTCAAAGAATTTAGAAGTTACTTAATAATGCTTGTTGAGTTTAATTTAATTCCTTGTCAGGCTAGAACATTGGGCTCAGTCTAAGAGTAGGACATTTAAGAGGAATTGACATAAAGTCTTACACATAAGTTCAAAATTCAACTGTATGAGTACAAAATGGGTCAAGTACAGTTAAATACGGGTCATCCAGATAAAAATCTGGGTGGGAAGGAAGTAGCTTATATGTCTGAATGCCAAAATGGTTTACAAGGAAAAAGATTTATCTTCCTGTCAACAGCATTTTGTCAAATATTTGTGTGCTGTGCAGTATACTAGGGGCTATAGAAGTACTAGAAATTTCTAGATCCTTCAAGAAATCACCTTGCATTAAAGAGACTTACATCAAAATTGTGTAGTGCCAAGTACTACTGTAAAGACAAAAATGAAACAAGCCTTGACTTTGTGGAGTTTATATTCTCCTGAGGAAAAAAAAAAATATATATATATATATATATATATATATGTGTGTGTGTGTGTGTGTGTGTGAGTGTGTGTGTGTGTATGTGTATAATATCACACAGTTGAAATACAAAAAGTTCATTGAAACTATATATACAAACACAAAGTGACGTCTCCAGGAAAATAATTTTATATTACTAAGGAATTTAAATAACATTATGTGTGTGCCCATTTCCCTCTAAAATAACCCTTTTGAAGATGAATTCATGACCAATACATAAATGCACTGAACTGGTGACATGTAACTGTGACAGGAACACACATCAGTGAATCACATTAATTGATCTGTTTTACAATATTCACAATGTATGTTTTATGATCATAGTGTGAATGCAACTCTCTAAAAGGCAATCAGGTACAGCTAGACAATTTCATTTTTTATAATGCCTACCACAGCTTTGCTTCTTCCTCTTCCTTTTTCACTTCTTTTTTCTCATTATTATTATTATTATTATTATTAGCATTAGCATTAGCATTAGCATTTATATAGTATTTACTTTGTGCCAGACAGTGTACTTAGTGTTTTCACAAATATTATTTCATTTGTTCCCTTCCATCAAGTCTGCAAAATGGGTACTATTATTATTGACAATTTAGAAAGAGGTTAAGTGACTTGCCCAAAGCCATACAACTAGTAAATATCTGAGACCAGGTTTCAACTCAAGTCTTTCTGAGTCCAAGTCTAAATTCAGAGATTGATACAACTTGTCATCTAAGATGGTATATGAAGCATGGTGCTGAATAAGAAACAAGGATAGTTTCAGAAAATTTCCTGAACCAAAACTAATGGTAATGTGTTAATGGCCATATTTATTAAATAATTTTAACTAAACTGGACATAGAATTTTTTTTGGAAAATCATATGATTTCCTTGTTTGATTGAATCACAATTTAAAAAAAAAGAACAAATAGCTAAGTTTATTTTAATAATCCAACTAGAACAGATTTATAGCCATGCAGATTGCCCTACCCCAATTCATATACTAGAATAGTGGGGTTCAATGCAGTAATATGGAGAGAGAGTTTTTCAACACTTCATTTTTTTTCAGAGTGAAATTATATATTTCTGGCCAGAAATCATTGTATTAAGGGACTTTGTTACAAAACATATTTAATTTTTAAATAATTACTGTGACAGAATTGTTCTATTTGTGGCCCTAGAAAATTTGTAGTGTGAACAATACTTCTGTTAGCAGCAGGAAAGCTAATCCCCCAACATCTTGGACACATTTCCATAAGATATTCCAGGCAAATTGGAGAAATTTTGATTGGATGATAATTTTTGGGTTCAGCTACCTATAAATGCAGAGGTACTAGTGGGAAGGGAAGAACATAGCCTAAAGACAATACTGCCCTGAACATGGAAGCCCACAACTGTCATTACCCAGATGTATATTTTAAACCAAGGTGAGAGTGACCCCTGTTGGTTTCAAACTTTGGCTCTGGCTTCCATTTTCACATTCTCCAATTTTGGGGAGTACTCTTACCAGACATTCTGGAACCTCATGACAATGGTCAACCCCATGTCTACATGTTCATGGTTCCATTTCCTGGCTCACATTCTCTGGAACCCTTCCTATCAAATTTTGTCTTATCACATATTCAACTTTTTTTTTTCTCAAGACAATTCCCAGCTTGACAAAACTTTTAAACAAATCTTATGTTAGCCTAACACTCACGCTTCCCCTCAATCATAACCCAACCTCACTTTCACTGATTCGTAACAGATAGGAGGCTTAAGAAATTATTGAATAAACTTTCCAAAACTGGTGATTAATAGACTGGAGAAAACCTGAAGGGAAACTTTTTATGAGATTGCACAGATACCTAGCTCTTTCCTTATTCTGTTGAATATTATTAACAATAACTGGGATGAAGACATGCTTAGGAAATCTATTGATGACATAAAGTTTGAAAAGATAGCTAATATGTTGAAAGACAGAATCTAAATCTAAATCTATATAAATATATGCATACATATCCATAGACAGGTTAAGAAAATAAGCTAATTTAAATGAAGCACAATTGAAAGAGATAAAATCAAGCCCTTGAACTTGGATTAAAAATTATCAAATGAAGGAAATATGAATAAGAAGCAGCTAATGGAAATTTTAGTGAACTATAAACTTAAGATGAATGAAAGAATGAAAAACAAACAAACAAACAACACAATCTTAGATTACATGAATGGAATTAAGGTTCTAAGTGAAAGAAGGTTAATTCAGTTAGAACAGGCTAGTCATAGGCAATACAAAAGCAAAAAGAACCCACCTTTCTGCTCAAGGAACTTATATTCTATGAAAGGAAGGAATAGAATATTTACATAAGTAATAAATACAAAGTATTTGGTGAAGGAAACAATAATAAAAATAAGAGAGGCAAGGAATCAAGAAAGGGTTCACAAAGTTGCTGGGACCCATGCTGAGTCCTGAAGACTATGAAGGATTTTGAGAAACAGAGATGAGTGGGGAATTCATTCTGGGGATGATCAAGGGCAGTTGTGAATGCATGGAGGCAGAAGATGGATGATTGAATTTAGAGAGGAGTTAATAGTTTTATTTGGCTAGAATGGAGAATTTATGAAGAAGATCAGGGTGAAGTAAAAGTGGAAAAAAGGAGAGTCAGCTTGTCTGAGACAGAGTTAAAGGATAAGTTAATGAAATATATTTTATTTTTAGGGAGATGCAGCATGGTCAGATCTGCCACACAGGAAGTTTATTTTGTCAACTATGTGAAGGATGGATAAAAGAAACAGAGACAGAGAGATAAAGAGAGGCAGAGATAGAAGCAGGGGCAAAGATAGTGAGGTCTATATGATGAAAGGTATGAGAATGAGAAATGTTATGGAGAAGTGGTCAACTGTACTTGACAACTGATGAAATATGGGAATTGAGATATAAAATGCTAACAAATGACTCTCAGATAATGAATTTTGGTGACAAGAAGGATGTGAGTACCTTTAGCAGAAATAGAGAAGTTTGGGAAAGGGTCAGGCTTTGTGGGAGAGATAATTAGTTCTTTCTGGACATCTAGACCTGGAGGTGATTGTAACAATTTCAGGAAGAGATATCCAACAAGCAATTGAATTAGTGGGCCTGGAGTTCAGGAGGGAGGTTAGGAATAGTTTTTTTTTCTTGCTATATTATAAAGTGACAATTATCAAAATTATTTGGTACTGACTAAGAAATAGAGTGGTGGATCAGTGGAATAGGTTAGATACTCAAGACACAGTTGTCAATGACTATGGTAATCTACTGTTTGAGAAACCCAAAGCCTCCAGTTTCTGGGATAAGAACTCACTACTTGATCAAAACTGCTGGGAAAGCTGGAAAATGGTATGACAGAAACTAGGCATAGTAGGCATGAGCACCATCTCATACCTTATACCAAGATAAGGTTGAAATGGGTAAATGATTTATACATGAAGGGTGATACTATAAGTAGATTAGGAGGGCAAGGAATAGTTTATCTGTCAGATCTATGGAGAAGGGAAGAATTTATGACCAAACAAGAAATAGAGAACATTACAAAATGAGTGTTAGATTCTAAGTGATAGTGGGTTCACGTGGACTCCAAATCTCTCTCTGGTGTCTAGGTACTTGGTGCTATAGATCTCTGAGTTTCTGAGACTGGGTTCTCTGAGATCCATGGCACCATGCTTGCTCAGTGGTACCAGTGAGATAATTACATGATGAACCTCCTCAGCGCTTCCAAGGTCCCTATCCTTGGTTATCTTGGCATCTTGCAGATTTCTCTGTACCCAGAGCTTTACATTTTACACATGTCCTTTACCATCCCTAGTTGGGCTGAGAGACTGCCCTGCATTGGAAGTGGATTTGCCAAGGAGGGAAAAAGGGTAGTTTGAGTAACTTTTTGTGCAGTTCTAGGGTAGAAGCCTCTCTAATTTCTCACTAGATTTCTTACTCATTTTTCAGCCTGGCAAAAATTTCAGGGTTATGTTGAAAAAAGATGTGGGGGAGCTGGGCAGCCTGCCTCCCATTCAGGTGGACCACTTAGCCAGAAGTAATACTGGGACCTTGAAGTCTATGCCAAGAGAGTGCTAGCTATTTTAGTTCCCATCAAATAGTAAAGTTTTAAATATATGCACTGTGATGGATTGTTTCTCTGTTGTCCAAGGGCCATCAATAGGTTGGTTTCAGCTTGAGGAAATATTTGGGCTCCATTGCTCACAAAGATGATGTTGTAAGAGATGCACAGTCAAATCAAGTCAATAAGCTTTTATTAAGCTTAGTACAGTACCAGTCAGTGTGCTAAATGCTAGGAATAAAAAGAAACTCAAAGGACAATTCCCTGGCTCTCAAGGATCTCACAGTCTATAGGAGGAGACCACATGAAAACAATTATGTAGAAAAAGCTACATACAAGATGAAATGGAAATAATTAAGTAATCATAGAAAGTACTAACATTAGAAAGTATTGGGAAAAGATTTTAGCTGAGGCTCAAAGAAAGCTGAAAAAGTCAAGAAATAGAAAAGAGGAAGTAAATTACAAGCACAGGAGATAGCAAGAGAAAATACATAGATATATAGATAGGGTGAAAGATAAAGTTTTTTAAAATATTTGCTGTTACAAAAGTCCTAAGCACTAGGAGTACAAACATAAGTAAAAATAAAGATAGTGTTATCTTTAAGGAATGTTCATTCTTATGGTATAAGACACCATATATAAAAGGGAACTGGAGAGAGAGAGAGAGAGAGAGAGAGAGAGAGAGAGTGGGGGAGGGAGAGAGAATGTGTGTGCTTACATTTGTGTCTATGTATAAAGAATAAGGTATCCATATGTTGGAAAGAGGAAAGAGTCCAAAGAATCAGGATTTGAGCCAAGAGTGAAATGAGGCTGGTCTGAGAACTTACTCAAGCAAACTTTATTTGACAGAAACTCACCAATGAGATGAGGGAGGCTAACTATAATGGTGGAAGTATCTCCAGGTTGAGGAGGCTGCCGGGGAAGAGGTTGAAAGTTGTAGTGGAGTTAAAAGCTGAAAAAATGGAGTAGATTTTTATATTAAAGAAATCACAGTCATTTTAAATTATTGTCATAGGCACATCAAGACATATGATTCTTTCTTTTTCAAATCATTTAAAAAAGACTCGCTCTCATAGTCAAGTGGCCACATGGATTATGCAGTCAACAGGAAATCATGTCCATAAACAGGTAATATCCCTAAGGTATTTTTTCCACAGTCACTTTTATTTTTAAATATGAGATGAGATAATATAACAATTTTAAATGTTATATTCTGAATTCATGATTGCATGTGGTACTGAGGAAAAAGAAGCATCAAATCAGCAGACTCAGAAGACCAATATATTTACCATGTACTCAAAGTTCTCCAGGAATATTCTTCAGGAATATCATGTTACTGATTTCATGAACAATTGTATTGTGATACACGTAACTCCTTTTTTACTTCAAGGTTTCTGTTTGACAGACTAAAGATATATCATAAGAAATATTGAGCAAAACAAGATCTACAGAATCAGCAAGTGTTTCCATACTATTCTGTTACATTGAGATAGAATCGCATGAGCCATAGAATACAAATGCTCTATGGAATACAGGAGAAGCTTTACTTGACCTGAAAGGTGGCTTATGGTTGTGATAAAATGCTCTCAGCTCAAAGGAAGTTTTGAATAATTTCTATTGTCAAGTATATTCCCCTCCTAGGGCTTTGGGAAAGAGTGACAAGGTAAAATTTATTTCCTAAGCCATCATTTTAAAGTATGATATAATTATTTCTTTTCTTGAAAAGATATAATGCCTTAGTTTTGTTTCATGTTTCATGATAGTGGCAGTTCTTCAAAGCTATCAACTTCAATATATTAATTATCTATTTGTTATAAAGGATAAATGTGTTATATTTTTAATGTTCAAAGTCTGTTTCTAAATTTATTAAATGATCACTTCGGTCATTTTCAGTTGTGTCCAACTTTCTGCACAGAGATATTAGTCATTTGCCATTTCCTTCTCCAGCTCATTTTACAGATGAGGAAACTGAGGCAAACAGGGTTAAATGACTCAGCCAGGTTCACACAGGCTGTAAGCATATGAGGTCACATTGGAATTCAGGAAGATGAGTCTTCCTGACAAAAGACCCAGCACCCTGTCTATTGTGCTAACTAGCCACCCTTATTAAATTATAAATTCCACTTAATAGAGCCCTGTATTTAGCCAATGACTCCCGTGCAGGAATTTTAATTTCTTTTATTTTGGTTGTTGTGGTTGTTGTTGTTTTATTCTAAAATACGTCTTAACAGATTTACCATAGTTTCGCATTTTGAATTCATCATAAAGAACTGTCATTTTGAAATAGGAAGGCTTATATCTTGAAGTGAAGATATTATTTTTCCTCAATGAATCATCAGGGAATATAAATTACTATAAGACACCTATCCAGGATGTTATCTCAAAAGGCAACAAGGCATAGTAGATAGAGCCCTCGCCTCAGCATACCAAACAACTAAGTCAAAGTTCCGCTTCTGATATATATGATGGCTATGAGAACATCGGGAAGTCATTTAATCTCTCATTGGCTATAAGAGCTCTCTAAGAATTTAATTCATAGAGAAGGTCTACATCTATATTGGTAGAGGGAATTTCACCAATGAAATTACAGGTCTACCCCAAAAAGCAAAAACAAAAACATTTTTCTCATTTACAAAATCCTTTCAAATTTATCATCCTTGTAACAACCATCTGAAGGTATCTATTTTATAGATCCAGATACTGAGTCTCAAATATATTATTGTGGCCAGAGCCACAATGAAGAACTGCAGTTTGAGCCTTTGTCTGCTAAACTCAGGTCCCATGCCCTTTCCTCTGTAGCACACTGTCTCCAAGGCTAGTTGGGTTACAGGTGTGATAGACTTTGATTACTGAAGTACAAAAATTAATTTCTTATTACATCTTCACTTCAAATTCTGTCCTACTGAAGGGACACCAAGTGAAATTAACCCAGAGAAAAATTTCTAAGTAGGTGAAGTTATAATAAATGGCCTGTCACTTTCTTGTAATTTTCCTTTGTATCTAGGTTATCTTGCTCTTATATGTGACTTTGCAAATAATATTGTTAGTACATGTTTATTTACATTTGAATAGAGTACCCTCAAGTATTTGCATTTGAATTGGGTAGTCTGAAAGATTCAATTTCACAAATATTTATTAAGTCGTTATATTATACAAAGCAAGATACTTTAAGGCCCTGGGGAAACAATGATTAAAGTGCACATACTCTGCTCTCCAGGAGCTTACAGTAACATAGGATAATATAAGGTATACAACTAACTATGACTTAGGGAAAATTCTCCTAACTGTCTGAGAGTTCTAGACAAAGGCGAATAATAAACCTGAGGAGGAAACAATTACTTACATGGTGGATGAAAAGATCTGGATATGCTTCATGGAGGAGGAGGTACCTGAGTTAGCTCTTGAAAGAAAATATGTACATAACTGGGCAGAAATGAAAGTGGAGAAGGAAGATGACATTCCAGGTATGACAGCCAATGTACACAAAGGAGGGAAATAATGGACCTATTCAAGTAAAGAAAAGACCAAAAGAACCAAAGAATCATAAAATCTCAATCTTAAAGAGGACTTTGAAGGTCAAGCACTAATTTCAAGACTCACTTCAGCTCAAATTGTGGTGATACTACCTCTCTACTTGCTTCCTTCCTCCATGACTGCCTCCTTATCTCCACCCTCAGGCATCCTTGGTTTTCTTGAAGAATCAAAGTAAAAGGCCATTCTTAGTTCAGGGGTTTGCTCCAAATCTTATTCACTCATATCTTCAAATGTTCGATAAGTATTTCTTAAGCACTCATTGTGTGCCAGGTACTGTGCTAAATACTCAAGATGCAAACAGCATAAAACAATCTCTACCCTCAAGGATCTTACACTCTATTGGGAATATCATCCCAGGGGTATATATCTCATGGGCAGCTACAAATTTAGAGATGGATGGAGACCACTAGCGGTTGGAAAGTTGAGGAAGGATTCCTAAAGAAGGTAATATATGAGCTGTGTCTTGAAGAAAATGAGGAATTTAATGAGTAGGGTAAGGCAGGCATGAATTCCAGAAAACAGGAAAACCTGTTTAAAGACACAAAAAGAGCGGATGGAGTACAGTGTGAAAAATAGCAAGAAAGTCCATTTAGCTAAACCATATCCTTTCATGATTATCACCTTGTAAAAACATTCCCAAAACAACACCAAGCCCCATTCATCAGCAATAAAATGGATGACTATACCTATGGAAAATGAAACATAGTCTTTTTTGTAATCTCTTTCTTTGGGTTTTGAGATTTCTTGCATGTACAAGGAAAGTGGTAGGAAAATAGTTAAGAGATTAGAAATACAATCTGAGCAGGGGGAGCCAATGTAATTAGAAATTGGGGTTAGTAAAGATAGCAGAAGAATTAAAATTATATTGTTGGATGTTTTTAGCAAAAATGATTACTAGAACTGGTCCCCAGAAATAAAAAAAAAAATTCTTTGAATTCAACCAAATTTAAGACTCAGCCAATTCATTCTCAGTTGTAAACTATTATAGGTTAAGAGGAATAAATGAGAAAAGTAGCCAGAACAACTTGTAATATTGTATCAGAACTGTTTAGGAGTGTTTGAAAAGATGCATTTTCTAAATTAAGAAATTGTCGTCTTGAAAGTCATTATCATAACTAATGAACTAACTGTTCTCTTTGATGCCAAGAACAAGGCAAGTTGCAAAGAGCCTTAAAAATCAAGGAAGTGTAATGCTATTTGATCCTAGGGCCAAAAGGAGTTCATGGGATTTTGTTGAAGATAATCACTGAGCAGGTAAAGTGACCTTTTCAGAGTTATAATAAAAATGTGTCAGACACAAGACTTGGTCTCAGTTCCTAATGATTTGGGGCTCATCTCCCTATCCATTGTATGAAATTGCCTTTCTCTTTCCTTATATATGTGTGTGTATGTATATGTGTATATATATATATATATGTATGTATGTATGCATGTATGTATGTATATGTACACATATGTGAAGTCAAGGTGACAAACTTGGTTTATTTTTTATTAAATTTTCTCACATAAAATATGAAGATAAAGTCTCTCAAATTTCCATCCATAGCTAAAGTTGTTCAAATGATTCATTTCTCATTTCTCTTCTCTGTTTGTTTGTTTGTTTGTTTTTTTGTTACTTTGTTTAGTGAGATTGGATCAAAATAGTGGCTGTCAACCTCAATGATATAGTTTGATTCATCAAAGAATTTTATCAAGATAGGCTTATATTAAATATACTCCCTTTGGAGAATATTTTCCAGGATAAATTCTTCTGCACTTTGTGTGGTAAAACTACAAAGCACTAAATATTTTTACTAGATGTGACTGCATATCATAAACAAATTCATTTCTTCTTTTTAAATGTAATTTCTTTCTTTTATAAAGTCTAAAATGATTCTTTTCAAAAAAGTTGAGAAATCAGTATTTATTGTAAGCTGTATGGAGAAAGGTATGTAACCATCTTTGTTCACACAAGAGCAGGTAACACAGTACTGTGCCATGATATGCATTCAATCAGAATTTGATGAGTGAATTACTAAATCTACATATACACAAAATACCAACTAAAACAGTCCATCAACAGGAATTTACTAAGCACCAACTAAGGATGAGACCCTGTGCTATATGCTAGGGATTACAAAAAAAAGGAGAAAAAATAAATATTGCCTCAAGGAACTCACATGAGGTAGAAACCCATAAACAACTATATTCAAACATGATATAAACAGAATAGATGGAATACAATCTCAGAGGGAAGAAAATTGCAGTGGCATGATGAGGAATGGATTACAGAATATAGATTTTGAACTGAGTTTTGAACAAAGCCAAGGAAGATTGGAGGTAGCAGTAAGAAGGCCAAACATTGCAGATGTTGAGAAAAACTCATGAAAAAGTATAGAATTGGAAAATGGTGAATCCTCTGCAAGGAATAGCAAAAAGGGAAGTGTCACTGGAGCATAGCATATGGAGAATAGTAAAATATAAATTAGAGAGACAGGAGATAAGATTGTCAAGGGCTTTAAAAACCAAACAGGATTTTATATTAGATTCTAGAGATACAAGGGAGTCACTGTAGTTTATTGACTAAAGAAGGGGCATACTCAAATTTGCACTTGTGTAAATATTTTTCAGTTTTGTTTTGTAGATGAGGTATGATCAAGTTATAAAACAGCATCAGCTAATGCTGTTGAGCTTGAAAATACTTTAAGGTTTTTTTTAATGAATCTCAAGAAAAACTAGATAATTCATAATCATATATCCCCAATAACCAGACAGATAATACATTTAAAAAAATAAAAATAACAGTGCAATTATAGCTTTTAAATGCATTATGAATGAATTAGGCAGAATGTTTAAGGATAAGCTACCTCTCTATTGGTGTCTGTTCCCATTAAATAAACATAATTTAAAGGTTACAAATTTTTTAAAAATTGTCATAAGGCCAATATAATATAATGTTATAGTATAATAACATATTATACTATAACATTATATTATGTGTTCAACGTGAATTTAATGTAAAATTTATAATATGATTTTAAATATTTAGAAAGGACATATTACAAGTATCTTTTTACAGTAGTATTATTTTTAAACTACCTTAAGTTAGAGAAGCCTTTTTAAAAAAATGAATTATGAAGTTTACAACAATCCATGAACAGGCTTGAATTTTATTATTTTATAAACTTTAGCTATGACAACTCTTTCTACTAATATAGATTCCAATACATTAATAGTTTAGTTATGGGCCATTCAGAGTTAGTTGGGGCACATTGACATTAAGTGACTAGTCCAGATTCACCCTGATAGTCGGATTTAGACTTCAAACCTAGGAGTAATAAAGAATAAAATGCAACAAATTAGTAATGTTAACATTATTCACCTCAGGGTTGGCATGATAAGTAAGCAAGTTGTCATTTTTCTCATTCTAAATGCATACTAAAATTGTGAGTGTGTGTATATGTATATATGTATTCACATATGTGTACGCATGCATATACATCTATAACAACTTTTGACAAATTGTTTTACACAAAATTCAATTTACAATGAGCTAAATGCATACCTAAATCTGTACATATTCATTTCATGCATAATCTTTCTTTATTTTTTGAGGCAATCAGGGTTAAGTGACTTGCCCAGGGTCACATAGCTAGTAAGTATCAAGTATCATGCTATAAGCTTTACTTGGATTTCCTTATTGAAGACTGAAATGGAAGTGTTCCTTTGGGGACCTCTTAAGAAGCTTATTAGTAGACAAGATCATTCAGTACAGAGAAAAATTCATGTAAGAAAAAGGTGAATAGTATTCTATAATAAATTGTGAATTCCTTGCATGTGAAAGATGCAAATATAATATTCTTTGGATATGATGTGAAATAGAGAATTTTGCATTGGATTTATGATATAAGTAAAGACATTAGGTATTCAAGAGACAGTATATTACTTCAAAAATGAAGATTATAGACAACCATTCTATTTTTAAATATACATATATATTATTGTTAAGGGTTTTAATTAATGCTTACTTTTTTAAAAATCTGTGAATGATTTTAAAGAAAATATTCTTGGTTAATTTATAAACCATTTTAACTTCAATTGCATTTGGATTTTTTAACTGTGTAGCTTTAGACAATTCACTTAAACAAGAACCTTCAGTTTTCATCACCTGGAAAATAGAGATAATGATATCTGTTCTGCCTAACTTTAAGGATTATTTTAAGAAATTAATGATATAAATAGATGTCAAAGTACTCTGCATTCTGTAAAGTGAAAGTTATCACTATTCTATTGTAAATTCTATTGTAAATTATATAAAGCCAACTCACCTAATCTGGAATATACATATGCATTTTTGTTGTTCAGTCATTTTTTAGTAATGTCTGACTCTTTATGACCCCATTTGGGGTTTTCTTGGCAAAGATACTAGAGTAGTTTAACATTTCCTTCTCCAGCTCACTTTACAGATGAGGAAACTAAGGCAAACAGGACTAAGTGAATTGCTCAGGGTCCCAGAATTAGTAAGTACCTGAAGCCAGATTTGAACTCAAGAATATGAGTTTTCCTGACTCTAGGCCCAACATTCTATCCACTGCACCACTTAGCTGTCCCATATAGATGCATAAATATGTTTAAAATGTTATATAAGTGTATATAGTATATAATATACAAATTATGTATATATATATTTATGTATAATATGTGCAGATATGTGTATCATATATTTTATTGATAAAGGGATTTTTCCAATGAGGAAACTACCTCTACCAATGTAGATAGAAAAGATTGCTACAACTCATATGTATATCAGACTTACTAGATCACACTGTAGAAATAAGGAACATAGCCCAATTCTTCCCACAACTAGTATAGCTAGTATCCAACAACACTAGAATAAATAGTAACCTGGAAATCCAAGTAGGAAATGAATAAGAGTAGAAGCAACTAGGACTTACTATCAATCCCTGGAATAGGAATAGGAGCCAGACTGAATCTGTATAACCATATAACTGGATTGTGTTGTGCATATGGTGAATTTAGGAAGGAAATTACATTTAGGTACTCCCAACAACTGTATTCCAGGGGAAGATGAGATTTGAGATCCAGTGGATCTTGCTCTTTGTGTACCAGACAAAAAGCAAGAGAAGAAGTAAACAGAAGATGTATGGTATTCACTCTGGAGGGAGTTTGTTAGTTCAACTGCCAGCCTAAACTGGGGCTTGTAGCCCAGTGACTGTGGTAGTGTTCTGTCAATCAACCTGAGAACCTTTCAGTTAGCTGACAGGTCCTGGGTCCAGCAATAATCTGTTGGAACTCAGAACAGTAGGAAGCCTTTATTTGTGTTGCCAAGATATAAACTAGGGAAAGGAGCTTACAAAGCTCAGACTAAGAGGGCAATGATCCAGCTACACCCAATATCAGTCTGCTTAAATCATTCTTAAAGTTTGAAGGTCACCAAACTAAGCAGCCCCTGAGATCCTTGAAGAATATATCATTCAGCACCAAGAGGAAGCAAGAGAGGGATGACAGAGAATACAAAAAAGGGTCAAACAAGGCACAAACCTTTCCTCTAGAAGTCCACAAAGGCTGTTCTTAACATAATGTCCATTTTGGAAAGTAAAAGCAGAAAGAATGAGAAATCAAAACATGAAACCCAAGATAAAGAGCTAGTATGAATCAGAGGCACACAAGACATAAATCCAGAAGAATAAAAGAAGCCCAAAGCATTCATCAACAAAGCAAAGTTTAAAAAAAAAAACTTTAAAAGGATTTTATGAGTGAAATGAAAGGGGAGGAGCCAAGAATTTAAAAAGAAAAGAGATGTGTAAGAAAGACTTGGTAGTAGAATTAATTAAAAGCTTAGTACAAGAAATACAAAATCTTACCTAATTATAAGCCTCCTTAAAAGTTAGAATGGGCAAAACAGAAGTCAATTACTCAAAGAGACAACAAGAAATATTAAAACAAGGTCAAAAGGTTAAAAAATGAAACATATATCAAAAATAACTCCTCTCAAAAGCAGATCAAGGAGAGACAATTTAATAATTATTGGGGTCCTTGAAAGGGGAGAGAAAGATAAAAAGACAGATAAAGACATAGACTGACAGACTGAGAAAAAGATAGACAGACATACTGTATATAACATTTCAGGAAATCTTGAATGAAAATTGAACAAGTCTGTCAAAAACAAAAGACGGAGTAGTAATAGAAACAATTGACCAGGCTCCTCTTAAAAGAAATGCAAACAGGAAAACTGACAGGAATATCATGTTTAGAATCCAGAGATTCAGATTGAAATAAAATATACATAAAGTAGCCAGAAAGAAAATAGTTCAAGTACTGAGCTGCAACAGTCAAGATCATACAAGATTTGGTAGTTAACATCACAAAGAAATGGCTTGAAATACAATATTCCAGAAAGCAGAAGATATAGGCCTATAATTAAAAAAATATTTTGCCTAGCAAAATTATGTGCAATCCCATAAAGGGAAAACAGAATTTAATGATATAGAAAACATCTACAAATTCCTGATAAACAGGTCAGAATATACAAATACAGACATATGAAATAAAACATGTAATTCAAGTAAAACATAAAGTAAATATGAGTGAGCAATTAGAAAGTTTTGTACCAAAATTAAAGTTTATAGTCTAAGAGGAGGAGCTGCTACAAGTGTTCCTCAGAACCCTAATGTCAACAGGAATAATAGAGTGAGTAAAATCAAACAGAGGTTATGATTTTGCTATTTTGATTACCTTAAAACAAGCAAAAAAATTACTAAGGAAGAAAGAGAAGAAGGAGGAACTTTATCATTTCACAAAATCAAGATATAGATGACTATATAAACATGGATTGTTCAATTTGTTGTGGAATATGGAGTAAACTATTGCTCTAAGCCCAATTTTTACCACAGAGATTGTTTTTCTCAATAGTTCTTATCAAATAGGGAGTTCTTTCCTAAATAACTTATATTTTGGCATTTATTAAAGTGTTAGATTTCCACTATTTCTGATTCTAACTTATCATTGATCTACTCCTGTATTACACATTAAAAAATTGTCTTTGTTGGCCCAACCTTTGTAATATATATTTGAGGACTGAAGTCTTGTTTCCTTTTCATCCCTATACTTTCATCATTTCTCTTATTTTCAATCATTGTATTATTGTAGCAAGACCATCCCCACATACAGCATATGGATGCTTTATTTGCCTTGAAAGAAGGCAAGTAAAGACATATCTAGCCTTTTTAGCCCCCCCAAAAATTTCTTTAATTCAAAAAATTTGTTGAATATAAATAACATTTAATTAAATGTTCCAATTTGGAAGGATGTTTAAAATAATATAATAATCAAACATACACTTAATTTTGATTCCGAATCATTTTAATTGAATAAAGTTTTCAATATTTGGTTTAACAAAAAACATAGTCTTAAATCTGGTTCTTAATCAAGTGTATATCAGTATTTCTAAGATCCACATCGCAGTTAAATAAAAAATAATAATTTGGTAGATGGCAGAGTAGAGAATCATTCCTCAGAGCAATCCTAAATTCCTCACCAAGCAATTTGATAATAATGTCTCAAATTGAATTCTGGAACAATGGAACCAACAACAATTTGTGAAAAACAATTTTCCAGCCCAAGACAACTTAAGAGGTCAGCAGGAAAGGTCTGTCTCAGCAGCCAACAGTGGATCTTGGAAGTGACTTCATTCATGGCAGCAGTAGTTTAGGGAGCTCTCAGCCAATAGACCAGGGGCAGGGGGTATCAGACAACTGGGAGAAATGAGATTTCAGGGAACCCTTTGCTTGCACTCAGTTCTGAACCCAGTTGCATTGCCCATCTTCAGTTTTGGATCATAGTTTCAGGGTCAAAAAGAATGACAGTAATTGGGTCACAGGAGTGCAGGGGCCCGGGTCACAGTTCCTAAGTGGAGAGGAGTGCTTGTGGTTACTCATGGGGGAGTGAAAACCCTGGTCTCAATTCCAAAACAATGTAAAAAGATCTGTCTCACAGGGTAGTGATGGGCACAGGAAGCTTACTACAGGAAGCACAGGTCATGCTTTGGAGGTGATTGTACTGGCAACAGCAATAAGCTCTGGAGTTCTTAGCCCACAGAATAACAATTATAGGTGCTGAAGAGAGGGGGACCTGGTCACAGTCCCAGAGCAAGGAGGAGTGATAGCACTGGTGGCTACAGGGGAATAAGCTGGAATAAGGGCCCTTCCTGGATAAAAACACACCAGGAGAACAGTGACCACATCTCTCTTTAGAGCATACCACCTTGGAGGCAGAAAAAAAGAAAAACCTATAGACAATCAGAGCTAGCTCTGAAAACGGCAACAAGAAAAAGCTGAAACTTAGGACAGTGATGTCTTCACCCAAGGGTCAAAGCCCAACTTTAACATAAAAGTAAAAGTCAATAAATAGGCCTGGGAAAATGAGGGGGATAAAAGAAACTTACCATAGAAAGTTATTACGGTTGCAGAGAAGATCAAAACACAAACAGAAAAGACAATGAAGTCAAAGCTGCTACAAGCAAAGTATCAAATAAAAGTATGAATTGGTCATGGCACAAAATAGAATTCCTAAAAAAGCTCAAAGAATCAAATAAGAGAGAAAGAGGAAAAATTATGAAAAGAAATGAGAGTGATGCAAGAAAATTATGAAAAGAGAGTCAACAGATTGGTAAAAGAGGCAAAAAAAATTCAGAAGAAAATAACATGTTAAAGAAAAGAATTGACCAAATGGTAAAAAGGAACAAAAATCAACTACATAGAAGAAAGCAGTCAGAAGGGAGATGAGAGGAAAAGAGAGGAAAGAAGAGAAAAGAGGAGAAATGTGGAATTGTAGGAACCTATATACCAATAAAATAGATTATTTTGTGTCTCCGTTATACAGTGGTACCACTTTCCCATTAGGACATTATTTTACTTATTTAAAGGGGCAGAAACAAAGAAACATTTGTTAGAAACATTAAAACAAACAAACAAAACAAACAGAAAAAAGCAGCCTTCCAGAAGAAAAAAAAGTATACTTATGGAAGACAAAGGTAAATGAAATATCCTGTTTCCCAGATTCTAATTTACATGTGACAGACATGAAGACTTTAAGATCTGTAGCTAGGAAATCCTAATATCTACAATAGTTTACTTCTCTTGCTCCCTCATCTACTTCTTAAGAAGAGGGCAGGAGAGGAAAGGAGAGGATGGGAGAGGAGGAGAGAGGAAAAGAATAGAACTACCAAAGATCTCGGGGGGAAGCAAACTCACTTAATAACTTGGAGCACAAGCAAATAATTCAAGGCTTTAAAATTTAACAGTACCAGTAACAAACAACAAATTCTGCAAGCAACCAGGAGAAAGATGTTTAAATATAAAGAAAGGAAATTCAAATAACACAAGGCTATTCTAGTCTCCCTATAAATTCCAGAAAGGAATAAGATAATAATTTCCTAAAAACAGAGGGGCTCAAGAAGCAGCCCACAAATGGCATACCATGCACACCTGAGCCTAAATAGCAATGAAAAAATGAATATTAAATAAAAGACAGATATTTGAAACATTTTTTCAAAGAAATCAGATTAAAGAAATTATTCAACTTGCAATATACCGAAGCAAATTAAACACAAGAAAGGTAAATGAATACAATTGTTAAATAAGTAATAAAGTAATAAAGTAATTACTACCAGTAATAAAAGAAATTGTACCATCTTTAGAGATTATTAAAAGGGGGGATATAGAAAGAAAAGTGTCTTATGGGGTTAAAAATAACAATGTAAATATATCTAAGGAATTTCTAAATTTATTCAAAAATGAAAACAAAAATTAAATAGAATAGAGATGTCGAAGGATCAGGTCTAAAATATAGTATAGTAGACCTTCCAGTTAGTCTATATGTAAATATGTATCCCATGAAATTAAATGGCAGAATAGAAGAAGGCATAATATGAGAGAGGGAAGAGGAAGAATGTAAAGGGGAATTGAATAAGATACCCTTAATCAAGTCCATGGCACACAACAAAGGAAAAAAAAATAACTCTTCAAGTGTCTCGGGAAAAAAAAGGGCTACAGGAGAAAGGAAGAATGGGTGAGGTAGCAAAGGGAGGGACAGGGAAGTAAAGTGGAAGTTTTCTACCCAGTAATAAGAGAAGATCCTACTCTAGTACATTTCAGTGGGGTTAGGGTGAAAAATAAAGGCATTTGGTAATGGGTATCTTACCTTATAATGGGTGTATATATATATATATATACATATACATATATATATATACACACACACATATATACATATATACATATATAGATGTATATGTATATATACATATAATGTATGTGTATGTGTGTATATACATATATGTGTGTGTGTGTGTGTGTATATATATATATATATATATATATGTATATAAAACCTTATGATCAATTCTTTTGAGAGTAGTGTGCCTTCCTGGACAACATCCTACATCAGGAAAAAAGAAATCAGAGTTGCTGGGGACAATGAACATCCAGAAGGGTGGGAGAGCATTAACCCAAAGAGGTGATTAAATGGTAAATGAGAAAGAAAGTGATTATGGAAGAGCACAAGGTAAATTTGGACTGCATAACTTCAGACACAGAAATTTAGGAAGAAGAAGAAGAAGAAGAAGAAGAAGAAGAAGAAGAAGAAGAAGAAGAATTTATATAGCACCTACTATGTGCCAAAAGCTTTACAAATCTTATCTTATTTGATCCTCACCACAACTCTAAATTCCTATTATTAGGTTCTATGATTATTTCCATTGTATAACAAAGGAAACTAAGGCAACAGAGGTTAACTGACATGCCTAACTGACATCAGATTTGAACTCATGACTACTGAGTCAAAATCCAGTCATCTATCTACTCACTGAGCCTCCAAACTGTTGTATTTCTACCATGGGGAAATTTTTCTATCTTCATTGTCTCTTATAGTAATAGATAATTCTAAGAGTGAGGCACAACATGAAATTTTTAAAACGGTAAAATGGTTAAAAATTACGTACAAGGAAATAATAAAGAAATGTTTAGCCTAGAATAATCAAAATTGGTACTTTAGAAGCCTGGGTACTTCCAGAGCTCAGTTCTAGAGCCAGATCCTTATGTGAATCCTTTCCTTGACATCATCTTCACTTAGGTGCAATTGAGCCAATTCTCCCAAATAAATGTGCATTTTCTGGGATAGCTAGGTGGTGCAGTAGATAGAGCACTAGTACTGGAGTCAGGAGGACCTGAGTTCAAAACTGGCCTCAGACACATAACATACATAGCTGTGTGACTCTGGGCAAGTCACTTAACCCCAATTGCTCTGCCCCTCCCCCCAAAAAATGTGCATTTACCATGCAGGTATTTTGCATTTTCTTGTTTGTGGTCATACTTCTCCTAGAATTTAATCTCCTTCAAGGGATGAAGGGGTTGGTTCTTCTTCTTTTCTTTACCTTATCAATAACTGCAGCTTAATAATTACTGGTTGATTGATTTCATTTATTCATTTTTCATGGAATTCAATGGAATAATGCATAGAATATCTTCACATATGCTAAGCAATGGGTCTTATAGTACAGCCCACTTTTTTTTTACACTTTTATTTGTTTATATGTTGCATCCTCACAATAGATTCCTTGCTCCTTGATTACAGACACTACCAGTTTTGTTTTTGTATCTTCGTCACCTAATATAGTGCCTGGCACAAAGTTATAGGATTTTGTTTGCTCCCTTATATCCCCAGTACTTACCAGAGTACTTGACCTATAGTAGGTACTTAATAAATGCTTATTAATTGATTGTTTAATAAATACTTTCTGTTTGATGTTGGATTGATATATTGGTCTAATTACTGCATTTGTAAAGTTAAAATAATATTATACTTCGAAAAGCACCCTAACCTAGTTCTGTCCAGAGTCTTTATGGCATAATCAAGATTACATTGTACACAGCCTTTATTGTGAAGGCTTTAGGTCAAGAGCTATCCAAATCTTAGAACACGTAACCATTCTCCCATACAAAGTAAAATAACTTATTTGAGTCTATAATGAGAAACGAAGACTGTGCACCTCTAGAAAGCAGCCACGTTAATTATAAATTAAATTCACTGAGCAGCTAAGTCCTCACTTTGGCCTTGGTTTGCAATTTTCTCCACAAATACTTTTAAAAAGCAGAAAATTGAGTGACTTTTATTTTACCATGTTCTCTGCTACTGACTACTAAGGCAGGGGAGAGATGTGATTAGTGGCAAGGCAGCATGGGGAGGAGGTCCATTTAGCCTGAGTTTAACACTCTTATTTCAAACATACACCCCTGATCAGATTTTCTCAAGTCACATATGCCCGTATTCCCAAAAGCCCACAAATCATCCACTAAGGTTTTTAGTGACTGCTTACTTAGCAGACCTATCATCATTCACCTTTAATGAGTGCTAGTCAGGCCCTTGGTCCATGCTGATGTTCTTATTTAGAAGTCATTTTAATGCCCTAGGCACTGGGCTAGAATAGGATGAGTTTTGAAAGTCAGGCAATAAAGCTACAATGTGAAACAATGGAAGGAAGAGAAAGAAACTCAAGGGCATATTAAATACCACAGGAACTGCCAAATGAATTATTTTGGTCAATGATGGCTATAGCTATGTGTCCCCTGAGTGTTTGTTTTTCAAGCACTTGGTACTTAAGGACTACATACAAGAATACCCCTTGTAAGGATAATTTTAGTGTACAGTTGGACCTGGCACTCAGCATTCTGGGAATCTGGAACATACCACACTATCACAATGTCTCCTCTTCTATACTATAGCCCCACCTATTTTTACTGATTTATCTCCTCATAGAATTATTGTCTTTAGTATATATTATCTTTAATTGCCATTGTTAATGTTTTCATTGCTTTAGTTTTCTTTTCTTTTAGTGGTTATTCTTTATATAGCATGAAAAGGTTACCTATTATTTCTTCAGGGTTACTATAGAAAGAACATAGTTGTTTTAGACTGAGATTGAGGTAGCAAATTACTGAAGTCTTTTGTGCTGAAAAATACAATTCAATAAAAACTAACAGTCATGTAGTGTCCATCTGGGCAGGACTGCTACCAAAATGAAAAGGGATGAGCTGAGTGCTAAATAATCAGTTTCTAGTGATTATACAAAGTTGAGTACACATAAGAATATCATTGATCATGAAAATAAACACAAATGACATGAGCATTTAATAATATAGAAGAATATGGCATCCAGGAAACTATTGCTTGTTTTAAAAGGTATCAGAACAAGACATAAAACAATACGAGATAACATACTGCTGAAGAAAGGAGAATTTTAAGCACTTCAATATCTCCAGTTGCTTATCAAATGATTTATCCTAGTTGCTCAATTGGGGCAGCTAGGTGGTTCAATGGATACAGCACTGGCCCTGGAGTCAGGGGGACTTGAGTTCAAATTTTGCCTCAGACACTTACTAGCTGTGTGAACCTGGGTAAATCATTCACCTCCTGTTTGCTTCAGTTCCTGATAATGAACTGGAGAAGGAAATGGCAAACCACTCCTGTATCCTTGCTAGGAAAACCTAAAAACACAAAGAGTCAGACACAACTGAAATGACTTAACAACACAAAAAGTTGCTCAAAACTTACCTGATATTTGAATTATATTGGAATCAGAATCACAGGCAAAGTGTGAAAATGTAAAACATGTTTGACTTGGTAGAAAGATGTGAGTTTGAATCATGGTCTGACAGTTACTTTCTATATGAATATGGGCAAGTCACTGAATATCTCTGAGTTTCAATTTTGTAAGCCCTATGGGGATAATAATATACTATTTCTCTCACAGAGTTGTTGTCAGATTCTAATGAGATAATTTCCTTAAAGCATTTTGCAAGCCTTGAGTGCTAAGCAGATAACAACCCAGCTAGGTGACACAGTGGATTTAGAACAAGTCTGGGACTCAGGAAGATCTTAGTTCAAATTTGGCCTCAGATACTTACTTAGCTATACAACCATGCCAAGTCACTTAACCTTGCTTGCCTCAGTTTCCTCATATGTAAAATCAGTTAAAGAAGGAAACGGCAAACCACCTGCCAAGAAAACCTCAAATGAGGTGATAAAGAGTCGGACACAATTGAAATGACTCAGCAACAAAAACAATGAGCACATATTTTCCTCTGTTATTTATCTGTCTTTGGTGCTTCTATATTTCACACATGAAATTTTCATAAACCCTTCTCACTACCCACATAGCCACTATAGTAGTTCATGGCTTAATCTCTGTTTCAGTTTCATCTGGACAATTGTAATAACCTCATAATTAGAATCCCAAACCTGGTTCAGCCCAAGACTTTTGCTGGACTTCTGTCCCAGTGATATTCTTCCTATTGGAAACCCTCCACATCTTCAGCTTCTTCTTCTGAATGAGCTCATCACCAAAATTCCATTTAAGGAAGAGACCAAGCCTAGAGTGGTTTGGTGACTCCAAACATTCAGCCAAAACAACCTGGACTCCTCCGAAATTATCCCCCTGCCACCACATGAGTACCTCCTACAACTTCCACCTCTACCTTTTCAACCACCTTTTAAGTGTTGTCTTCAGCCCGTATTACAATGTAAGCTCTTTGAAGACAGGTACTTTTCTGCTTGTATTTTTATTCCCAGTTTTTGTCACAATGCCTGGCACATGTTAAGTGTGGTACTTACTAATGCTTTATCTATCTATCTATCTATCTATCTATCTATCTATCTATCTATCTAT